>NC_143136.1:42861590-43164621 GCF_059928025.1 Delphinapterus leucas | reverse complement strand
ATAAAGCGTTTCTCATCAGATTGTCAGGCTCTTTAAAAACTAGTTAAGAGGATTAAAAACATCAAAACACTCTGGTATTATCTTGCATCTCTGAATTTCTTTTTCTCCAATTTAAAACCTACTGTCTCAGTATGCTTCAATTATTTTACTGTATCCAGAAAGACACTCATAAATTTACTTGTTCCATCTATGTTCGATTTTAATAGAGGTGTTATCACCTTTATGGGCATCTGCTGGCCGCGCATTAACCTCTGTATTCTGCTGCTTCTTTTTAAAGGTCCGCAGGGAGTACAGGAAATTCTTCAGAGCCAATGCTGGAAAGAAAATTTATGAATTTACACTTCAGAGAATTGTAAGTTTATACTTTACATATGGCTAATTAGCATTATTGCATTAACTAGTTAATAGCACCAACTCAGTAATATGTGACTTGTTTGGTAACAATTAAATCATAACTGTGCCACTGAGAGTTTGTGACCTTTTTTATCATCGGTTCTAAAATTCAAGTAGAATTGTGTCAGAAAGAGGCCTGTACGTGATTAATCAAATATTCTTCTTCTTTGACAGAGAGAACATACTTCGGGGAAAGTGAACCCAAGAAAGCCAGGTGTCTTAGTTCAGGCTGCTATAACAAAAATGCCATAGACTGTGTGCCTTAAACAATAAACATTTATTTCTCACAGTACTGGAGGCTGGACAGCCCAAGATCAGGGTGCCAGCATGGACTGGTTCTGGTGAGGGCCTCTTCCTGGTCTCCTCACATGACAAAGAGAAGGAGAAGCTAACTCTTTTCCTGTCTCTTCTTCTAAGGGCACTAATCCCACCTAGGAAGCTCTGCCCTTATGACCTCCTCTCAACCTCATTACCTCCCCAAGGCCCCACCTCCTAACACTATCCCTTTGGGGGTTAGGGTTTCAGCATAGGAATTTGAGGGGAATGCCAAGAGCTTGCCCTGCTAAACTGCCACGAGCCGCTGCAAAGTAAGGTTGGCAAACAAGCTAGTGGGTGGAGGGGTGAGGGAGAGCAAGGCTATGCCCCTCTCCCGGGATGGATTCTAAAGTTCCCTTCCATCTTTCCAAAAAGGAGTAGATGTAGTGGTGAAGAGCGCAAACTCTGGAGACAGCTTGCTCCACCACTCACAGATTTGCAAGCCTCATTTTGTCATCTGTAAAATGGGGATAATAATAGCATTAAACTTGTAGAGGTATGGTAAGGATTAAGATGAAGTAACACTATAACGCTCCCACAGTGCCTGGCCCATGTTAAGTGCTCTAGAGCAGGGGTCCCCGACGCCCAGGCCACCGACCGGTACTGGTCTGAGGCCTGTTAGGAACCGAGCTGCACAGCAGGAGGTGAGGATCAGGCAAGCAAGCAAAACTTCATCTGCCACTCCCCATGGCTTGCATTACTGCCTGAATCATCCCTCTCCTCCATGGAAGAACAGTCTTCCACAAAACCAGTCCCTGGTGCCAAAAAGCTTGGCGACCGCTGCTCTAGAGCAGTGCTGTCCAATAGAACTTTCTGCAGTGACAAAAATGTTCTGTATCTTTGCTGTCCAGTAGAGTAGCCACTGGCCACATGTGGCTAGTGAGCAGTTGAAATGTAACTAGTGTGACTGATGAACTGGATTTTTAATTTTTTTAATTACTTAAAATTTAAGTATAAATAACCACCTGTGCCTAGTGGCTACCTGTTAAAACACTGCAGCTCTCTAATGTTGACCGGTATTAGTATTAATGTTAATATTAAAATTAGTATGCGCGTTAGTATTCTTCTTTTCTCTTAACCATTTGGTGGAGCTCAGATTTCTCCAACCAATGCGAAGAGTGGAATAGAGACTTTCCAGAAGCGTTACAAAGTCTTATGGACTAAAACTTGGTAAATTCCACTAAAGACTGGTTTCTTTGAGTCTGGTTTATGTCAAACAGTGTTTTTTTCTGGTGTATTTTACTCATCTGGTATTTTCTGTCAAACCCAACACAGGTGCAAAAATACTTCTTGGAAATGAAAAATAAGGTGCCTTCCTTATCTCCGATAGATAAGAATTGGCCATCAAGACCTTACCTATTCTTGGATTCTACTCACAAGGAGCTAAAAAGGATTTTCCACTTGTGGAGGGTAAAAATTGTCTTGCTATGTTTTTTCAGAGACTTCTTTTCGTATATTTTGAGTGTTTGAGGAGTGTTACGTAAAAGCAGACTCTTCCTCTAGCCTCAAGGAGAATTAGTTGAGGAAGTTGGTGTTTTTGAAGCAGGCAGCGTGCTTGGCTTTCTGTGAGAATTCCTAGAGCCCCAGGTGCTCCTGTGACATCTTCTCTCATCCGTGGTTGGGAAGGAAAGAGCAAGGCTGCATTGTCTTTCCCGTCCAGATTCCAGTTGCTTTCAAGTAGTTGAGTTTTTTGGTTTTGTTTTCCTCTTTAGTTGAAGAAATATTTGCTGGAGGTAGAAGTAATAAAATTTGAACATCTTCATGTGAGTGGTAAAGTCTCGAAAATTGTATGAGTTTACTTTCTATGAAGACATACATAGACACACATGAGAACACACACATTTTAATGGACTGGGGGGAAGAAGCTCTAAAGTCACCCAAAGGACATTAAAGAGATTAAAATTTCCATACCTGAGTGAAAGGGAAGCTGAAAATCTACTTGATTTGGCCTTATATTTTGGCTCACTTAATTTTGTATGAGAGCATAACATGTAATTTAGGTGGTGCTATGTGTGGAATACATGGGGTACTTGTACAGAGGTTGACTTCATTTCAGTAACTTAGTTGATATATGGAATGCTAAATATATGTCATTCAGATAGAATGGAATCATTAGGTTGAAGGGCTTGTATTTAGTAAGTGAACGATTGATGGATACGTCTTCTGGGAAACTTTCCTGCCCAGTACTATGGGCTTCTTCTTAACTGAATCAATTATGTATAGAGACATTATCACTGATCAGTGATACCAGCACAGCATATAGAACTGGATTCTGAGTTCTGTTCCCTAACTTAGTGAGTCAGTTTGGCAAGATTCACCAATGTCTTCAATGTTCATCTCCCCCTTTGAGTCTGATATGGAAACTATTTTCAGAAGTAATGATGGGGAGTTTCTAATGCTGGGCATCCGCTCTGCCTGTCCTTTCCCCCAGCCCCTGAGCCTTGCCTTTACCTCCGTTGAACTGGGGGTGGAGAATGGGAGGGATGAGTTTATTCCAGGGGTGGGCAGCAATGCTAACATTCCTTTATATGATTATGTGGGTGGTTCTCAACCACCCCTGAACTGAATTTCTTACAGAGTTCATCTAAAGAACCTGGTCCTGTCCCTCCCACCACCCCCTTCTCCTTTCAGTGCAATCTCAGAATCGGGTGAAGGGAAGATTTCTCAGGTCCCGTGTCCACGTTATAAAATGGTAATGGAGGATTCGGAACAGTGCTTTTCAAACCATAGGTGATAGCATACTTGTGGGTCATGAAATCAATTTAGTTGATTACTACCAGCATTTTAAAATGAAATACAGTACGATAGAAAATAACGGAATATACGACATCGTAGAAAGGATAAGTATTGCTTTGTGAAGGTTTTGTGTAAGTTGTCTATATGTGTGTCTATAAATATGTGCACTGGGTTGTGATGTACCATGTTTTCCTTACTGTGAGTCTCTGAAAGAGTATGATAGCTCAGGACTGTGGATGTCCAAGGGCTGACGTCATAGTGGGAGGAAACGGTACTCCCGGGGGGGCCCAGGCCAGATGTTTTGAAATAGCATCGCAAGTTCTGCCATACAAACAGTCGTTTTTATGACATTTTCTGAGACCAACCTTTTAAAGCTCAGGAAGGAAAAATTCTCTTGGCCTTTTAAATGAATATTTCATACACATTTACAATTATTCTTAACTGCTGTTAAATTGGCTTAGCATATTTAAGGATGAGTAATGATTTATTTATATAAGTGATGTCCTTCTTTTTTTCTTCTTTTCATATCTCACAGTGTAAAAAATACAGGGACCAATTCACAGACCAACAGAAACTTATTTATGAAGAGAAACTAGAAGCCAGTGAACTCTTCAAAGACAAGAAGGCTTTATACCCATCTAGGTATTATGGCTTTGCTTTACCCATAAAAGTCAATATTTTAAAAGTTTCTCAGATATATTCGTAGGCATTTTCTAGTGGGTTTTGATTTTAGTAATACACAGATTTTTAATTTCATGAATTACTTTATGATCAGCTGGATATGAATATAACACATTTGAGCAAGGGCTTCCATAGTATACTTAGAGAAATGAGATCACATTTGTTGGTTTTACTCTATTGGCATTACCTGAACACTTCCTAAATAATTAGAAGTTGTCATTTAAAATAAAAATTGTCTAGGCTGTTAAGATAAACTTACATTGTAAATTCCCGTTAGTTTTCTATAGTTTTTGGACGCTAGCTGGTTTCTGATGGCAATCTACTGTAATCACCATTCCAATCTTCCTGCTTTAACAAGCTGGGTCAGAATCTCATTTGTAAGATAAATGAAGAATGAGCCAGTCTGTCACTTTCTGAGTGTTGCCTAGGCACTGGCCCGTGGTGGCCTTTGGTCGGCTAACTTATTGGCTGTGAGTTCACTGGCCTCTGCGGCAAGTTCAGTTCCTTTATTGGAGGCACCAAGTGCTCAGTAAAAGAAGGAACACCAACTGCAAGTTTGCCAAGTGAAGTTCTTGGTAAAAACTGCTTATCAGAGTATTCTTCCATCTCCCAAGTTCATCGTTTTCCCCCCTAGGATTCCTATCCCCTTTACATCTGGTGTTTCTAAAAAAGTAGATTGTACAATTTCAAGCCAAATCTGTAACAACTTTTAGCTTTTCCCAAAGAATGTCTTAGAAATAAAAATACATTATATGCTAAGTATATTCACACGTACTGCATGTGGTGTGTCTGTATTCTCTACGTCTACACGTATTTGAAAGCGCTTCTTCTTAAAGGATTAAATGAGCATAAGTTGTCAAACTCATTTGCTTTAGATATTTTAAATGGCACAGCTTCCTTGGTCAGCTGACTTGGCTGCTTGAGGGGGTGTACACTCCCCTCAATCAAACACAGCGTCTAAATCCAACATTGTTCAAAGTGCCTGCTCTGTAAAGCATATTCAGACAGGCAGATCGTCTATATTCTTTCTCCACCAACTTAATTCATTCAACTTTTTCTTTATATGTCTTTAAATTATAGAGTGACCTTCTTAATTAACATTCCCTATGGATGACTCTTTAGAAACTGGAAGGAGAAAAAAATGCATTTTTGAAGAAACAAATTCAAAGACAGTTAGCACTTTGTATTATTAAAAATGTGTTTGAATATGAACAACAACCAAAAAATGTTAATATCAAGCCAAGTCCTCTTGGGTAGTTTTATTAGTTTTCGGGGATGGTAGCATGCTCACCCTCTAGCATTGAGAGAGGTCGAATCGTTTATCCTCCCACCGCTCTGTGAAGTGGCAGCCCTTAGGGGTGCTGACCTTTTCTGTCCTGGAAGCTGTGAAACACTGACCACCTACGTGGATTTTCTTCCCTGATCCTCCACACACAGCACAAGCATTTAAAGTTGTATTTGCAAATTGCCAGAACTTTATAGCTCAAAATGAAGCCGTGGTTTTTCCTTGACATCTTTGAAGAAGCCTCCCTGTCACCCCACAGGTCTTTAGGGAAAGCCACCTTGGTGCCGTGTGCATGATCATGCCTCTTACAAGAAGTAGTTTGGAAGAAAACTGCTCTGATTCTGAATGTTTACCTTGGCCACCTCTGTCCATTTAGGGGCATATCCTAAGAGGAAAGGCCAGATTTTTCTTTCATATATGGCCTACTTAGAGCCAGAGTTACATGGTAATATTAAGTGCTCTGCAGTTTTCTTCTCAAGTGGTTGCTCTGGATCTGTTCTTCCCCCGAAGGCCTACTCACTTCCTTACTCTCTGTGAGAAAATGAAAATTTTCTCTGGAGCAGGTGATGGTAATGATTTGTGCTCTTTTTACCATTGCTACGTATTGTTTAAAGATATTAATGAATCCTGTGTAGGTAGCTGTTAACCTTATAATAACAGATTAAAAGGAATGACCTATTCCTTCCTGTGAGTCCATGCAGATGGGTCTTGGCTGTCCTACTTGTGAGTGATTTCTTTCTTGGTTGTTCCATGTGATAAGATTTTTATCAAAGTCTTACCAACCAAATGCCATGATCACATCAAAAATATATTTGAGGTGATTCCTTACTGTAGTTTTGATTTTCATTTCTCTAATGTTGTTGCTGGAGAGGGTGTGGAAAAAAGGGAACCCTCTTGCACTGTTGGTGGGGATGTAAATGGATACAGCCACTCTGGAGAACAGTATGGAGGTCCCTTAAAAAACTAAAAATAGAATTACCATATGATCCAGCAATCCCACTACTGGGCATATACCCTGAGAAAACTATAATTCAAAAAGAGTCATGTACCACAATGTTCATTGCAGCACTGTTTACAATAGCCAAGACATGGAAGCAACCTAAGTGTCCGTCAACAGATGAATGGATAAAGAAGATGTGGTACATATATACAATGGAATATTACTCGGCCATAAAAAGGAACGAAATAGAGTTATTTATAGTGAGGTAGATGGACCTAGAGTCTGTCATAGAGAGTGAAGTAAGTCAGAAAGAGAAAAATACCGTATGCTAATACATATGGAATCCAAAAAAAAAAAAAATTGGTTCTGATGATCCTAGGGGCAGGACAGGAATAAAAACACAGATGTAGAGAATGGACTTAAGGACACGGGGAGGGGGCAGGGTAAACTGGGACAAAGTGAGAGAGTAACATTGACATATACACACCACCAAATGTAAAATAGATAGCTAGTGGGAAGCAGCTGCATCGCATGGGGAGATCAGCTCGGTGCTTTGTGACCACCTAGAGGGGTGGGATAGGGAGGTTGGGAGGGAGACGCAAGAAGGAGGGGATATGGGGATATATGTATACGTATAGCTGATTCACTTTGTTATACAGCAGAAACTAACACAACATTGTAAAGCAGTTATACTCCAATAAAGATATTAAAAAAAGAAAAAATATATATATATATTTGAAATTTGAATTTCAAAATCAACTGACCTGTTACCTTTTTCTAGTTAGTAGTACTTCCATGTGAAACCATTTCTTACGTGAGGAACTTTTTTCCTTTAGTGTTGGGCAGCCATTCCAAGGGCCTTACCTGGAAATCAACAAGAATCCCAAGTATAAGAAACTCAAAGATGCCATTGAAGAAAAGATTATCATTGCTGAAGTGGTGAACAAAATTAACCGTGCTAATGGGAAGGTAAAAACGCTAACCCTGAAGACCTGTAAGAAGTGTTTATCAGTTGGGACAGTTTTCTGAATGTTAAAATTTGCATTTCAGAAATAGACTCACAGACATAGAAAACAAATTTATGGTCACCAAAAGGGAAAGGAGTGGGGAGGGGTAAATTAGGAATTTGGGGTTAACAGGTACACACTACTAGATATAAAATAGATAAACAATAAGGTCCTACTGTATAGCGCAGGGAACTATATTCATCATCTTGTAATAATCTATAACAGAAAAGAATCTAAATATATGTGTGTGTGTGTGTGTGTGTGTGTGTATAACTGAATCACTTTGCTCTGTGCTGAAACTGACACAACATTGTAAATCAACTACACTTCAAAAAAATTTGCATTTCATATACTCTACAGAGTTATTGTGAATGGAGCTGTTTTCTCTTACCTTTAAGCTTAGGTGGAATTTTGCTTGTTCTCTGAAATTTTTGTGAGTTAAAATAGATTATCTATGTTCTTTAGTGTGTTCTCGTTTACGTAGGTGTGCATGCTGAAAAATATTAGAATAATATTTTCTACATTTCTACAAATAGCAATGCTTTAAGCTCATGAACTCTTTTGGGGGATTTTTGATCATTGGTTTTACATCCTTTTTTGTTTTGGTTTCTTGTAGAGTACATCCCGGATTTTCCTCTTAACAAATAATAATCTCCTTCTTGCTGATCAAAAGTCTGGACAGATCAAGTCAGAGGTTCCCCTGGTGGATGTAACCAAAGTATCGATGAGCTCACAAAATGATGGCTTCTTTGCCGTCCACCTCAAAGAGGTAAAGCTTTAACTATTGATTTGACTGAAAGATTTCTGCATTGGTCCAGTCTCTCAGACATTGATCTAAAATTTTCCACATGTGAATAATCCTATTACTTGAAGTTTATATATTCTGTTTACCGACCTGCAAATTTGGTCTATATTCACTCATGTAAAATCTCAGGCTTGGTTTTTCAGTAACTAAATGAGATTAATGACTCTTTTTGACTCGTTCATTTGAGTTCTCATTTCACTGAGTAGCTTTTTGTTTACACCCACCATGATGTGCCTTATTTTGAGACTAATTCCTGGAAATATCAAGACATTCAAAATTATACTTCCTTCGTTTCTTCTATCTATTAAATTAGTAAATGTCTTATTGTTCATCATGAATTTGGGGGGTTTTAATTAAAGGATGCAACTATAATAAAACAACTGCCTAGTAACTTTGACCTAAAGATTTTTTAATGTCAGCTTAACTAAGACCTACTGACTTGAACTGAGTGGTTAAGAGTGTAGGCTCTGGTATTGGTGTCACTAACTTTACAGTGACCTTGGCCAAGTCATTTAACTTTAATATGCCTACCTAACTTTCCTTTTCTTAAAATAGGGAAAATATTTGTACCTACTTCATAGTGTTGTTATAAGGGTTAAAAGAAACTATGTAACGTGTTTTTAGCATAGTGCCTATCACATAACAAATAGTCACTGAATAAACAGATGTCAGCAAATATTAATCATATATAGGTACATATACCTAGCTAATAGATAGTAACCTATCTAGCTGATTCTAAACATAAGAAAATCCCATAAGCTTAGTTCAGCCTGTTTTCCCCACTCTGGATTTTAGCCTAAAGGAGCATATTAAATCAGTGATCCCGAGCCTCGCTTATATATTAAAATATGCTGGTCCCCAGGCCATTTCCCCAGTCCAACCGAATCAGAGTTTCTTGGAATGGGGCAAAAGCATCCTGTATTTTGAAAGCTCCCCAGCTGAGTGCCTTGTGCAGCTAAAGTTGAACGCCACTGCCTGAGAGTATTTGTTGGAAGTCTTTTGGTTGTTGTTGTTCTTATTTTTTTAACCAAATCATGGAGGAGCTTTTAGAACAGCGCTTTCAGAATGAGTTATAGGTTAGGTCAGTGCTTCTCGAACCTGAGTTCACCCAGGGGTCTTCTTGTGGAATCGTCTGCAGTGGGCCTGCGGTCAGGCCTGAGCGTCTGCTTTTCTAACAAGCTCCCAGGTGATGTGGATGGTGCTTCTGGTCCGTCGACCAACTTGGGGTGGCAAGGGGTTAGGTAACCTTACTAAAGTGCTCGGAGCAACTTGGAAGAAATACTGCTTTTGTCATTATTGTTTATTCGGGAGGATGGACTCCAGGAGCTGATATTTTTAAAGAGACTATAAATGTGTTTTCAGACAAACCCGTAAACATGTACCTCCCGAGCTGTCTTTAATTATGATAACCTGACTCTTGGTTTGTCCTTTCAGGGCTCGGAAGCAGCCAGTAAAGGAG
Source organism: Delphinapterus leucas (assembly GCF_059928025.1). Lineage (NCBI taxonomy): Eukaryota > Metazoa > Chordata > Mammalia > Artiodactyla > Monodontidae > Delphinapterus > Delphinapterus leucas. The sequence goes on along the minus strand of NC_143136.1, from coordinate 43,155,000 downwards.
ACTTTCTCTTCAGCAGTGATCACCTGATTGAAATGGCCACCAAGCTCTATCGGACGACTCTCAGCCAAACCAAACAGAAGCTCAATATTGAAATTTCTGATGAGTATGTTCATGAATTGTGTGAATATGCCTTCTTTTAACTTTATTTTTTTAGTTGAGCGATCTGATCTCATTCAGTTTTACAGCTACTACTTATTAAGTACCGAGTATGTGTCTGGCGTGTGTTCTAGATGATGGATGGGCAGCGAGTGACACTGACCAAGTCCCCACTTTCACGTACCTGACATCCTAGTGGAGGAGATGAAATAATACATAGGTGGTGTGACTTTGGTTAGTGTCAAGTGCTTGTGGAGAAAAAAAAGGCAGGTTAAAGGTCAGATGGTGTTAATTTTGATATGGAGATCAGGGAGGCCTCTTTGATGCAGTGACATTTGAATCGAAACTGGAATCTAAGGAGATGCCTTCCGGGGGAGGCAGCAGGTACAAAGGCCCTGAAGCAGGAGTGGATGTGGTGGCAGAGGGAAATGGGGAGGAAAGACCCTGGAGCAAGAGGCAGAGGGGCCCGGCTGTGTAGAGCTTGGTAGCTGAGGTCAGGAACTGAGATTTTGCTGCTGATGAAAAGTCACTGTGGATTATGGGCAAGAATGTGGCGTGATCCGATTTATGATTTTTGAAGAGCTGTCTGGCTGCAGGGTGGGGAATGACTGTTAGGGAGGCAAGAGTGAAAGCAGAGAAAATAGTTGGGAGCTTCTGTGAGCTCTTGAGGGTAAGGACGTTGAGGCTTAGGCTAGGGTGTGAGTAGGGGAAGTAGTGAGAAGTAGTCAGGTTCTGAGTGTGATTTGAAGGAAAACGAGAACTTATTAACATACTGGGTGTTAGGTTTTGGGCCTGAGCCTACATGGTACCATTTACTGCAGTAGCTGACACTGAAGAAAGGGGGGTTTGGGGGTGGCTGAGGTGTGGGGAGTCAGGAGTGCCGGCTTGGGATGTGTTAGGTACTTGAGATACCTTTTCTCACATGTAAACGAGAGTTATAGAGTAAGTGTTCCATGTTGACAACGGTTCACTAGTGTCAAGACGGCTATGAGTTTGAAATTTGCTTTTTTTGCTTCACATTAGGGCTCTGATTATGGAGACATGTGATTTGTATGCAGATTGGAGCATCCCTCCATTTATTAAATCGGTCAATATGAGATCATTGACATGAATTTTAGTTACTATGTGGATTGACACTTACTTGATTACTTTTTAATAGATTGTTTACTATCTGTGTATCTACTTCCTTGCACGCAGAGTAAAAATTTGCAACACCATATCGCTCAGGAAATGATTTTATTTACTAATGAAGATTTTGCCAGCCTATTCTATCTCAAGTCTTTATAAAAGTCTCTCTAAAATAAATTCATACCCATTCCTGTCCCCTTGTAAACCACACCAACTCTCCTTGATGTGTTAGGATTGACAGAACCTTAGGTTCATTGTCTGTTCTAAGAATGGTGTTTAGATGGGGCGCGGGGGTGTGGGAATATTGGCCTTTATGTATACTCTATATTGGAAAATGCAATTTACACAAAATAACTTTCCTTATGATTGAGTCCTTTCTCATAAAACAAAGAAATTAGGAAAAAAGATAAGGGCTTGTTGGGTTCCAGTCAATTAAGGTTTTAACCTGTGAGGGCTGTTAGATCTTTAAACTCTCTTTAGTTGAAATTTTTCATAACTCAGGAAACTACACTTCTTGTTTTGGTGGGACTGGTCATTCCCACTCATCGTGGAAAGATTCTATGTGTTCAGATGGAGAAGCTCCTTGATATATGGATGAAGCAGCCTCGCGTTTGGTCTGCTACATTATTAATAAGGCCATCTTTGCAGAGAAAATCGTGCCAACATCCAGACCACAAAGGATTGCTGCCTTTAAGCACTTCCCAAACTGGCATTCTGAGAACACTGCCTTTGCAGGATGTTAGTAGTGATGTGCTGTGAAGAAATGTACAGTCCTTCTTCACTATAGCACCTCCCAGAGCCTCTGCAGTCTTGTTGCACATTGTGACTCTCCTGAGGGGCTCCGGGGGGTGCCATGTGCTGTATCAACCACAGGACCCCTCCAGTGGCTCTCACAATTTCTGTTCGAGGCACATGATCTCAGAACACTGATGGGGATAGTTTGCTTCAGGGCGGCAGGGACCCTGCTTGTCACAGAAGAGGGATGTGATGTTCTAGCTGTGTAGGCTTTTAATAAACATGCTTGAGTGTGCGAAGATTCTGTGTGGCCACATGAAGAAAACAAACATTTAGTAGCATTATAAACCAGTCCAGAACACCTTTCCTTCCCCTATTCCTAATTATTGGTTGGTCTCATAAAAATAAAATAGCTGATGGAAGCTTGCCTAGCACCGTGGTCCCTTCCTGGGCAGTGCAGGAAGCCACGTGGCAGAGCAAGGCTCCCATGTAGCCTCTGATTCATAACCTCTGGGAGCTCTTAAGCAGGGATTATACTCCTTTTTGGAGAGCATTTTAAACAAAATTTTACAGAGTCCTGGGGAGGGGTGCCCATGACGTATTTTTGCAGACTATAGAGACCAGCATTGTAAACAGCATACTGTTCTGTGACCAGGACCTTCCTCAGTAGATCCTTTTCAGAAGTAGAAGTAGTTATTCGAACAAACCCAGTCTCCACAATCCCTATATGTCCGTTTAGAGGAGGAAAGTCAAAGGCCTGTTACTTCCTTAGAGCAGTTCTAACCTGCACATGTAGAAGTGAGAATTGAATTCAGTGAGAGACTCAGCTGCCTTATAATCCCCAGTCCTTAAACTCCCAAACTATTCAATCTGTAAATAGATTGCGTTTTAAGGATAACCTTAAATAAGATCTATAGTATTTCTAAAAATGAATCTATAGTAATAGAAACTAAAGTGAATTTTTCTATTCAGTATTTTAAATATACATGTGTATATGCATACATGTATACACACATACATGTAATACACATACACATATATTATTTAAGTTATACAGTTGTTTTTCTGAATATTTCAAATCCAAACAACTAATCTATGTTCCTTTTACTGTGAAGTTCTGTTATTGGTGCTGTGAAATCATGCATCTGACATGATTATTTGCTGTAGGATGATTCTCTGATTCTCTGTCCTTACTGTGGGCCAGGCTTCAGTTTTCTCTTCTATGAAATAGAGATAAATAATTACCTCATAGGATTGTTTTAAAGTTGAGTTAATATGTGTAACTTACTAAGAACAGTGTGGTCCGTAGTAAATACTCGGTAAGGTTTAGTTACCGTTATTTCTAGAGTGAATCACGGTCATGAATTGCGAACACAGAGACAGCCAGTGTATGCTAAACTTATTGGGAAAAGAACTCCCCGTACATTTATTACTACAAGTGGTCTTTAAAAATTAAAATGTAAAAATATTTGATTATTTATGTTAAACTTGAAAGGTTTTGCTTTTCCTGAGGCACATAGATATAAGTATACATGCTGGAGAGAGATCTCAGGCGAATTTAGAACTAGAGCTTCTTTTTTAGTGCTTTCAAGTTGAAAAGAAACAGCCCATGTGAAAGCTCAGAAGTACCACTGATGAGTACAAACTTACGTGTCACGTTTCACTCCAGTAGCTAATGTTTGCAAAATGTGGCCTCTTTAGACCTTGAAACAGAGACTAACATGTACAGAGCAGAGCTGTCGTCGTGGGTGCCAGTGAGCATGTGACCCATCACATGGTTTTTAGAGTGACTCACTTAATTATATGCAGTAACTCAGAAAACAGTTCCCTGAGAAACATAACCAAAAGCATGGTAACATTACACTGATTCTGATGGTGGAGAGAAAAGAGCACAGGCCTTGAGCTGGGAAGGGCTGGGTTCTGGTTCAGCCATGCTGCCCTCATGCCTCCTTGGTGATGCCATCCTGGAGGGCAGAGACCTCAATTTATACATCTGGATGTCTGTCCCTCACAGCACCCAGACCAGGGGGAAGCCAGTCATATGTCTGTTGTAGGAAGGAGTGACAGATAATCTTGTGGGCCGGCACTTGATCCATGAAAGGAAAGATTTGAACTAGAATATGGTTTCCCACAGTGTACCACATATACCACTGGTAGCATAAGAGGTGGCTTTAGGTGTACACTGATAGATTTTTATGTATGTGTGGATATTAAAAATATAACTGGCAGATCAGACTCATGATTTCATCATTTTTATTCAGTAGGTCACAGCTATTTTGAAACATTTATTTAGTGTGTAGATATGAAAAAAGATGTGTAGGATGTATGTAAATATCCAACATTTGGAAACTGTAGTCTGGAGTGTCTCTAGACCCCTTTTCTTTGTTTTTAATTTATTTATTTAATTTATTTATTTTTGGCTGCATTGGGTCTTCGTTGCTGTGCGCGGGCTTTCTCTAGTTGTGGAGAGTGGGGTCTACTCTTCGTTGCGGTGCGCGGGCTTCTCATCGCGGTGGCTTCTCTTATTGTGGAGCACAGGCTCTAGAGCGCAGGCTCAGTAGTTGTGGCGCACGGGCTTAGTTGCTCCGCGGCGTGTGGGATCTTCCCGGACCAGGGCTCGAACCCGTGTCCCCTGCATTGGCAGGTGGATTCCCAACCACTGCACCACCAGGGAAGCCCTAGGCCCCTTTCCTGAAATTCTGTATTGCATTTTCTCAATTTGTTGATAATTTAATATTTTTGCTATGCAGAAATGGAGAAAAATAGCACGTTCATCTTTCCGTCTGAAACATGGAAATAATTATCCATAGCCCTTCTTACGGTATAGGAATATAATGAGCTAATGATCTTGAGTTTACTTAGGGCTAAATTATGGCCACTGGAAGCAAAATGCAGTGTAATACCTGTTGTTGTGATCCTGTGGCTAGAAGGGCTGATGGAAAGGGGAATACTTGTCAAGGTAAATATCCATTAAAAAACAAAAGCTGGTGTCAGTGTAATTAGCTGTTTAATGTGTACTTTTCTTCAGTTTGTCTTATTCTTTCCTCCTAGGTTCCTGGTGCAGTTCAGACAAGACAAAGTATGTGTGAAGTTTATTCAGGGCAACCAGAAAAATGGGAGTGTCCCAACATGCAAGCGAAAAAACAACCGTCTTCTTGAAGTCGCTGTTCCTTAACTGGCGCCTCCCCTCTGCTTCCATGGACTCGTTTCTTTGTAATAGTGCAATTTGGTTTTGCTTTGTTTGGGGTTCATTGTATGTTCGGGAATTGCCAAAGGTTAATACTGTTAGAGTCCCTTGGCAAAATAAAAATATTTTACTATTGGAATAGTTTTAACCCTTAAAGTACACATTCTGTCCTGGGACAAGATTGTAGAAACTAACAATATCTATGCCATGTCGTGCGTGTTCCTTGTTTAGTCATCATGTTAGATCTTTGTGCCCTAAAGCAACATATTACTCATAAATCATTAATACATCTAAGTGTAGGAAGCGGTCTTAACAGATAGTGGATCCGTTCATCAACTATTTATTGAATGCCTGCTCTGTGCTAGGCATTGTACTAGGTGATACGAAAACTTATTAGGAACCTTTTTTTGTTTTGTTTTAAGGCCATTGCATTCTGGCTGGTTTGTGCTGGCTGTACCAGGGCTAAGAGAGTTTGAAAATGTTGAGACCAAAACAGTAACTGTTGATGATGGACAGCATTTGTTAGGAACCCTGTAGTATGATCTTTAACAATATATACTTCAAGAAGGGCTGGTCCTAGGAAGTAGATACATTGATATATGACTCGGTAAAATTGCCTCTATGTGTGGTTTCTATTTGAAAAGAGAAAACTGACATTTGAACAGGACTTTTAAAGTGTTCAGATCTCTTGTGATTGCTTTTAAAGGTAGAAAAGAGTCATTCTTATTTTAGAAAAAGTGACAGAAGCAGTCCAGTAAGGTTATATTTTCCTGTTTCTGGTAAACATCATATATGATCCTAGATATGCTGATACCTGCAGAGTGTTGTTTTCACCCAAATTACAGTGAAAGGCTGAAAGCCTTGCAGATGGTGGCAAGCATTCTATATGATGTGCAATAAACATCCGAGATCTTTTTTGAAAGTTTTATTTATAATATACATTTTGTATGAGAGAGGTGATTAGTACAGGGTACATATTTTAGTCAAGGATCAAAATGGTGTGTGTTAATTTGCAGGATTTTTCCCCCCCAAATTCACAGTAAGGATTCATTTTGGAAACTATATTTTAAACTTCGGAATCAAATCGTTTCTCATTTGGGAGGATAATGTATATACATTGGTATGTTAAATAATAAAACTGTTCGAATTTGGTGCCATTTCCTGGATCACAACTGTATTTTTGTATTTCAAGCTATTTTCTTACGTTGTATGTCAATGTATTGTCGCACAGAAAGGCTTTACAAACCAAACGTTACGCGTTCTCTGTGTAATTGAATTTCACTTACCTTTTGTAAACCAGAAACATTCATTGAAAGTATTTTCTGGGGATTTTCTTTTAACTTTTGTACTTTAAAAAGTTGCTCCCATAGAGAAATTCTCAGAAGCCTTTGTGTTTATTGGCTCAGGTAGAGGATATAATTACTTTCTTTGTCTTTTCCAACATGTATATAAAGTGGTAGATTGATGATTACTGAAATAGGTGAGTAGAAATTTGGAATTGAGAGGTGTTTTATTAAAATGTTTTAAAAAAATATGTAATACATTCACATTGTTCAACATACAAATAAATGTAAAAAGATAAATAATACAAATTCTCCATCCCATCAGTCACCCATCTGCTCAGTTCCTGTGCCTCCCTGCAAAGTTAACCATTGTTTTTAATTGGTTTTACTTTATGCATATGCTTACAAGAAGAAATAAAAATAGAGATTCTTATCTTCCTCCTGCTTTAGAAGACAAAAGCTATTATAGATATTGTTCTTTACTTTGCCTTTTTCGCTCTTCATTCTTTGTACCATATAGTCTTCCGTTGTATGGGTGCACTATAATGTATTTATCCAGTCCCCTACTGATCATCATTGGGTTATTTCCTGAACGGAAGTTCACAGGGGCACGGGTCACTGTTGGCCAGATCTGCCTGTGCTGCCCACCCACCCCCATGCCTGACTAGAGGTTACTGATAAGCTGTAATGTTGCCTACTACAGCCGGTGAGCATCCAGTACTTCTGTATCTTTGAATTTCTGTCACTGTCCTGCAGTGGCGAATTAAAGTATTGGTGGCACTCCAGATTTCCTATGTACCTTAGTGACACAGCCCTAACTTGTTCCCAACCACCACTTTGTTGCCCAGCCCCTGGAGTGGCTTGTAGATGTTGTGCTTGAAAAAAGTAACCAGGCAGTGAGGACCAACATCAGACCATGGTAGTCGCCAAGTTTGCAGTGCTGTTGATGCTGTTACCCTTGACTTTGACATCCATCTACCACAAGGCAAGAAGCGAACATGGGAAAGTTACTGTCTTAAAGACTGGTTACGGTTTTGTATTTCACACTCTTGGAATAATAACTTGGACCCAGTACTTAGATGTAAGACCTTCAGCTGTAGTTTGAGTACCTTTGCTCATACCCCAGGGGTTACAGGTATGTCTGTAATGGCAAAGCACCAGGGCCAAGGGTTCTGAGAATGAAGGACATCCTTAGTATTGAAGATTTGGCTGAAATCTAAGAGAATAAACAGTTTTATTATCATGTCATTTCAATAATATGCTGAGTGAGAACTCTCAAGTTCATGTAACTGAGTGTAATTATGATAATTACAGCATGGTTTAAAATTCTTTGAGGCTAAATATAATAGACAGCAGCTTTTTTGTCTGTTTGTTTTTATTCGCTATTTTTCATGTACTAGGTAAGGTAATTTAGGCCCTAAAATATTCAAATAAGAAGCACTTTTTAAAATGGTGTATGTTGCTGGTAAATTCCGTAATGGTCTATTATATTAGGCTTTTGCCCAAAGGCATTGTAGTAAGAGCCTTTGTTTTTAAGCTGGTCATTGTTTTTCCATTAATACTGCAGTACTCAAATTCACAAAAAAGTGCAGTGGAACGAAGGGCAGTAGTTCTGCTTTTCTTTCCTCCTGGTAAGAGTAGCAGCTGTGAGTTTTCATTGTCCGTTTGAAGAGTCAGTGTTGAGGAGCTGAGGTGCTCTTTCTTTGGATATCATTTTAACAATTCCCATTCTGTGCGCTGTCATTCTCAGGGCTTGCTTAGCTAAACCCTAGGAAGCTGCGGCCTTGACCAGCTAGCCCTTGCTTTCTGGTCTCATCAGCTTCTATTCCAATAGCCACTCAGTAGAAAATTAGTTTTTCGGTTGTTTTCTTCCAAATCTTGGAATCATTTGCTTCGTTCTCTCTGGTTTGAAGATCATTAAAAAAAAAAATCTGGAGCTAATCACAGTACAGCGTGAACCACAATCTCTTCCTCATTAACTTTTTTTTGCTGCCATGGTGGCCAGATCCCTCTGCTCAGTTACATAAAATTCAACAAAAATCTGAGTTTGTAAGGAAAATAGTCTCAGCTTCTCAGCGTTTAAGGAGGAAACTGGGAACAGAATTTAATTCCATGTTCACCAAAAGGCCTGGCAGTACTGAGAGAAAGAAATATCAATAGATCAGCCAGCTTACCTTATCATTTCACTTAGTTTTTTAATGTTTTTTTTTAATCCAGTTTTGAGACATAATTGACATTTAGTTTTAGGTATACAACATAATGATTTGCTGTGGGTGCATTATTGTGAAATGATTATCACAATAAGTTTAATTAACATCCATCACCTCTCATAGTTAATTTTTGTGATGAGGATTTTTAAGGGTACTCTCTTAGGTCATTTCACTTATACTCATCGCAGCTTTTTTCTTTTTTCTTTTCCTTTCTTTCTTTCTCTCACCAATTAATGGATCTGGCATATTCTCTTTTAAAATATTTTTGTTTAACGACATACACATCAGAAATGTACACAAACCAGAAATGGACCTATCAAAGAATTTTTACAGAGTGAACACATCCATGTAACTAGCACGGAAAAAAGAAGCACCCCAAAGATAGCACCCAGGAGCCCCCTTCTCCATCCCAGACATAATTCCTTATAAAAGTAACTTTTCTCTTGTTTTCTAGTACTATATATTAATTTTGCCCTTTTGTTTTACTTCCTATAAGTAGAATCATCCAGTATATACTCCTCCTTCTGGCCTCTTTCATTCAAACTGCTTCAAATTTTGGATTTTGATCTTTTCCTGGGCTAGCAATATGATACTCTCGTGATGGTGGCCAGTGGCTGCAGCCGCAGCTCCCAGTCAGCTCCGTGATCACAAGGGGAAACAGCTGATACACTTACAACCATTCTGTACCCATATAACCTTCGGTTTTTCACTTGCAGTATAGTATTCAATAAATCACATGAGATATTCAACATTTATTATAAAACAGGCTTTGTGTTAGGTGATGTTGCCCAACTGTAGGCTAATGTAAGTGTTCTGAGCATGTTTAAGGTAGTCCAAGCTATGCTATGATGTTCCATAGATTAGGTGTATTAGATGCATTTTCTACTTGTGATATGTTCAACTTACAATGGGTTTATCAGGAACGTAACCCCATCGTAAGCTGAGGAAGATCTGTAATTGTGAAATTCATTCATATTATTGCATGTAGCTAAAGTTTGTTCTCCTGGCTGCGTAATACTTCATCATGTGGGTAGATGGCACTTTTGTAATCCACATTGCTGTTGATGGGCATTTGGCTATTGTGCATAGTGCTTCTGCGAACATTCTTGTGCACATCATTTGGTGAATATCTGTACACATTTCTGCTGGATATACACCTAGGGATAGAGCTGCTGGGTCATAGGGTAAGATATGTTCAGCTTTAGTAGATTCCATCAAACTGACTTCCAAAGAATCTACCAGTTTACCCTCACCCCAGCAGTGTATGGGGTCACAGTTGCCACACCTGGTATTGTCAGTCGTTTTGTCAGTCGTTTTCATTTTGACCCTTCTGATGGCTCTTTAATTTGCATTTTCCTGGTGACTAATGAGCTCAAGTACCTTTTCAATATTGGCCATTTGCTTATCATCTCTTGTGAAGTGCCTATTCAAGTATTTTGCCGTTTTTTCTGTTGGGGTTGTCTGTCTTTGATTTGCACGTGTGTTTTGGATATGAGACCTTTATTGGATGTGTGTGAGGTCAGCATCTTCTCACAGTCTGGTTTCCTTTCTACTCTCTTACCAGTGTCTTTTGATGAATAGACATTCCACTTTAGTGTAGTCCAGTTTGCCGATTCTTTCCTTTATGGTTGGTACTTTTTAGTTTCCAGTTTACAAAATATTTGTTTACCCAAGGTTATGAATAGATTTGCCTATGATTTCTTTTAGAAGCTTTATTGTTTTGCCTTTCACATTTAGCTCTTTAGTTTACTGGAAGTTTTGTTTGTTTTTGTTTTTGAATGGTGTGAGCTAGGGAGTCAAGATTCATTTTTTTTCCATATGGATACCCAGTGGACCCGGCACCTTTCATTGAAAAGGTCATCCTTGCCCTACTGCACTGTTTATTCTCTGTTCTATTACATTGATTATGTATCTTTGTGTCAATAGTAAACTGTGTCAGTTATTATAGCTTTGTGACATGTTGGCATAGTCACTTAGAAGGGAAATTCATAACTCTTAGAGGTCCTACCTTCTTGTGATAGGAGGGGGAAAAGCATTAAAACTAATAAATACACATTTTCAGGTATTTTGAGTAGTGATAGAGTTCTAAAAATTTGGACTTCTAAAATTAGCCCTTCACTAGCCACAGGGATTGGGCATGGGAGTTCCTAATGGGATTATATGGGGAAAATATTCAAGGTTTCCTTGAAGTAAATTAACAACTTCTAATTTTATGTGATATTTTGCTTTTCCATTAACTCATCGGTTCCTATCCATATTACTAATCATCCCCATTTACAATTTTCCATAAAGTCTTCATAAAATTATCATGTAAGTGCATGTGAGTATTTTCTTTTGTTTCTAGGTGTTTCCCTCTTCGATTAAGTTCTTTGATGGTAGATAATGAGAGACCTCTGAGGGTTTTTCTAGTTCTTTAACTATCTTCTACAATATTTTTTCAGTCTTTTACAACAGCTTACATTGTACAGTGATAATAGAGATAGATAGTATCTATCTATAGAAATAGATAATATTTGTAGATGAGTCCAGGTGGTGCTGCAGGTGGATTCCACATCTGTGGCTTCTCTGGTACTCCCACACTTTTTTTAATTAGAAAAAAGTGATTTTTCTAAATCATTTCCTAGTAATCACCCAATCCATTCTCTTATGTGCAGTTCTGAGCCAGTTAAATTCAGAATCGCCTTCTCTAAAATGATCACTGCAAACTCAGCTTTCCTGAGGTCGAGATTTTAATTGACAGAGTGGAGCAGTAAAGGCATATGGATCCTTTTTTTTTTTCCCCACGAGGGGCAAATTGTAGGCAAACAAAAACATGTTTAATATTGATTTTATATGCAACAATAATAATTTCCCAGAAAGGTACGCATATCTGTAAGTCAAATAAGGAAGAAGTTTGTATGGGTCTCAGCTCATACACAGAAGGGAGTTGTTGAGGCACTGCATAGAAGAAAATAAAACTTTCGTCCATTTAGAAACCTGAAAGTAGTCCTTCAGCTACAAGGTCATCTTCATTGTTTATTCAGTAATATAATGTATATGGTAATATTGCCATTCTATTGTCTCTTAGAATATATTCTATCTTCTGAAAGGGGATAGTGTTATATTTAAGTAGAGTAATTATAATGACTCATTCTCCTTGTTATAGCCCCTAAAAATGACCTGAAATTAATTTCCTAAAGTTTGAAAACCGTTTTTAGAATAAAGCTCACGGAAGATAGAACTGTATCTATTAGATAGGACTCAGCACCATTTTATTCAGTTGAAACTACTGAATACTTTTTTGATGGGGGAAATCAGTAAGTTTCTATTCAGATGTCCCAGCTGGCATTTTTGAGATTCAAGTTCAAAAAGGGCTTGACAAGTTTAATGCTGCCCAGGCATACAATTTACTCAGGAGGGGAGACAACTTATTTCTATCATTGTTTTGTAGTATTTGGGTGACTATAAACAAAAATAAAAAGAAAGATGTTCATAGGTATCTTTTTGTTGGAAAACATGGTCACTTTACTATAGCTTTAAATATAAATGGGGAAAAAGTTCTTGTGTCTGGGTATTATGGGCTCACTCGGCACAAATTAAGGTAGAGATTCAAGAAATGTCAGTAGTTGGAACCTAGTCTTTCTGATCATCTCGGAAGCTGTTTGGTAACAGCTTTCTTTACTTCCTTGCACAAGCTGGACTTGGATCTGAAAAAAAAAAAAATGGAATCTGGTAACATTAAAGGAAAAGCAGTTGGGAGCTGTCGCTGAAACATTACAAAAAGGAAAGGAAATCCACCCCCCAATTTGTTCCTTCCACTAGAAAAGAAACCCCACAGATGAAGATGTCATGTGGTGTCTTGAACTGCCCACACCAGACACACAAAGTCTGTTTGAAACAATTTATTTCACAAGTGTGGTTTGATATGTACAGATGCAGACACAATTCATATCCCTGTCTAAGGATGCCATTTCTGATGGGCACTTGTGGCTAGTTAGGAAAATTGGTACAGGTCTGCTCTACTCATCCTGGATTGCTTAGAAGTCATCGTTAGTCATATGGTTGCCACTTACCTCCCAAACAAACCCATCTTTGAGTACTTTGGGGCAACCACTTCAGGATTTCATTATACCATTGACCCTTGAACACCATGGGTTTGAACTTCGCAGGTCCACTTACACGTAGATTTTTTTTCAATAGCAAATACTGTAGTACTACACGATCCACAGTTGGTTGAATCCCTGGGTGCTGAACCACAGGTACGGAGGAACCACGTATATGGAGAGCCAACTATAAATTATACATGGATTTTCGACAGTGCGGAGGATTGGTTCCCCTAACCCCCGCATTGTTCAAGGGTCAATTATATTTTCTGCCGAGACATGGTACATTCTGTAATGGGAACTGCTTTACGTTGAGTGTAAAAATTTTAATTCTTCCAGTTTTGACGTTGAGTCCTATTTTGATGTGATCACGTCACTTATTTTTCAATAATTGCATTACCACTTGTTCTTTTCATGAAGCTAACAAAATGTCTTGAAACCAGAATCAGATCCCTGAATGGGCCATTTTGCTTTATCTTAGACTTCACCTGAGCAAGTCTTGCCAAATGTGTATCACTAGACAAAAATGCCAGCTGATTGCTTGGTAGAAACCCGACACTGCGGTTCAAATGAAGGTACATTGAGAGTGTCTCCCAGATTGCCACATTGATTTAGAATGTGGATGCTGAGGATTAAAAGTGTTAGTGAAGGAAAAGCACTTTCAACTCTTACCTAAAAAGAGAATCTTTCCTTTACACGTTGGAGTTTCAAGAATAGCCATGAAACAATATTGAGAACGTCTGTCATCTAGTTGGGTGGATCCCCATGTTTTCTAGTATGAAGACCCCTTCTTAATTTATGCATGACTGCCTGCATGATGGTGGTCATGCTTTTAGCATCTTCTGATTGGGTAGGTACATAATTTTTCTAAGTTGATTACTTAAGTAAATTTGCACTTGCTTAATCATAGAACATCTCAGCACATTTGCAAAAAGGAACTACATACATTTGCAGTCATCAGTACCATCAACAGACAGAACTTCATGTGGAATCATGGACCCCTTGCAAACTCCATAGTTTGAGAATTGCCAATCTGTATCTTCCAGTTCCTTTACATCACAGATAAGAAAAATCAGGGCCCAGAGAGATTCAGCGATTGGTCCAAGTTTTTATGGTCTCTGGCAGAACTAGATTTCAATTCATGTCTCCTGGTTTTTCTACTCCCCACCACAGGCTCCCTTAGTTGGATTAGAAAAGGATGATCAAACTCCTGAATTTTCATTTATGAATTTATAGTGCTGTGTATTAATGGGAGATGCCACAATATAAAAAACATGCAGGAAAGATGGAACCCCAATGTGGAAGCTCAAACTGGCAGTGCCCAGCACATGGTAATTGTTCAGTAGATAGAGCAGATGGAAGCACAACTTCTCCATTTCTAACCCTCTGTGCCTCCACCTCCACCCTGCCCGAGTGTTCCAGTTCCCTTAAACATGAAGATTTCACTTGTCCTTGTTCATTCAGTTTATACAATTGAATGTTCAAACCTGCTTTTTCCAAAGATATTTATTTATAATAATTCAACTCCCAGGCTTCCCTGGTGGCGCAGTGGTTGAGAGTCCGCCTGACGATGCAGGGGACACGGGTTCGTGCCTAGGTCCGGGAAGATCCCAGATGCCGCGGAGCAGCTGGGCCCGTGAGCCATGGCTGCTGAGCCTGCGCGTCTGGAGCCTGTGCTCCGCAATGGGAGAGGCCACAACAGTGAGAGGCCCGCGTACCGCAAAAATAAAAAATAAAAATTCAACTCCCACCTCTGTCCACTCCCCACCACCAATAATTTTGTATCATAACTTTGTGAGACCATCCCACTGGCAGGAAGTGGCACAAGCAGATGGATTGTTCTAAATTCCCAGGCAAATATTTCAGAAAGAAATTTTCTCTCTTGCGATCCTGGAAAGTAACATTTATATGAATAATTAAATAAGTCTTCCCCTGGTCTTCATTCATTCTTTCTGGTATTATAGAAGCTATCTCTAAGCGAATTAAGATGGTGTATATTCCAAAAACAAATCTTATCTTTAATATAAGTATCAACTATCCTGCAGCAGGAACACCCATTTCAGAAATATATTTGCATCTTCCCAAGTCCATGAAATTGTTACTTGAATCCTACTGGACTTAGCCTTTTGTAGAAGAGCTGATAGAGCTGTCCAAGGAAGAGTGCTTCGTGCCAGGCAGAGTCAGACGTTAACTCAGATGATCCTTTCCTTGGGTTCAGGGCTCTTTCAGACAAGTCGATAGTAGACTCTTCTAATTTCCTCAAAGGAAAGAGGAGAGAACAGATACCCCAAGCTGTCTGAGAAGACATAGAGCAGTTAGGTATTTTATCTCTTAGGGGAAATTGTTACTTTAAGTTTATTTGATAGTGACCATGGTAAAGTAACAATATTAAGTCTGTATGAGACTTGGCACTTCATTTTTTTTTTTTTTTTTAGAACAATGTGGCTGCTTGCAACACACCATTTATTTAATAGGAAGGATCAGGGAAACATCGAGTTCCATGAGGCTGCAGTAAGCAAATGCCTGCAACCTCAGATAAAGTAATGATGGGTGTTCGTACAGATTTGCACTGCTTAGACTCTGGGGGCCCTGACATCTTTTAGGAAGAGCCTTTTAGAGCAGATTGGAAGCTCCTTCTACAGTCGGTCAGCTCCATTTGTTTGATTTGTTTTTGTTTGTTTTGTTTTTGGCGGCGTTGGGTCTTTGTTGCTGCGCGTGGGTTTTCTATAGTTGCAGCGAGCAGGGGCTACTCTTCGTTGCGGTGCAGTGGCTTCTCTTGTTGTGGGACACAGGCTCTAGGCACGCCAGCTTCAGTAGTTGTGGCGCATGGGCTCTAGAGCACAGACTCAGTAGTTGTGGCGCACAGCCTTAGTTGCTCCACGGCATGTGGGATCTTCCCAGACCAGGGATCAAACCCGAGTTCCCTGCATTGGCAGGTGGATTCTTAACCACTGTGCCACCAGGGAAGGCCCGCACCATTAGTTCTTAATCCTGGTTTACAAACACAGCCCAGGGCTTCTGTAGCACACACTGGGCTCATGTTTATTTTTTCTAAGGACAAACCTTTCACTAATGCTCACTTCGCCCTGTTATTCTCCTTGCGTATCTCAATCTCTCTAATCCCTCCATCTCGAAACCTCCTCAGGACAAGTGCAAAGCAGGAGCCCAAATTATTGGCATTGGAGTGTGGCCCTGAAGATAGCTGGGGAGGATGGCTCACAAGTTTCTCTTAACAAATTAGTAACTCAAAATCAATGCTTTTGATAAATTGATACTAAATTGATGAAGATTAAAATGGCCCACAGTAAATTGTGTTCCAGATGAAGATATGATTAGAGAACACCTGTATAAAGCCTGTGACTGTGATCTCCACCTTGGTTCTCCTCTGAAGCAGATCTGGAGAAGTCAACTCTCTTCAAAATGACAGCAGCATCAGGTCCTCACTTAAAAAGTAGAGGTTTGACACCCTCCTTTTCTTCACCTGCATATGGTACTTATCCCGGCCCTAGGAGCCCTACACGCAGGGTAGTCAGCAGCCCTCCAAAGACACAGCCCCAGAGCTACATACGCTGCTTCAATGTGGCAGCCTGGCACTTCTCCACTTCTGAGGAGCTGATATGTTGGAAGCCACTTCCAGTCAGAGAAAAAATCAAAAACTAGTTATCAGAAAGAAATGTAAAAAGTAAAATGATGAGAGGCAGAATTTACAAAAATGCTAAACTTTTCAGAACATGCCTAAGAAAGACATATTTGTATTATTCCACTGGGGATAGATTTTGTTGTTCACGGGTATATTCTGTATAGCACATGTTTCTTTAAAAAAAAAAAAAAAGTAAGCTATTTTTCTGTTGCCTCTCTTATTTTCTAGGCCCCCAAATAGAATAATTCCGTTACTGAAGAAAATTAGAATAATATGCTCAGGTATGTTACAAGCAAAAATGGCTACAGTTTTGAAAGTAGTTAGTTTTTCAACTACCGAAGTACGGAGTAATAGGGCGGTGGTTTCAGCGTCTTCAGCGCGTCCTTCAGCACTTGGTGTGAGTGACAGCTAATGAGTAGAGACAGCCTGCACACTGTGGCTCCTGAGTCTACACAGCTGGTGCTCCGGACCGTAAAGAGAAATAACTATATCTGCATAGTTTAATGTATGCTTCATTGAAGTTTTGTAGGGAATAGCTTACTACTTTTCTCCTTGAAAACCTTGGGGATTATATGCTGAGAAGCTAACATATAGACTCTTCCTCCTTCTATTTCTGTCACGTATTCAACATGGGGAGCCTTATTTGCATTTAAATTTTAGATATGGGGCCTCTCTTGACCTAACCGTCGTAAGATTTCCATGTGCCTGTGACTGACAGACGGATATTTAAAATAATCAAACGTATGTTATTCTTTGAAACCATATGATTCAGTCTCTCTTGTGGCTAAATTTTTCTCCGAAACAGAAGGTGTTCAGAATCCTCCGCTCTGAAGGTGGTGTGTGTGCGCGCACATGTGCATATGGGTAGACATCAAAAAGAAAAGAAAAAGGAAAAATACCTCATTATGCACTTGCTTCTTTGAACTTTAACCTCATCTTTCAAATAGGCAGATTTCCTTATCTGTGATGCATCTCATCAGGAAGTACTGGATATATTTTTGTAACTATTTTGCAACATAATCCTGCATCTTTCTGCCTCCCTTGAAAACAATATGTTCTGTCCCTCAAAGACCATAACGCTTGGGTTAAAATTTTGAAAAAGCAAAATAACAAAATAGAATTCCATGCTCTGTAACTACCATGCTCCACCATGCAAAGTCCCAGATGCCAGCCCCCTAAACACCACTGTTAATTCCTTCCCTACTGGAAAAATGTTGCTTCCCTTCATGCCATCAGGAAGATGCTCCATCTCTCTCTGCAGGGTGGACTAGTGTGTTGGCTCTAGGCCATTCTGACAGACTGATGGGGAAAAAGGGTGAGAGAGATAGGAGGACTGATGATGACGTCATGGAGACGGGGATGTGGCCAAGCAGTCTGAACAGAGCAGCGGGCAAGGCACAGCTACCAGGGCTAAGGATGGAGGTTTGGGCTGGATGATAAGTGGGAGGAAACATGGCTGTGTGTAGAGGTTCGAGTTAGATGGTTTACCAACTAATAAAGTGTCTATTATACCCTTAACACTTCTCCTGCCACTTAGTCTGCCAGAGCTCAGTTATAAAGATAAATCTCATTAAATCAAGTTATTATCTAAATCATAAAATTAACTTTTCAGAAAGACAAGGTAGGAACTTTCTAAGGACGAAACATCTTGTGTATTTGAATGTCGCGGCATTTTAGCTCCCTCATCTCCCCACGACTCCACTCCCATTGACCTGCTCTGGACAGTATCGCTTCTTGCCCGCGGAGGACATCGCCTCCCCACACTTCCTTCCTTCTACCCCACCTTCTCCTAGGGGTGCTGTGCTTCATCTCTGTCTTTCTGTTCTCTCAGCTTGGTTCACTGCATCTCTGGAAAGTTTATCCTTTTCTGCTTACACATACTCTTTATAATCTCCTTCCTTCTTGCCCTTTAGCCTCTCAGTTTTCTCTGGAGAATTATATTTCTTCTTCATCTTCGTGGCATTTTTGAGCCAAAAAATGTGTGCTAATCATGGCAAAGTAACACTTTCCTTTAGAGCACTTGGCTAACTTTGAATGTTTACATTCATTAGTGAGATTCTTTTGTGAATTTCTCTCTCCCCTGCAGGAGAATAACTCCATGAAGGTGGTGACTTTGGTTTTTCTCACTTCTTTTATTATATTCCCGGCTTCTATATATTTGCAGGCACAAGGCAGGCATTCAATGAATATTTGCTGAATTATTGAATGAATGAATGCAGTATTTATTGAGAACCTACTATATATCAGATACGATCCTAGGTACTGGGATATAATGACAAATAAAATTGACAAGTCCCTAGACTCCTGGAGCTTATGTTCAATTAATAAATGCATCAAATTATCCTCATTTAAATAAAAGAAAAAGCAACTGAAAGTAGACATCATAAAAAAACCAGTATGATCAAGCTCTAAAATCCTTGAAAGTAAACATAAGATTCCATCTCCTTATCTTTTTCTAGTTAAAACTTTTCCTTAAGTTCTGCTTTCCAGTGAAAATATTTTTTATTTTACCTCATTATTTTTCTCTCTTAATGACTAATATTATATAGTATTATTTTCAACTATATGTCATTGCAAACATAGTGTTCCAGCCACATTATAATATGAATAAGCTTTGGATGTGAGCATAGGATCCCAACTATCTTTTAGAACAACTTTTAAAGGAAAAGATATTCATGTGTCTAACAATGAACTTAATTAACTCTTGGAATACAGCCTATCTGTTTGGTTACAGGGGATTTCAGCATGGGCAAAACCCAATGAAATGTTGGAGGAAGCATTACAGTGTTAGTAACCTGGCTTTTTTAAAATAGTCGTAAATATTTTATCTACTCATTGCTCCAACATCATCATTATTAAGAGGAAGAACGTGATCATGGCCCTGCAATGTAGGTCTTAGTGCTGGTTCTCCTTCCCTGGTTGTGGTCTATCTATCCGTCACTCAAACTTTTCTTCTTCCAAAGGGAAAAATCAAATAAGAGGGGCTGTCGCACTGTTGATGTGGAAGACCATTTACCAACTTGATAAGGTGGTAAACCTTTTCCACAAGTTGCATGAATTCTCATTAGACATTAAAATTAAAAGGCATATTGTGCGAACATCCTCCCAATGAAAATGCTATATATATATATATATATATATATATATATATATATATATTTTTTTTTTTTTTTTTTGCAGTACGCAGGCCTCTCACTGTTGTGGCCTCTCCCGTTGAGGAGCACAGGCTCCGGACGCACAGGCTCAGCGGCCATGGCTCACGGGCCCAGCCGCTCCGCGGCATGTGGGATCTTCCCGGACCGGGGCACAAACCCATGTCCCCTGCATCGGCAGGCGGACTCTCAACCACTGTGCCACCAGGGAAGCCCGAAAATACTATATTGATTTTGCAGAATTTCTTTTATTTTCCTGCATTATTGCTTCCCTTTCATTCATTTATTCATTCACCCATTAAATACTCACAAAGATGAATACTATGATGACTATGTAATGACATAAAAAGTATATAATACTCCCTGTAAAAGTCTGGAAATAAATATTGTGCCCTATGTACAAAATATATACAAAATATATACATATGCTACATATGACAATGCTACATTGTCATTGCAGTTAAAAGACTGAATTTAAAAGTTATTGTAGCAGTGACTTTAATTTGAGTCTAACTCAAGTTGAATCTTTTGCTATCTTCTCTGTCATTTATTTCATACAATTATGAGTATGGCAAAAAGGAACAAGCATACCAACATTTAATATTAATAACATTAAAAAAGGAATGGCATATATTCATTCAAATATATTTCATCTTACAGTAAAATTTTTATTCATATCAAGTCTGCTTAAATATTTTCAACTACTTTGATAATAACCTTCTTAAAAATGAAATCTGTTTCCTGCTGAGGCAAATGCTTTCTTGTGAGTCTTGTTATCATTGCTGAGAACAACTAAGTGTGTATTTTCTCATGTGAATCATGGAGTAGTGAGAGGTGTAGTGTGTCTACCTATTGCATAGGGGTGAGCTGAAGTGTCAAACAAGCATTTACTTGCAAATATGTGCTATCCCGAAGACTCTACCTCTCCTATGAACTAGAATTTTCTACGTGTGCCCTCATTTAAAGAAAAACTGGTATAGAGATCTGTACTTGGAAACTATAATTTGGGGATAGTTTTGCTTCACCAAAGATTTTTTTCTTTTAGGAAAGCACTCACCATGGAACTCATTTAGATAGCCAGCAACATCAGTGAGTTTTTAATACTGATTGTCTAAATACTGATATTGTTTAAAGGGGAGGTAAGCCTCCTGGGTTCCCTTTACATAATTCTCCGCATCCCACTAGATCACCCTCTTTTGGCTTCAGCACCCCTAACTGAATGAGCACATTTTCTTTTTTCATTTTTCCAGTCATGAGCCTTTTCTTCATTACCTGAGGGTGTAGTCTCCTAAGAATGTGCACCTCCTGCTTAAAGCATTCTGCTCAGGGCAGGTATGATGAACTCCTCAGCTAAGAGATGCTGGTTGGATTTTTTTCTAGATCAAAGCTTTCATCTTGACTCATTAGGGAAAATGCCACATAAATCACTGAGTCAGTGATATCCCTGGAGTGCAGCACTTGCCTCCATCAGAAAGGGTCTGCAGTCTTCAGTGAGGGGAAGCAAAGGACTAGCTTAAGGCTGGCTCTTTAGAAGATGGTTTTCACCCTATCTCATGTCCAGTGTGGGAAGTAGGACAAAGAATTTTAGGAGAGTAAGAATCAAAGGCAGACCAGCTCTCTCCTGATATGGACGGTACTCGAGCAGGACAGATGTTCCAAGTCACATGTGGAGAAGTATTTGTGGTTGGATTCTGTTTGAAACTGATTGTTGATACTCTCATGAGACAGCCTGTGACAAATTGTATAATAAAAATGTTAAAAATAGCATATTTATTCCCTGGAAAAGCTGAGTTCCCACAATTCAGTGAGCTGGGAAAATTGCTAAGCTTTTTGGACACAAAGTGCTGATCCTCTGCTCTTATAACCCTTTCATTACAGATAGGATTTTTTCATTATAATTTTTGTTTTTCTGAACTGTTTCAGCTAGCCTTTTTAAAAAATAATAAAACAAATAAGTCAACTTATATAGTTGAATAAAAATTTTAAATCCAAGTAAAATGTACATGCAATATTGATAAATTACAAAATGACAGTAAATTTTTCAGAATATTCTATGCATATACCAGCCCTGCCCATGAGAAATATAATGTGAGCCACAAATGCAGTTCACATATGTAATTTAAAATTTTCTAGTAGTCACATTTAAAAAATAAAAACAATCAAATAAAATTAATTTAAATGATATATTTAGTATACTTTATTTGACCCCATATATCCGAAAATCTTATCGTTTCAACATGCAATCAATGTAAAAAAGTTATTGAGGTATTTTATATCTTTTTATTGAATTAAATTTTCAGAATTCAATGTATATTTTATACTTACCACACAGCTCAATTCAAACCACCCACATTTCAAATGCTCAGTTACCACATGTAGCTAGTGGCTACCGTATTAAAGGTCACAGGTCTATACCATAACAAACGTTTGAATAAAAGTTTGAAAAAAATAATTATCTATCTCAAAATATGTAGATATTTACCAGTGTTTCCTAGGGCCTTTCATGTACAATGGATGCATAGATCTTGGTTGAGAATGTAGGAGATGAAGAATACATAAAGACAGAGTAGGGAAGTACTTTGTGTGGTATGACTGAGGGGAACTAGAATGAGACATGTTTGGACTATCTAAGTAGTTTCATATTGGGTTTGCCAAAAAGTTTGGGTTTTCGTAATGTCTTATGGGAAAACATGAACGAACTTTTTGGCCAACCCATAGATTTCAAATAGCACTATGTATCAGAAATGCTTTTGGCTGCAAGTAACACAAACTGAATTACAGTGACTGTGATGGTTAATTTTATGTGTCAACTTGGCTGGGCCATAGTACTCGGACATTTGGTCAAATATTATTCTGGATGTTTCTGTGAGGGTGTTTTTGGATGAGGTTAACATTTAAACAGGTGGACTTTGAGTAAAGCAGATTGCCCTTCATAATGTGGGTGGGCTTCATCCTATCAATTGAAGGCTTTAATAGAACAAAGACTGACCTCCCCCAAGCATCTGTCAGCAAATGGCCTTTGGACTTGAACTGCAGCATCAACTTTTCCTTGGGTCTTCAGTCGCTGGCCCACCCTGCAGTTTTGGACTTGCCAACCCTATAAATCATGTGAACCAATTCCTTAAAATAAATCTCTTTCTATATATAGACACATCTTATTAGTTCTGTTTCTCTGTATAGTGAATTAAACCAAGAAGGGTTTATTTTGTCACAGAAGAAGATATCTGGAGACAAATAGGTGCTGACAGCCTGTTAATGGTTCAGCAGCCTGTTGACGTCATGGCAGGGTCTCTGATTTTCTTGGCCTTTCCCTCATGCTTACTGCCACATTTTTGCAAAATGGATGCTGCATCTCCAGACACCACATCTGCATTCAAGGAAGGGAGGGAGGGAGGAGGGAAGGAAGGAAGAAAGGGAGGGAGGGAGGGAGGGAGGGAGGGAGGAAGGAAGGAAGGAAGGAAGAAAGAAAATTAAAAAAGAAAGAAAAAACTGGGATGATGTTAAAAAAACAAAACTTTCAGAATCCTCCCCTGTAATCTTCTATTGTATCACACTGTACCACAAAGTCACTACTAGCGCAAAGGTGGCAGGAAAACCAAGTGCTTTGTTTTTCCAGCCTCTATAGTAGAAAATAGCAAGAGAGGAAGAGATTGAAATTTACTATTGGATCAACCAATCCACAGTGTCAAAGACTAAGTGGAAATTGGTACAATCCTTTGGAAGGGAGTATATAAATATATATACTATAAGCCATAACAATTCCAAGCATTCTATAACTGAAGCATTAAGATACTCCTTTCATCATTGTCTATAATTTTGGATTATGCACCCATTGTTTTGGCTGCCCGGCCTCTAATACCTTTTCTATTTAGAAGGGAATACAAGAGTGGCGGTAAGGCAGAACCCACTACAGAAGTTAAAAGCAGCAGATATTTTTCCTCCCTGGGTCATGGGACCTTCACACTGACTCAGACACTTGTGGAATGTTGGGTCTCTGGGGAGTGATGCAGGGCTCAAGGTCCATTAGAGATTATTTGAATCTGCTGCTCTAAAGTCCAGGGTGCCGGGCCAAACATCAGAGGCGGCCATGCTTGGTGAGGATGCTGATAGTACTGACCTCACAGGTTTCTTAGGAAGAGAGGGTGAGATGATGCTTAGCAGAGCACCTGGCCTATAGTCAGCCCTCCATGCACATTTCCTCTGCGTATTACGTGATGTCACAGATCTTCCTTCCTTGCACCAGAGCAGTAGCACCTCCATTCTCTTAAAATAACCCGCTCTCCCTGTCTTCACTGGTCCTGCTAGAGTGTTGTTGCCTTACCTGCCTCCAGCCTCCAAACTTCAGACTGTATCAGAACCATGTTTTCTTATTTGCAGTCCTGATCAGCTGGCTCCTGCCTTTTCTTTTTTCTTTCTTTCTTTCTTTCTTTCTTTCTTTCTTTCTTTCTTTCTTTCTTTCTTTCTTTCTTTCTTTCTTTCTTTCTTTCTTCCTTCCTTCCTTCCTTCCTTCCTTCCTTTCTTTCTTTCTTTCCTTTCTTTCCTTTCTTTCTTTCTTTCTTTCTTTCGACGCATCATCATCACCTACTGAATAAAGTCCAAATCTCATATCCTGGAAGCAGGACACCTCTGGAATGCCCAAATGGGAGAGACTTGGGGTCAGCAATATGATGAAGGAGATTGAAAAATTATCTTATTATTTTACTTAGATTGCTTTTTAGAAAAATATTTATTTATTTATTTTATTATTTTTTGGCTGCGTTGGGTCTTAGTTGCGGCATGTGGGATCTTTCCTTGTGGCGCGCAGGCTTCTCTCTAGTTGTGGCACGCAGCTCCAGAGCACATGGGCTTTGTAGTTGCAGCGTGCAGGCTCCAGAGTGTGTGGGCTCTGTAGTTGCGGCATGCGGGCTTAGTTGCCCCGCGGCATGTGGGATCTTAGTTCCCCAACCAGGGATCAAACCAGCATCCCCTGCATTGCAAGATGGATTCTTAACCATTGAACCACTAGGGAAGTCCCCAGATTGCTTTTTATACATCAATAAATTAGCAAAGTTTTTTAAAATCCAACTTCAAGGCACTCCCAATGGCCATATCTGGGACAACTTGAGCAACAAAATGAATAACGATAGTAATGGATTATAACCTATAAAATAGGAATATATGAGTCCTTGTCCATCAATGGATGAATGGATAAGTGGAATACTACTTACCCATAAAAAAGAATGAAATCCTGCCATTCATGATAACATGGATGGACCTTGAGGGTATTATGTTAAGTGGAATAAGTCAGATGGAGAAAGACAAATACCATGCGATTTCACTCATATGTGGAATCTAAAAATAAAACAAAAAAATGAGCAAACAAAATAAATTCATAGCTACAGAGAACAGATTAGTGGTTATCAGAGGGGAAGGGAGTAGGAGGGTGGGTGAAATGGGTAAAGGTCAATGGGTCAATTGACAATGGGTCAATTGTATGGTGGTGGATGGCAGCTATAGTTGTGGTGGTGATCACTCTGTAGCGTATACATATGTTGAACTATAATGCTGTACACCTGAAACTTACATAATAAAAAAGAATGCGAGTCCATACTGATATAAATAATTGAATGAAGAAATAAATGGGGGCTTCCCTGGTGGCGCAGTGGTTGAGAGTCCGCCTGCCGATGCAGGGGACAAGGGTTCGTGCCCCGGTCCGGGAGGATCCCACATGCTGCGGAGCGGCTGGGCCCGTGAGCCATGGCCACTGAGCCTGCGCGTCCGGAGCCTGTGTTCCGCAATGGGAGAGGCCACAACAGTGAGAGGCCCGCGTACCGCAAAAAAAAAAAACACTGCTCAGGTTGTGTCTAAAGGACCCTGGAGTCAACCTAAGGATGCTCTCACTAGCCAAAGATGGAAAATTTTGAGTTAATAATGATAATTGCAATGGATTGAAATTCATCAAATATCTTTAATTCATGATTTCACAAAAATATGGAAAGTAATTATTACTTTTGGCAGATGATAGAAAATCAAATAATTATCTTGAAAACTGGCAAGTAGAGCTAAATAACCAAATATTTATCCCTCCCTTCCTATATGAACTGTATCACAGTACAACCAAATAATGGATGAGGGGGAGTGTTTCTTTATGAAAGTATTCTAATGAATAAATTAAAAAATTTTATAGAACTAGAAAATCACAATTTGTGGTAGGTATTAAGTGTCAGCAGTTTCTAAAAACACAAAATGAATGACAATCAGATGTTATGTGCCTCCAAAGTCTTCATAATACCACCTACAGATTTGTCAAGGGGATGAACCAGAGTCTGACCTTGTCTCTGGATTCACCTTCTAGTTTGCAGGAAATATAGAGAACAGAAGACTAAGTCAGGATAGTGGTTACTTATGGGGAAGGGAGGGTTTGTGGTTGGGTTGGGACCCATTGAAGGGCTTCTGGCATGACTGGTGAAGTTCTATTTCAGGACCTTGGAGACATTTGCCTTATAGTAATTCAGTAAGCCATACATTTAATTCATGTAGTTTTCTATATTAGTGTTTTATTTTACAGTAAAATTAAAGAGGGTATGAAGAAAAAGAAAGAAGATAAAACCACCAAAAAATTGAGTGAATTTTTCCATAACTTAGTTTGGGAAGGCAATGTCTCACAGAGGTCATGGGTTGATTTGACATAGCAAACTTACTTCTAGAGGAGTTTGGGTTAAGTTTCCTCCAATTTACTGTAATCTTTCATGAACAGGTTTATTTTTTAAAAATAAGTAAACAAAACAGTGATAAGCTTTGTCCCCTGCTCTCCCAGAAGTGGTGAGAAAATAGAGTTATGTGTTTTCTCTTGCAAAAGCGTGCTTGATATTACCTAAAAACATGTTTGTAATTTATCAGGGCAATAAATTTCTATGAATCAGTTAGGCAGCATGACAAGATACATGACTCTGGATTGTTTACTTATGCTGTCTACTAAGTCTTATTATTAGGTGGAATCTTTTAGACATGTTGATGCTTATGCTATAGGCACATCAAGACAGTGCCTTGCATACTGAAGATACTCAATAAATGCTTGTTTTATAAAATTTCAATGAATAAATTAGACAGAAGGACATATTAAATTGTACCATGAGTATGCAAATAGCTAAATCTAGACTGTAGACTTATATGCTGTTTATAGATTAAAGCAGGAAGGTCTTCATCAGGAGTATCCCAGAATTCTGCCTTCTATTGATATGTTAATTCCTACATCCTCTTGTGGCTTTAAGTAAACTGATGACTCCCAAATGTATATCTGCAGCCCAGACCCCTCCTGTGAACTCCGGATATATATTCTAATACCCTACTGGACAGCTCCATCCACTTGGCTGACTAATAGGCATCTCAAACTTACTATGTGCCCGACCAAATTCCTGATTTCCACCTCCCCAGACTTTCTCTACCCACATTTTTCCTATCTCAGTAAATGTCTACTTCTTCCTTCCACTTGCCTTAGTCGCAAATCTTGGGGTCATCTTTGGTACCTCCGTCTTTCACACCCTACAGCCAACCCATCATCAAATCCTTCCAACTCTACTTTCAAACAGAAATCTGTTTCTTATGACATGCACCACTAGCAATCTGGTTCAAGCTGCCATCATTTCCTTTTATTTCAATACAATTTCAAACATGTAAAAAAGTTGCCAAAATAGTATAAAGAGCTCCCATATGCCCATTATCCAGATTTTCCAAAGTTTTACATTTTTCTTCGATTTCTTTGTCATTCACTCAGCTCTCTTTTCTTCCTTCTCTCAAACCCACAAACATAACACACACAAACAGATACACACACACAAATAAACATACATATATTTTATTCTGAACTTTGGTCACTTGATTAAAATGGTATCTACCTGGTTTTTCAGTGTTAAATTATAATTAACTTTAAGACTATGTAAAGATGCTATTCCTCATCAAATTTTCAACCACTAGTTTTAGTTTCCATTGATACTTTTCAAATTCCAGCATTCCTTCTAAATTTATTAGTTGTCATTATTCTGTGAAAAGGAGATTTTCCATCTCCCATTTATTTATGTATTATGTATTTGTTTATATCAATATGAACTTAGGGACATATTTTATTGAATGCATTATATTCCATTACTTTTATTATATATTTTGATATCCAGTTGGATTATCCTTCTTCTGTATTTTATATCTACATATGTTATAAATCTCATAATACAATAATATAATATTATATTCTTTGCTTTAAAAAGTGAGCAATCTTTAAAATAAAGAGAGGAAAAATGCGATCTTTAATTTTTGCCATTTTGGTGCTCTTCATTTGTTCCTGTAAATCTGTATTTCCATCTGGTGTCCTTTGTCTTCATTTTGAAAACAGTTCTTCTCTTGTCATTTTAGTAGCGCAGGTCTGCTATTCTATATTCTCTCTGTTCCCCTGCTGGAACTCCAAGTACACAGATAATATATTACTTGATGTTGTTCTACAGGTCACTTAACTCTATTCTTTTTTTTTTTTTTTTTTTTTTTTTTTGCGGTACGTGGGCCTCTCACTGCTGTGGCCTCTCCTGTTGCAGAGCACAGGCTCTGGACACGCAGGATCAGTGGCCATGGCTCATGGGCCCAGCCACTCCGCGGCATGTGGGATCCTCCCAGACCAGGGCACGAACCCATGTCCCCTGCATCGGCAGGTGGACTCTCAACCACTGCGCCACCAGGGAAGTCCTCTATTCATTTTTTAAAAACTTTTTTTTCTTTCTATTCTGTGGATTAGATCATTTCTATTGATCTATCTTGAAGGTCACAGACTCCTCCTTCTGCTATTTCCAGTCTGTTGTTAAGCCCATCTAGTGAATTTTTCATTTGTGGTATTATACTTTTCAGTTCTAGAACTTTAACCTTTTTCATAGTTTCCATTTTTTCTGTTGAGATTCATCAATAATTATGGCTACCTTTTTCTTTAAGTCATTGAACACATTTATAATACTTGCTTTAAAGGTCTTGCTTGTTAATTCCACTATCTGGTCATCTTGGGGTTAGCTTCTATTGATTGCTTTTTCTCTTGACCATGGGTCACATTTTTCTCTTTCTTCACATGTCTAGTGATTTGGATATCAAACTGGGCATTTTGGATGGCATATTGTGGAGAATCTTGGATTCTGTTATCCACTTGTTCTAGCAAACAATTTATTTGGCTGAACTTAAACTCCAAACTCTGCCTCCCCTTCTGTGAGCAGCAGTTAAAATTTCTGGTCAGTTCTTATAGTCTTCTTCCTATTGTTTTCTTCTGGACTTTTGTTACCCCAGGTGTTTGCAGTTCAGGGGTCCACCAAGGAGTTGAATGGAATTTACATGCAGAATTTTGGGGTCCCCACTCTGTGGAATCTTTTTTTCTGAGACTTCTTTGCTCAATTTCCAGCTGCTCTTACAGCCTCTAAATTCTATCTGTCTCTTCAAATTGGTAAGACTGCTTTCTGAGTGAGTTCTAGCTGCCCCATGTTACATGGACTGGAGCCTGCTATACAGTGAAAACCCACAATCTCACTTAATGTGATTCCTTTCTTCCAAGGGTTGAATTCTCTCCAGTTTTTACCTGCTTCTGATCACTTGACAGTGCCTTAAAATTCTTAAAAAACATTTTGTTCAGAGTTTATAACTGTTATTTGTGAGAGGTTTAATTGATACATGTTACTCTACCATTCTTGGAACCAGAACCCACCATCATTTCTTACCTAGAGTATAGCAATGGCCACCTAATGGGTCTCCTTGCTCCCACTCTTGCCCTTTCAGTTTTCTACCCAGCAGTCTAAAGTATCCTTTTAGCATTAAAGTCATATCATTTCACTTTTCTGGTCAGAACCCTCTATTTCTCACCTCATTTAGAGTAAAAGCCAAATTCTTTGCAATGAGTTACAAGGCCCTCTGCCACCTAGCCTCTCATTATCTCTCTAACTACCTCTCATGCTCTGCTCCAGGAATACTTGCCTCCGTGCTGTGCTAACACACAGTAGATATACTCCTATCTCAGGGCATTAGTTCTGGCTGTTCCCCCTGCCTAAAATGCTGTTCCTTCAGGTATCCACCTTGCTCACTCCTTCACTTACTTCAGGTCTGGCTCAAATGTCACCTTCTCAGTGAGGCCTTCCCTGACCATTCTATTAAAAATGCAAACTCCCCTCCTCCCCCTCCCCATTTCTTATCTCCTTTCCTTAATATAGGTTTCTTTATAATACTTACTGCCATCTAAAATATTATCATTTTACTCTTTTGTTTATTTTCTACTTCTACTAGAAAAAATGAGCTCCATGCAGGCAAGAGTTTTTGCCTCTTTGTTCATTGCTGTCTCCTCAGTGTCAGAACAGTGCCTGGCAGTTAAGAGATGCTCATTAGACATTTGTTCACAGAAGATTGAATAAATTCGGCTCGTCCTCTTTGTCAGGCAGGTCTATACTTAAACCATAGATACAAATTCAGTGATGAAGTCTGACCTCTCCTAATTAGGGATCAGGCAATACAATAGGTCTACCAAACACTTACTGTAAGATAAACCTATATTCTTTCTGTCCCAGATATGAAGAGCAGCAGTAATAAGATTCATTCTACCTAGACCTGTCTAAATTTATATGGTAGTTTAGCTGCAGTATAATACAAAGCACATAGGCTTTGGCATTGGACAAAGGGCACTTCAAACTTTGGACTATTTAACACCTCTGAGCCTCAATTTCCTCATCTGGAAAGGAGGTTAATGGCCTTTACCTAGGTTTATTAGTTGAGATTGGATAACTTTGAGTGACAGAAAAATCTGAAATAACAAAGGATCAAACAAGATAGAAGTTTATTTATCTCTCATATATAAATCTGGAGGTTGGTCCAGAGTGGGTATGGCACTCCATGCTGTTAGGGACTCATTTCATCTTGTGGCTCTGTCCATAGCAGCCTACATTACCAAGTTGACCTGAAGTCCCAAGGTGGTTGCTCCTGCGGCATATAATGTAGTGTTTATTTTGGAGGCTAAGCCCACTTGAAAATGTTATTACCATGGCAAAAGGAAAGAATGAATGTTACAGGGCAAATGGTAGCATTACACTCTAGCTTATTGCAAAGATTAAATGACTCTAAGATTCATGTTATCTAGAAACTACCTTCTCCTTTTACTGCACTAAATCATCTCTTGGCCTCTCCCTTTCAAGAAAATGAACATTCTTTAATCCTTTCCTTCTGGTTCTTATTTCTTACATACTTCTTTTTCTTTTTGCTTTATCAGTAGTTACTTCATTCGTTTATTTATTTATTTATTTATTTATTTGCGGTACGCGGGCCTCTCACTGTTGTGGCCTCTCCCGTTGCGGAGCACAGGCTCTGGACGCACAGGCTCAGCAGCCATGGCTCACGGGCCCAGCCGCTCTGTGGCATGTGGGATCTTCCCGGACCAGGGCACGAACCCGTGTCCCCTGCATCGGCAGGCAGACTCTCAACCACTGTGCCACCAGGGAAGCCCCATTCATTTATTTTTAATTGAACTATAGTTGATTTACAATATTATATTAATTTCAGGTGTACGATTTCTTACACATTTCTGCTGTACTTCCCTAAGCCTTCTCAGTCTTCTCCAACTCTCACAGATAGAGATGAAATCTAATCATACCAATCTAAATAGGGCTATTCCAGGTCATGTTAAGCCATTGTTGCCCATCCTTGGTGGGACCTGTCATCACTATAGGGGTTCCTTAACAACAAAACTATATCAATTGCTGGTTTTCAAGGGGTGTCCCTCAGATCCTCAGAACTCCTTGGAATCAGATATAATAAGGCAGAGGTACAGTATTTTATTTGTGTTTGTTCTGATACCTTTAGCTCTTTTCTCAGCACTCTATGTAAAATGAAGTTCTAGGCTGTCACTCACCACCTCTAAATGATCAATGTTTTTAAGTAGAAGAATTCTTTTTTCAAATAAGATCTTATGAATACACTCCAAACAGACTGAAGCACAATTGTACTGATTGAAGCAAGGGTGGGGCCATAGGCAAATTACTGGTCTAGATCATCTCTTAACTCGTTTAGAATCAATTAGTAGAGGATGAGTGCTACTGATTATGAAAAGGGGTTTGTCAAGGAAGTCAAGATTCTTTTTTTTCCATAAATTTATTTATTTTATTTTTGGCGGCGTTGGGTCTTCGTTGCTGTGTGCTCGCTTTTCTCTGGTTGTGGACAGCGGGGGCTACTCTTCGTTGCGGTGCACGGGCTTCTCACTGTGGTGGCTTCTCTTGTTGTGGAGCATGGGCTCTAGGTCCGCAGGCTTTGGTAGTTGTGGTACGTGGGCTCAGTAGTTGTGGCTCGCAGGCTCTAGAGCACAGGCTCAGTAGTTGTGGCGCATGGGCGTAGTTGCTCCATGGCATGTGGGATCTTCCTGGACCAGGACTTGAACCCGTGTCCCCTGCATTGGCAGGCAGATTCTTTTTTTTTTTTTGCCTTATGTGGGCCTCTCACTGATGTGGCCTCTCCCGTTGCAGAGCACAGGCTCTGGACGCGCAGGCCCAGCGGCCATGGCCCACGGGCCCAGCCGCTCCGTGGCACGTGGGATCCTCCCGGACCGGGGCACAAACCTGTGTGCCCCGCATCGGCAGGCAGACTCTCAACCACTGGGCCATCAGGGAAGGCCTGGCAGGCAGATTCTTAAGCACTGCGCCACCAGGGAAGCCCCAAGGAAGTCAAGATTCTTGTTCACTTTGGTAACTCTAGCTATAAACTGAGGCCTGGTTGCCTAGCAACTCAACCCAAATCCAGGACAAGCCCTGCCAACTCTTCCCATAGACTTCACAAAAAGAAGCAGACCTAATGATTTAAAACATCAAAAAACTGATCCACAGAGTTATAAATAAAAGATAAGCATACAGGCTGCCATCAGGCCCTCAATGTGTTGGGAGCCTGAGGGCAGACGGGGCAGAACGGGTGAGGAGAGTGAGATCAGATAGCTGTCCTCCAGGACAAATAATAAATAGGTCTGATTTCCCAACCTTCCCTTTCCCATGCCCCCACATAGCATTGCCTTTTGCACTTCACTTTTCTCACTATTGTCTTCTGCATCAGAACTTCTAGTTCCTAGATTTCCTTGAGTTCTTTCCTTAAAAGTTGTCTTTCCTGCATTTTGTCAAAAATGTTGTTCTGACTTTTGCTACACATTGACATACCTCCTACTTGTTTATATGTCTAAAGCAGTGGTTCTCAAATGGGGGCAATTTTGTCCCCCAGGGGGCACTGGGCAATGTCTGGAGACATTTTTGGTGGTCACACTGGGGCAGGGGAGTGGGGTACCACTGGCATCTAGTGGGTGGAGCCAGAGATGCTCTAAACATCCTACTGTAAACATTCTACTCTGTGTGGTGAACCTCCACAACAAAGAATTATCTCGCCTTAGGTGTCAATAGTGCCAAAGCTGAGAAGCCCTGGTCTAATGTGTATATTCTCAACAAGGACAGTAAATTACATGTTACAGTGGCTCAACCCTACCTGGCAAAATCTTATTCCTTAGTTACTTAGTATTTAATTTTCCAGGAAGAGGGGTAGCAATTAATAATAATGTTTTAAAAGGACCCTTATGAGAACAATAATGGAAAAAGCATTGAGAAACGCTAGCCTAATGTTGGGAACATTTCAGGGTGAAGAGTCAGTATCAAGCATTTATACAAAGCACAGAGTTGCAATTCAGCAGAAGCTGGCTCCTGGCATTGATATATAGCAACCTCCTAGAATTAAACATGAGTTTGAGATGGATTGGTACTGATTTTCCTGGGAAGAAGGGCAGGCGGGCCAACCATCAGTGATCTAGTCCTTCTTTGAGAAAAGCACATATTCTTTCAGGTCCCAAAGGCACCTTAAAATGTTTTGGGCCAGTAATTTACTTAATGACACCCAGTGACCTAGAAGAACTAATGTGCCTTTAAATGAGTTCTTATGGCTTCCCCAAAGACCCTAACAGGAAACAAAGGCAAGAGTTTTAAGAGCATCCCATTCCCACCACTGAAAAAAAATCTGCTCTCTCAACTTAGCGTATTTCTTTTTGCTTTAAGGTATTTCAACTATTGAAAAGGCTTGAAATCACATTCCTCCTCTGAAGGTCGAAAGCAAACATATCTTTTTGCTGGGACATTTTTTTTCCTGCCCAGGGTATTAGAAATGTTGTAAAACGACTCATATATATAACTCCAGATTCTGGGTCAATAACTTCTGTTTCCTCTAGCCAGTTACTATTTTTTTATTATGAATACAAATTTTCGTCAGATCTGGTTGGAATCCCCTGAGATATTACACTTTAACTAAGAGAAAATGGAGGATGTGTAAAATCCAACAGACTGTCAGTCTGCTATTCTTCCTTTTAAGGCTGTTTGGTTTCACCCAGCTCTTGTACCTTGTGCCTGGGAATAGTCCCAGGAGAAGAGGAGGCCCCGAGGCACTTCCAGGGGGTGGAGCCCGGCAGTGGCTGGCCTAGGAGAGGTGAGGAGTCACCTCTACTTTTATTTATTTTTCTTTCTTTTTTTTTTTTTTTTTTTTGCGGTACGCGGGCCTCTCACTGTTGCGGCCTCTCCCGTTGCGGAGCACAGGCTCCAGACGCGCAGGCTCAGCGGCCATGGCTCACGGGCCCAGCAGCTCCGCTGCATGTGGGATCTTCCCGGACCGCGGCACGAACCCGTGTCCCCTGCATCGGCAGGCGGACCCTCAACCACCGCACCACCAGGGAAGCCCCAAAGCTACTTTTCAAATCAGGACATACTCTCACCACTTTGAGGACAAAGTCTGGGGCTTTGTTGGTCAGGGTAATTGAGTAGAGGTCGGTGCAGGAATGTGGCCTTCTCAGTGGACACAGCTGCAGAAGACTCTGGGAAGAGAGGCCCCTCACTTCCTGTAACCGTGGGTTGTTCCTTTGGGACTTCCTGTAACCGTGGGTTGTTCCTTTGGGACTTCCTGTAACCGTGGGTTGTTCCTTTGGGACTTCCTATCACTGGCAGTCCTGAGGGCTCCGACCATTCCCCCGCCCCCCCAAGTTTTTCCTCCTACCAGTTTCTATCATTTTTAAACATAAGCATAAGGGGGAGAGTGAGCTCATTGAAATTGATGCCAAAAAGATATTTTACAGCAGAACTACTTTGTAAATGAATTCATATGTCTCAAAACATTTTTTTACTAAGTAATTTTAGTTATAGCTTAAAAAATAAAATGAGACAGGAATAGGAAAGAGAGAAAGGCCTTTACAAAGCCAAAATAGAAGTCTTATTGGAATCAGTTTCCAAAACAGAGTCCCTGGGTTCAACTCTTACTGTGACAATATAGGACAAAATAATTTAGTTTTATGTTCACACAATATTTTCATTTTAAACCTGGTCTGATATTCCAACAGAAGAAGTTATTTTGGCACTGTGAAAGTTTGCTTTTCAGAGTCCTTTGAGAACAATTTAATTGAGTTTCATGGTCCTTTATAGTTTTAATTTTAGCGTCACAATCAGCAATTTCTTTTAATAGTACACAGAACATGTGTTGCCGTTGTTAAACAAACAGATGACCTAAGGACCTAGAACGACCATTCCACAAGCCAAATGCAGTGACATGAGTAAAGTGAACATGCAGTTTTGTAGGCTTAGCCCTTCTCACTGCCAAGTAAAGTGCATCCAGGAGACATTTAATGTGTTATATGGATCCTACACAAAAAGAAGTGTTCTGGCCCCAAAGCACAAAGTTGCTAATAATTCCTCAAGCATATGTGCATGTCACCAGTTTTCAAACACTTTCTTCACATATATTACCTCATTTGATTTGCTCAGCCATCCATCAGGTAGGCCTGGCACACATGTAGTGGCTATGGATCCCATCCACAGTTCAGGTGTGGAAGAATACAACTCTCTAGAATTAATTCATTTCTGACTCTGGGTTGGTGGAAGTCAACTTTCAGGGCTCCACTAACGCTCAGTTTCCAAAACGCACCTCTTCCAGGTAGTAGAATCACAAAACATACCTTAGGTGAGCAAATCACAAAAAGCCTCTTCCTCTAGGTACAGAGCTTGGGGCACAGGAAACACATAGGTTTCACCCAGCCTGTACCCGCACCCCTCAGCCAGGTACTTTTGTGTTGGCCACCAACACATGCATGTGCAGTAGTCCTGACAACCGTTGTCTGTCTTTCCTGGGCTTCTCCCCCATCCCATCCGGGTAGGTGTCAGAGTTCTTGGATACTCTGAATTTCCAAGGCCTCAGGTGGGGAGGTGGGAGAGCAGGGAGGCAACTTCTGGTTGTCCACACACGTTGCCACTGTGATATCCGTCGTTCTTATCTGTACATTGCCTGCAGGGCTGGTGGCTCTCTACTGTTTCCATTACATCTTTGGGGCATGGGGATGCTTGCTCAGGAGCCTGTGGTCCCTTCCCCAGATGCACCATGCAGTCATTTCCCCTCAGAGCTTCTGGAGAAAGCAACACTTGTGGCCTCTGCTTGTGGCTTTCTCTCTCAGAACTCACCTGTCTCCATCTCTCATCCTCACTTGTTTTCTCTCTCTCAATTTCTCCTCTTCCTCTCCACAGCAGGCCAAGAGATCCTCTTCGAGTCTGGGGAGAGAGAGGAACAGGAGAGAAGGTTTTTGTAAGACAAAGCCAGATCTTTCTCTAAGCTACTTCTGATCCATCCCTGTTACAAACCTACCCAGAGACCATGAGAACAGGGCTGACTTCCCGACCTCCTTGAATAGAAGGAAGGAAAAAGGAAAGAATACAGGTGGAGAAAATTATCCACCCACAATTACTATTTTTTTTAATGGAAAATAAACTGCTATAAAGGATGGAACCATGGTAAAACTGAGGCCAGGCTCTGTTGGATCTTTTACATCATAGCATGGTAAAGTGAGCTAGGTATTAAATTACCAGCAAAAAAGGATAGGCTGAGCCTGCCTATGTTTTTTTGTTTTGTTTTGTTTTTGTTTTTGTTTTTCTGCCTATGTTTTGAATCGACTCTCAGATCAGTGTGGTAAAGGATATGAACTACATTGCTCCATTTTTTGGTCTCTACTCTGTTGGGTAAAAGATCTTCCCTCGGGAGTAAAGGAATCCAGCACTTGACGAGATCTCTTGACAAGCTGTCAGGCAGAGAGGCTCTCTGGGAAAGAGCAAAGCTAGACGGTTAACCTGGATGTGTAAACCTTGCTACCTCACTGTTTCTCCCATATGTTGAGCATATTGAAAGGCATGATGTTCTTGAAAGAGCCCCTTTGATGTGCTGTTTTTCTTATGGAGAGAATAACGTGTGCTTTGGAATCCATAGGAAGGCTTAAAATCTGGACAGGAGTCAGCGATGCTGGGAGGGGGCAGGAAAGTGACACCTTCAAGGAGGAAGTGCCACTGTGGGGAGACATATAAGGTTGAACAGGAATTAACCAGGAGAAGGGTTTGAGGGAGAGAGAGAAAGAGGCCTGTAGGTAAGAAGACATGGCTTGTTGAAAGAACTAAAAGTATTTTGCTCTTGTTGGAGCAGAAAATACATGAGCAGGATAAGGAAACAGTATGGGGGAAAATAGAAACTTAAAATTGGAAAATTAAGGAAGAGAAGTTAGCAGAGGCGAAATTGACTGTATATAGCAGAAAACCCAAATACCAGTGGCTAAAACAAGGTAAGCAATTGTTTCTCTCGTGGAACTAGTAAGAAATGGGCAGTTATCCGCTGATGTTCATTGGGTGGCTCAAAATCATCGAGGCCAAGATGTCAGTAAGGCTCTTGCCTTTTTAAATTTTTTTTTCTGGCTGACCGCGAGGCATGTGGGATCTTAGTCCCCCGACCAGGGATAGAACCCATGGCCCCCTGCAGTGGAAGCACGGAGTCCTAACCGCTGGACTGCCGAGGAATTCCCCCCTTGCCCTTCTTTTTCGTGGCTCTAGTCAGCACTTCCACTTTTCAGGAATTAAGGAAAAGCACAAAAGGCAAAATAGTGCGTGTTTATTGAATCTGACCTTTGAAAGAGTTTTCCTGGAAGCCCCTCTCCAAAACTTCAACTTACATCTCATTGTCCAGAACTATATCACAACAGAGGCCTATTTGTCTTCCAGACGTCACACAAAAATGTTAGGATTCACTTTAAATGGATACATTTGATACCTATTTTCACTTTCCTGAACCAATCACTGTGGCCCATGCACCCAATCCAGGCCCTTGTTTTATTATACCTCAACTACAGCAGGAATCTCTTTTGTAATTTCATCCTTTCAGGCCCCTGCTCAAGAGGCTTCAAAGGCTTTCCTTTACCTGTAGGCCAGCATTGAAAACTCTCCTCCAATGTGCCATCAATTAAACTCAACAAAAATATTTTGGCAGCTACCGCAGGTAGACTAGTCCATCCTGCTAAACGAGCACGGTCATTTCCATGCCAGTACCTCATCCTCCCCTCTCCCTAGTTCATCCTGTGCATTTCGTTTCCTTGTTTCCAGTGTATCCTCCAAGACCCTGCTCAAGTCCTGGCTTGTTCTGGATGTCATCCTGCACATTAACTCATGAGGGTTTCTTCCTCCTTTTAATTCACAACATGCATTGTCCAACACCACTTCACTAGCAATTAGAAATGGACTATCTTGTTGCTACTTGGTTTTTATGTTATTGAGCACCTGTTAATAACATTTAAGTTTCCATATAACCATGTCCTATCTCATCTTTACATTTTCCACATAAAACCTTCAGATATGTTTAATGTGAAGGAAGAAAACCAATGGACAAATGAAAGATTACAACTTGACTGCTCCAAAAACATTCAATTGCAGTTTTAAGATCATCATGAAGCTTCCTTGGATTGAATTTGTCACTTGACCTCAGACCTATGTGGCCAGATTTCCACTGAGAATTGAATCCAAATACATTGGGGGGACTTAGTCTGTTACATCTCCAGATCCTTCCACATATTTATTATGAATACTTTCTTCTGTAGACGGAGAAATTGACTTTACAGAGCCTTAAAATAAATTTTAGCCAGGGTACTAAACAGGCATGGATAACATAGGAGACTCAGCAGGTTACCGTCTGTCCAAGCAAATGAAACATATGTAATTGATGAGTTGTTTGAAGTAAAAGAAATTCAGATCGTACAGTTACTGTTTAATTCTGATGCACAGCAAGATGTCTTCATCTTGTCTTCTGAGAAAGCCTCATAAAACTCTGGAGAATTAATCTTGAATATAGCAAAAAAATTCAAGTTAGACTTTATGTTGTATCAGTAATCAATCCAGCTTTACAGTATGGTTCTCAAAATACATAAAGGGGCCTTTGGCTTTTCAGTAAAAGTGATGAAGACTTAAAGCCTGTGACTGTATTTGATTTATCTGTGGAAACTGATTAAGTGCAGGGTGGGTACGTGAGGTTTGCTCTTTTGATATGGCATTTGAAGAGGAATTAAAATTCTTTCCTAGGCCTGCTGGCATTGAGGATATATGCACTTGTCTTTAAGTACAAAAAAATCTCAGTCATGAGTAACGCCTGGAATAATCTTTTCAAAATAGAAAGTATTTTGCCTTCCTACTTCAAATAACTTTGTTCAATAAGACTAGCCTACACACTAAAACTTAATGTCAGAATCTTTCCTAATGTGAATTAATCTCAGCATCTCCAGCTCTTTCTCAAGTTGGGTTGAGATTCACCTTGAGGCTCTTTGACATCCTTCTGGCTCTGGATAGCAGTTTGAGGCCCAGGATTACCAGGCCCTATTAGCAGCATAAGGTGGTACAGACAGCCCAAAGCCTCTCCCTTAGGGTCAGTGCTCACCTCCACTCCTGCTTTTTGCTTGCGTGACTTGTGAATCCTGCCTCTAGACTGATTGCCTCTCTCATCACCCCCCATACGTGCCTGGAAACACTTATCCTCCTGCTCTAGTTAAATTCCCATAAACTGTTTTCTTTTCCATTTAGATCTGTGGGGGCATCAAGGAACACCCCCCAAAACCAATTTAAGCTGGACTCCTGATCAGACCTTGACCCAAGCCCCCCTTCCCCATTCAGTGCCTGCTCTTGCATGCCACTTATTTAATGGGACCCTCCACTGTCTATATTTTGCCTCCTAGTAAATTTGGAACATAGAGCTTTCAAAAGCTGCTATAGAATTATTCTTATCTTATGGGATCAGGTCTGGGAGTTGGTAGGTAAATTTTTAAAAATTGATTAGAGTATAAAATTTAAAAACTGATACTCATTTATCTTAAACATTCTATTTTAACCTAAAACATTTTAAGGTGCATTTATTCATCAATTTTTTGATGAAGGGCCGAGTTCTCTCTGATTACAGTTCTAAGTGGCCTTTCTTGCATAAGCCATTCCGTTGCGTATTATTTATCATTTCTGTTTTTGCTTTCTTTACTGTGGAGGGAGAACTTCAAGATGCTTTTAAATCTCAATTTTTATGATTCTGTCAATCTTTTAAAGTTTTCTGGCCTGCACTTAAATTGATAGCAACTTTATTCTGTGTAGTGCTTTGCTTTTATCAAGTCTTTCCAAAGACATTGACTTTGTTTTCATAGGCACAACTCTCTTTTCACACATAGATATCATTGATTTATACAGTATACATTACATTATACATTTATAGTCAAGAACAGGTGTTATAAATAGGTTTGGAACAAATGCAACCAACTCTCGGTAAGTATATAACTCAACCAATAGGAGCAGAAATGAGGAAACACGAGCGCCCCCTAGAAGCAGTGAGTATGCAAAGTGCTGTGGGCATCATTCAGTGTGTTCTAAAGAAGGAATGGAGATACACCAGCAATCAGTTGAAAGCATCAACTGGACAACAATATGGAGCATCTCCCAGCTTAGGCAATCCAAGAGAAAGAAAATTCTCTCTTTCTCTCTCAACTCTATATAGCAATATAGGGAAAGAACCTGACTGGGTCATGTGCCTACCATGCAATGGACTACTGTTACCAGAGACATAGGGTTCTTATGATAGCTCAATTTGGGTCACGTTTGGGAGTGAATGACACTCCCAGAGTTGCCTGTATAATTGTCACAGCAGCCTAGTGTAAGTGACTGAATTGGTAGACAAACTCTGATCTAGTTAAAAGCAAGGCCTTGTGGTGGGCAATGGTAATGGAAAATTCTTGTAAGGAGGCTACATTAAATGTTCAATATTAAATCCCTCTTCCCTCTTTTTAAGATTGCTTAAAGTTTCTTAAGAGTAAAGAGTGTGAGATCATGATGATAACAAATGGCTACCAATAAGTTAATTATGATGATGTGCTAGGCACTGTTCCAAACACTTTATATGATTATTACTTAATCATCTCATGAACCCTAATCTTACTTCTTATTTCACTGAGGAAAAAGAAGCTATGACAAGAACTCCCACCACCTCATGTACATACCTACCTATATATGTGTGCCATGTTCTCTGCCTTCCCTCTTGTTACCACAGATCAACTGTCCACACCCCATCTGCCACCAACCCCTCCACTTGGGCACAGAATCCCATCCATCCCCTCTCATATACGGAATGTCTTCTCTCCTTTAATTATTTCTTCCCCCAGGGCATCAGTAATTTTTCCTTTTCCCCTCCCCATTTCTATCAGTATACAAGACTGCCATTCCTCCCATCTTTGGGGGAAAAAAATCTCTAAAATCTCTTTTGACCTCACATCTCATACTAGTTATGGACAAATTCTCTGCTCTCCTTGATGGAGCACAACTCTTGGTGGAGGTACCTATACGTACTGTCTCCAATATCTCTCCTGCCTTTCTCTCCTGAGCCCTCTGCGGTGAAGCTTTGGCTCCTACCATTCCATCAGTTATTAACCTCCAGTCGTCATCTTGTTCGATTTGTCAGCAGAATTGAACAAAGCTGGTGGTTCTCTTCTCCTTGGAATACATTCTTCCCTTTGTTTCATAGAACAGTCATTAGTTTTGCTCCTACGTCACAGGCTGCTCTTTCTTCGGCTCTCTTGCTAGTTGTTCCTCATCTCTCTAATCCCTAAATGTT
Organism: Delphinapterus leucas; assembly: GCF_059928025.1. Taxonomy (NCBI): domain Eukaryota; kingdom Metazoa; phylum Chordata; class Mammalia; order Artiodactyla; family Monodontidae; genus Delphinapterus; species Delphinapterus leucas. The sequence continues at coordinate 43,113,521 of NC_143136.1, read as the reverse complement.
GGAATACCTCAGTCTGACTCCCTTCTCCATCTATACTCGATCCCTGGATGATCTTGTAGATTTAGATATATGTATAAACTCATGGTTCCTTGATGTATATATCCTGCTTTGGTCTCTTCCTTGAATTCGAGATAAATGCCTGTCCAACAGCTCCACTTGCCTGACAATAGGCATCTCAAGCTCAGTACAATATAGTCAGTTCTGCTATAACACTTATTTTGAAATTGTGAATTTGTTCTAACGTGATCGATGCATTAGGGAGTAATTTGAGCATAACACTAATTTTGCCTTTGCTTATGTGCCATTTTGTTTGTGAGAAACACTATGTGAATGCAGAAAAGGGCACGCAGGTGAGCCCACAGGAAGACGCAAAATGCAGACACTCACACAATATCTACCAGCTACCTCAGTTCTGGTTATCCCACGAGGGGTAATTGTGTGTTATCCCACGAGGTTGTGTTTGACTATTCTTCCACCTCTGTGAACTTTTCTCTACTAGAAAACACTCATTCAACATCCCAAACATTTAAGCGTCCTGGATCAAACATGCCAAGCAGTGCATGCAAAGGAGAGGTATTTTAAGTACTGAGGAGAGGCTTGAAATAATAACGTGGGGTTTTTGTTGTTGTTGTTGTTTTTTTAACATCTTTATTGGGCTATAATTGCTTTACAATGGTGTGTTAGTTTCTGCTTTATAACAAAGTGAATCAGTTATGTATATACATATGTTCCCATATCTCTTCCCTCTTGCATCTTCCTCCTTCCCACCCTCCCTATCCCACCCCTCCAGGCGGTCACAAAGCACCGAGCTGATCTGCCTGTGCTATGCAGCTGCTTCCCACTAGCTATCTACCTTACGTTTGGTAGTGTATATATGTCCATGCCACTCTCTCGCTTTGTCACAGCTCACCCTTCCCCCTCCCCATATCCTCAAGTCCGTTCTCCAGTAGGTCTGTGTCGTTATTCCTGTCTTACCCCTAGGTTCTTCATGACATTTTTTTTCTTAAATTCCATATATATGTGTTAGCATACGGTATTTGTCTTTCTCTTTCTGACTTACTTCACTCTGTATTTCAGACTCTAGGTCTATCCACCTCGTTACAAATAGCTCAATTTCGTTTCTTTTTATGGCTGAGTAATATTCCATTGAGAATACAGGCAGTCTTTGCTTTGCACAGCACCACATTAACTGAAACTCATGCAAATAGGAAGGGACTGTGTGCTCCCTTTCCTGGTTCCGTAGTAACTGACACCTCTCACCTCTTAGCAAGGACACAGTTTCTTCTTCCCTTTTTTTTTTTTGGCCACACTGCGAGGCATGCAGGATCTTAGCTCTCCAACCAGGGAACGAACCTGCGCCCCCTGCAATGAAAGTGCAGAGTCTTAACCACTGGACTGCCAGAGAAGTCCCAAGGACAGTTTTGAAATGCAGGAGTTTCCATTTACACAGTGTCATGCAAACAAGGATTGCTTATACGTGATATCTCCTGAGCAATAGGCAGGGGGAATCCACATTGCAGACTCTGACAGACGATGCCATAAAAATAAAAGTTTAAAAGTCCATGGTTGGAACAACTTTGAATCCTGTGAAGTCAATAAGAATAAGGCCTAAACACACAGAAGGAATGGAAAGATAGTTGAACATATGGATTAAAGATTAAGTAGGGAAAAGTATTTGCTCAAATGCCATCTTATCAGTGAGGCCTTCTCTGACCATCCTATCTAGAACTTCACCCCCAATTCCTCAAGTCACTCTACTTTCTATCCCTCCTTTAAAATTTTATTCTTCTTTGTAACATTTATCACCACTAGACATATTATCTAGTATTTTATGTATTTATTAGTTTATTTTCTGTCCACCTGTGGTAGTTTTAAAACATGACTGCAAATTCTTTGACATTTCTCTCATAGAGAGGTAGGGTCTGTGCCCTTCCCCTTGAATCTTGGCAGGCATGGTGGGAATCACACCATGTGACTTCTGAAGCAAGGTCATAAAAGGTTATGCAGCTTCTGCCTTGTTCACTGGAACACTTGCTCGTGGAGCCTGACTACCCTGAGGCAGCCGCGCTGTGGGGAAGCCATGGTCAAATGGAGAGGTCACATGTGGTGCTGGGCAACAGTGTCAGCCAGGCTGAGTCTTTGAGTCATGTTAGACCAGATGCTCAGAATCTAGTGGAAAGATGAACATACACATAATTGCAGTACATAATTACAATTCAACGTGAAAGATGCTACAGTGAGATATTAACAGAGAGCCATGGCACCTAAGAGGAGGGAGTAACTAATTTTCAGTGGAGGACCGTGAGGGCTCAGCCAAGTGGTGACATCTGACCCGTCTTGAAGGATGAGTAGGAATTTGTCAGGCAAAGGATGGAAGAGGAATTAGACTCCTGGTCTCCTCTTCTTTCTACTACTTTGAGGGCAGGGAAGGTCTATCCTTCTGACAACTGGAATCAACCAAATGACCGGACGCATAAGCTGAGCTATATAGTGAGTACTGGGATTAGGTAACCTGATGATACAGGAATAAAACTGCCAGGTTGAGGCAAGACTATAGATGGAGATGAGCAAGGCATTCCCTTTTTTGGGCCTGTTTTTGCATCTGTAAGAGACAGCGATTAACGTAAAAGATGTAGAGGAGGTCATTCTCAGTTCTGTGATTCTAGTTCTTTCCTAAATTGGGTCTTCTCAAGGTTCAACAGTCTCCATTCTGTCAACTGTTCCTCAGATGACATGTTTTCCAAGCTGGAAAACCACACGTGTGCCTCCCTTTGCGTGGATTCTGCTTTGTCAATGTTTACTTTAAAATGTAGTGTAGTGCATGTAATGCCCAGAATAAATGTAATATTCCAGACATGGTCCCACCAGAGAGGAGGCTCTGAGGCAACGCCCACTTTGACCTATTGTAAAAGGTGTTATATCTCACATCACGGGGAATAGAGCCAATATTTTACAATAACTGTAAATGGAGTATAACCTTTAAAAATTGTGAATCACTGTATTATACACCTGTAACATATAATATTATACACCAACTATACTTCAATTTTAAAAAAAAAGGTATTGTACCTCAATTGGAGCAGCCCAAGTCTTCACCAGCTATTTTCCATTCATATCAGAGGTTCAAGGCCTTTTTCACATGGAACTCCTAATTGATTCATCCATGTACCATGTATTGTGAGTTTATGTAATTGATTGAACCTAAATGTTGGACTTGACGTTCATTCATGTTAAATTTATCTTTGACTCCCAGAAGCATCTAGCATAGTCAATAAATATTTGCTGAATTGATTTTCATTTTGCTTTAGGCTGTCAACACAACTTAACAAAAGATTTTTGAATTTTTATTAATTTTATAACCCCTAAGCCTTTCTACTTTAAAGAGTGATTTGAGATTTGTTAAAAAAAGAAACCAAGACAACAAGCCCAAACTGAGTCTTAATTACAGTGTCAGCTGTCCCTGAAATGGAATCTTAAACCAATCAGGAATCACATAATCAGCACTAGTGAGGTCATCTGCCTGATAGACCCCTGCCATCCCCTAAAGGAAAGTGACCTTGCAATAACCAACCACTTTTTTGCCTAGTATAACTTCCTTGTTCCTGCTCCCTTCTGGCTCTAACAGTCTCTCCTTTTGTACAGCTCCTTGGAGCTCCTTTCTTTCTGCTAAATTGGATGCTACCTGATTTGAATTGATTTTTGCTCAAACTCTTAAAATTGTTGATATGCCTCAGTTTATCTTTTAACAGATGAGTGTGTTGATTCTGCATTTCCTCTCGTCTGGGTACTTTCTGTAAATCAGGCAAAGATCCCATTTCTGCATCCATAATGAATGTGACCTGGAAAAGACATGAATCTGGTGTTTGCTACCAGCCTTCTCCATTAATGAGTTAAGATGTGCCCGGCTAACAACTGTGCTAACCCTGTGAAGATCGCAAAGCACAAGAAAAGCAAAAATGAGGTCTTCAGCGTGTAGATTGTTACAACAAAACAAAATAATAACGTAGTCCTTTAAATGAAGGACTCAAAGGTGCAAATCCTCTAATGGATGGAGCTGGAGATGTAAAATTCTCAAAGCTCCCTGTCAGTACCTCTCTGGCCCAGGACTCTATTGATTTAAAGTACAAGCACAAGGTTGAATCTGAAATTTCAAATCAGGCCATCTCAGGTTTTTTTGTAAAGAATTTTAGATGTTGTTCTGAATCAGATTGTTCAAGAGAGTTTCTATGAGCGCCGGAGGAAAAGACCCTCAGATCCAGCAGCAGCGGAATGGAAAACAGTAAGAACCAAGAGTCTCACAGTCTTCATTGGTCCTCGCTGTCGTTTTCACCCCAGAAGCCACGCCCACCCTCCCAATTCAATCCCGTGGAAGTGACTCGGTGCCTTCCCCTCCCCCATAGCAGGTGGAGGGGTATGAAGAGGAATATCCAGGAGGGACAAAGGACTCTAATGATTGTATTTTCCAGCAATTTTTTCTTTTAATTCTGTGCTTTTCAAAAACTGCAGGAGTGACTGCATGTAAATAGTCCTCTCTAATGGATGTCTGGTTACCATTGACTCTTTTCAGATTTAATACATTAAGTGCCTTCCATAGAAAAAGGACACAATACCCCACAATGCACAGGGTCAACCATAAAAAATAAGACACAACCTGAATGGGGCAGTGCCAGAAGAGAAATCCAAACAGCCTCAGATGGTAAAGGGCTCTTTGTAAAAATTTTTTTTTTTTCAGAAAGAAAGCTAAATCAGGAGCCTGATGCTGTGCTAATCTTTTTCTCTCCTTTTCTTCTCCTCCCTCAGGAAGGAAGCCATTCAGGCGGCAAGCAGGCTCTTATCCTGGGCTTCTTATCATTAACCAGATGAGCCTGTGCTGGAAATGAGATTCAGAGCCAAGACCAGGAAAGGCTGTTTCCTTAATTGAGCGCGTCCCTTTTGAAGTCCTGTCTCCCTGACGGAGCCTAGAGCTGGCTGGGTCCCTCTGGCAGAGATCACGCATGTATAATCTCCCGCACACCAGAAGCAGATGCTCCACGACGTGGAGCTTTTTTGAAAGGCCTTTAATAAGATTTCTCAGTCCTGCACGTGTCGGGCAGGCCGAGGAAGAAACAGTTTTCAGAAAAGCCACTGATCAAAGGGTTCAAGATTTTAGGCGTTTTGGGGCTTCCTGCCAGATACACCTCAGTTAAGAATCTGCAGTTCTGGGGGGTTCTCAGCACTTTCAGGGTACTCCCCATCATCCTTACCCTTCCCCTGCTTCCCCTGCCCTTTACCCGTGGGCTTAAGGACCACTTCTCTTCCAATTCCTACAGTTTATGGAAATTAAAATGAGTATTCTTTGACATTTCTTGATCTACTTTGGGTTATCTGGTTATATATGAGGCTGTCAGGAACTCTGGTAGAATGTTCAATAGATGAAGCTAACACCCCATTTGTAGTTGATTTGGGGGAAGGGGTTATTTTTAAAAACCAACCAAGCTCACATGTTGTTGGAGTTGATTAGACCCTGAATCCAAATGTCCTCTGTAAATGAGGGTACTACCAGACATAAGGACAAAATTTGTCACGGGCATTAGATGACGTAAAACTTGAGAAGCCACTAGCACAAATGTTCCGAAGAGCTCAGAAATGTTTATTATGAGCTTATTATTAGTTTGTTATTACCACTGTGGGTAGGAAAGCCCTTGACTGAGGGCCAGACTGTCTAAGCCTAACACAGAGTGACAACATTAAAGCACAAAAGAGTCAAGGCTTTGTCAGCAGTGGCCATACAATCCCACCTGATCATTTTCCATCACATAATGCTGTCCTCCTGCTGTCACACCTTGGCCCTGGCCACTCCTCCTTTCCCACTTCCTACTCCATCTTCTCTATGTCCTCCAGCCCTTCCCTTTTGCCATTCTGTCCCCCACTTTCAGCCAAAACCCCAAACCAGATCAGCCTAACCATGAGCATTCTTTCTCTTCAGCCCCAGCTGCCGAGTTTTACAGAGAAGTCCCCACTGCTCAGACTAAGGTCACCACAGCATCGTGGATTCTGATATCAGCGGGAAATGTCTCTATTATATTTCCAATTCACACGGCAAAAAGTTCATATGCTCCTCAAGCCCTATCCCACCTTCTCAGCAGATGACCTGTTCTATCTGGTTACTGAGAAAAAGGAGGCCACCAGGCAGAGATCTCTCAGCCCGCTGCTTCTCTATCTACACACTGCCCATCACCCAGACTCACCCCTCACCCTTCTCTGTCTAAGGCACTGGTACATCTTTTTCTTTTGTCCTCAGGGTTCCTTTTGTCTCCTGCATCTTACTCTTTATTAGACTTCCTAAAGGCACTTAGGCACATTCTTCTCTCCCTTTCCCTCTTCCTCTCTCTTTGTCTTATACACACACACACACACACACACACACACACTGTCATCTGTCCATATTTCTTTTACTCTGGCTTCTGCCCTTACCCTCTCTTCTTCCCTTAATGGCCAAGCTTCCTGAAAGGCCTCGCACATGGTCTCTGTTCTCACTACGTGGTCATTCCTGCAGCCTGGCTTCACCCTCTACCCCTCCCCACACTGAACCCACCTTGCTGCTAGGTTGAACAGGCTCTCTCTAGGCTCTGTGACATTGGATCGGTCTGCAGCATTTCCCGTCAGCTTTCCTGACAATACTCTCTGCTGATTTCCACGACAGCACTCCATGCTGGTGCTCCCACCCTTCTGCCACTCCTTCGCAGCCTCCTAATTGACCTGTCCCTTATCCATTAACAGCCTTCTCTGGGTTCTGTCCTCAGCCTTCTTCTCACTCTACACATTCTCCCTGATTATCTTATCCTCACCCCCGGCTGGAACCGCCACCTCACTCCAACCCAGATCACTCCCCTAAGCTCTGACTGCTCACAACTGCCTACGGGACACATCTGCTAAGATATTCCACAGGCACCTCAAAATCATGATCTTGTTAACCAATTTTCTTATCCTCTTACCTAAACCCACTCTCATCTCCCATATCAAATCAGTCACCAAAGGCAATTGGTTCTCCCTCCTAATTTTCTCTGAGTTCCTTCTTCAGCTCTCCATCCCATAGCCACTACTTAGTTCAGGAGCCCTTTTTTTCTCACCTAGATCACTGCAACAGCCCCCAATTCATCTCTCTGTCTCTGGTCCTGCTGCACCCCAACCCTGCCCCCGCCCCACACTGCCTTCAGAGAGAGCCTTCCACAACCAGATTTCATAGCCTCTGGGGTCCTTGATGATCTCCTTCTCTAAAAATCAAAAGGGGTGGGTCTCTGCAACTCCAATATCACTGTATAATCCTAACCCTCCTGGCTACAGGTGATTGGATTGAGGAACATATATGATCCAAGCTGAACCAATCAGATTCTCCTAAGAATTTACAATGAGAACCCAGAAGATTCTGGACAGGTATGTCAGCACTTAAGCTGAATGAGTATTCTCTAGGTGATTTTTGTTTTTTTCTGTTTTCTTCTCTGTGTTTTCTAAATTAAACAAACAAAAAAACACACAATGTTTTTGTAAGAGGAAAACAAAAGGCTTGCTGCTGGTTTTACAATAAAAACTCTAGGATTTCATCTCTGTACTCTCAAGTCAATTCTCATTCGATTGCTTACTTATGTGAAATAAGAAGAACAGATTGACCATAGGCAGTAATATTTACTTATGTTTTTAAAACATTCTCGGGTCATAGGAATTAAGGAATTCTTCCTGTTAAATTCCTTCACTGCTTTCCTTCTTTTCCTCCTGTTTTTCTGGTGGGCCTCCTGTTAAATCTTTGAGCTTTTATGGGGTAGTGTAGTGGTCAGTTAAAAGTCTGGGCTTTGGGACCAAACAGATGTAGATTAAAATCCTAGCTCTACCACCAACAGGGTGATGGTGGACAACTTACTTAACCTTTTTGTGTCTCAGTTTCCTTCTGTGTAAAATGGGATAATAATGCCTGTGTCACAGGGTTGTGGTCAAGTTTAAATGGCGTTGTGTATATAAAGGCTTTGACATAGATTAAGTGTACAGTAAGTAATATTCCAATAAATCTATCTGTCGACTTGCTGGGGCCCTACCATTGTTAGTGACCATCACTGATCTCTAACCCTAGGCTCCCTGCCTCCTGTTCCCCAGTCAATCTGGCCCTCACTCTTGACTGTAACAGTTCTCAGTTTCAAGAACAGGGACTCTGAGGCCTGCATATAAAAATTGCCCTTCTTTCACTGGACAGATTGGGCCTGGGTAGAGGATGAGGGAGGACTTGGGTATTTCAAGAAGTACTCCCAGACAGACATTCCAAGGAGAGACAGGGCACACCAATATGGCCCTACACAACGGAGCTCCCTCCCCCTGCTCCCCCAAACCCACCTCCTACTCTTTTCCTACTGGTTTACTGGACTCCTATCAGTCTGTCCTTTTTGCTTTTCTCTAGACCCACCATGAATGCCTCAAGGCTTTCACCCCTGCTGTTTCCCCTGCCTTTTTTTTTTTTTTTTAACATCTTTACTGGAGTATAATTGCTTTAAAATGTTGTGTTAGTTTCTGCTGTATAACAAAGTGAATCAGCTATACATATACTTATATCCCCATATCCCCTCCCTCCTGTGTCTCCCTCCCACCCTCCCTATCCCACCCCTCTAGGTGGTCACAAAGCACTGAGCTGATCTCCCTGTGCTATGCGGCTGCTTCTCACTAGCTATCTACCTTACATTTGGTAGTGTATATATGTCCATGCCCCTCTCTCACTCCTTGCTCTTACCTGGCTGGCTCCTTGTCTTCAATATCAGCCAGGCCCTCTCTGGACGCTATCTAAAACAGCTGTCCTCCCTCAGGTAAACTCTGTCACCCTGCTTTATATTCACATAGCACCTGTTGCTATCTAAAATTATGCTATTTATTTGCGTATTGTGTGCAGGCTAATGAAGGCAAGGTCTTTGTCTTATTGTTTGCTGGTGCTAAGTAAGATGCCTGAAACATAATAGGCATTCAATAAATATTTGTTAGATATCTAAATGAAATATTAAAACAACAAACAAAAAGCATGTCAGCAATATATATAATTAGATAAAAAATACATGGGCTTGGGAACTTGGGAGAAATGATGGGTTCGTAACTAATAAAAAGAAACCAGAAGGGTAAGCCAAGAATAAGAGATGTCAAGGGAAAAGACATGTGCTAGAATGACTTAAGACAAGTTCAGATAACAGCTTAGACTGAACTGACTAGAGCAGAATTGTTCTTTTGAAGAAGAAAAAGGGATGAAGCGATGTGATGGTGGTGATGACTGTGGTGGTAAATTCAGACTGCCATGTACAGTTGCACAAGTTGTGTGTCACACAAAAAGCATCACATCTAAAGTGCTGTCATTCACAACGGGAAGTTTTCAGTCATTATTTCTTCTACTCCTTTTTCTCTCCTCTCTTCCTGATACTCCAGTTATGCATATGTTGCTGTACTTAAAGGTGTGTCACATTTCTCTAAGGCTCTGTCAATTTTTTTGCATTTTTTTCTCTTCTTCAGATTGAACAGCCTCTATCCATCTATCTTCAGGTTTGCTGATTCATTATTCTGCTAGCTCACATTTACTGTTGAGCCCTCTAGTGAATTTTTCATTTCAGTTATTGTATTTTCAACTTGAGAATTTCCATTTAGTTCTTTTTTAAAAAAATAATTGCTATCCCTTTATTAATATTTTCTACTTGATGAGACATTATCATCATATCTTCCTTTTCTTGTTAAAGTGTGGTTTCCTTTAGTTCTTTGAACATCTTTATAATGATTGCTTTGAAGTCTTTGTCTGTTAAACCCAACATCTGGGCCCTGTCAAGGCAGTTCTTATGGCCTGCTCTGTTTTTCCCCCCCCATGTATGGGTCCCACTTTCCTCTTTCTATGCCTGTCTTGTAACTTTTTTGTTGAAAATTGTGTATTTTAGGTAACATATTGTAGCAACTCTGGATTCCAATTTCCCTCCCTTGTCTCTGGAGTTTGTGTTGTTTGCTTGTTTATTTATTTAGTGACTAGGTTAGACTATTTTAGTGAAGGCTGTTTCCCTCGCTGTCTCACCCTCTGGGAGTGTTTCTCCTCAGAGGGTGGAAACTCGGGTGTGTACAGCACCACCCTGGAATGACAGTGATTTTAGCAGGCTGAATGAAGCCTATTTCCTGCAAACAAGAAATGGGGGACACAGAAGGGACTTGTACCCAGGACGGCCCCACAGGGTTCTGCTCCGTTTCACACTTTGTTTTAAATAAAGTCAATTTTGGGACTTCCCTGGTGGTGCAGTGGTTAAGAGTCCGCCTGCCAATGCAGGGGACATGGCTTCGAGCCCTGGTCCAGGAAGATCCCACAGGCCGTGGAGCAACTAAGCCCGTGCACCACAACTACTGAGCCTGCGCTCTACAGCCTGCAATCCACAACTACTGAGCTCGTGTGCCACAACTACTGAAGCCTGCACGCCTAGAGCCCATGCTCCACAGCAAGAGAAGCCACCGCATCGTGGCGAAGCGTAACCCCCACTCACCGCAACTAGAGAAAAGCCCACGCACACAACGAAGACCCATCACAGCCAAAGATAAATAAATTAAATAAATAAGTCAATTTCTTTAGGAAGAGCTTGGAGCTCCCTTTTCTTGTGGACTTTGTCTCCCCCTGGTCAAAATCTCTAAGCCACTATTCTGGGTGCTCCATAGGGCAAGAGTCTCTCGTCTTCTCAGCCTGTCTTGTCTAGGGTAGAACCTATACCCTATCAATGAGTTGAGGTGAAAGTGATCACATTCCAGGATTCTTGTTCCATGCCTGGGGCAGAGCCCCCTCTTATGAGTGGTAGCTGAGTTGCAGAAGAGATCCCCAACCTCTCAGCCACACTCACAAGGACTTCAGCCTCTTTAACTCAGAGTTGTAGGGGTAAGGAATGCTGGTTCCGTCCTCCCCTGGTGAGGTATATTAACTCTTGATAGGGAGCCAAGGGGGGAAGGAAGCCCCAGTTTTGTGGCTACCCCTGCCTAGAGTGGAATTTCCATGCCGCTGAGCTGCAGAGGAAGCAGGGGGAAGGGAGGAAATGGGCTGTGGTTCAAATGCCACAGGATCTCTCTGACTTTGGTAGATTTTCTTGAAAGAACGTTTCTTCATTTGCCTTATTCCCTCAGGAAATTTTCCGAGCCTTTAAATGTGGTTTTCACCAGTTTTGCTTGTTTCTCTGGGGAGTGGGTCTGTGGGCCTCCTCGAGCTGCCATCCCGAAGTCATAGACCTCATTCGCATTGCAGACTTGTATCTTTATAATAATAAACACTTTCTGCCAGATGACTGTACGACATCTTATTCTAACCAGCTCAGTATGTTCCAAAACCTTTCCATCAAATAAAAGTCAAATGTCTTGGGGAAGGGATACCTTCTTCTAATTTGTACAGAGGCTCCCTCCGGCCAAGCCTCTGCCTTGGTGGGGAAGGCTAAGGGGTGGGAGTGTGGTTGGAGGTGGAGGTAGTTCTGGTCATAGTGTGGTGTCAGGGCTGCTGCATTTGGCTGTGCAGATTATTTACTGTGCAACTGTACGGTCATCATAGATTTATGTTTGTGATTATAACTCTGCTGAGCATCTCCCATCTGTTCCTCCCGTTCCACTCTTCGCACTTCTTCACCTTGCTCTGTGTCCAAGAAATTGACCTGTATGAGCTATCTCAATGGCTTCTGGTTGGATTCAGAGAAAATCAGAGGGTAAGAGGAATGTGGGGTGGGAGCATGTCTTCCCCTGATTCTCTTTGCCGGGTCACCATAGGTTGCCCACGTCCCTATACTGAAGGTCACAATTCTTGTCAAACAGCCCTTTCCATACAGCTACCTTTCTCTGGGTTGTGATAACCACACCCTGCCCTCCAGGCCTAGTGCGTGATAATGGCTCCTGACTGTTGCAAGCCCTGGGGCACTACACTCTCCATTATTTGTTTCCCTAAATCCTACCCAAAGCTTTGTAAATAGTCCTTTTATTAACTTTACCTAAATTATCCAGTTCCAATGTACCATCTGTTTCCTGATGAGACCCTGGCTTATAACAGATGGCAGTCAAATATCTTGAGGACAGGGTACCTTTTTCTACCTTGCACCTGAGCTAGCCATCCTGGAGGGGTAGGAGAGGTGTAGGATAGTAGTGGTGATGGTTGAGGTGGCAGGGCTTATGAAATTATTCTGAATGCCAGGATAAGGCTAACATGTACAACAGACAATATAGATTCTTAAACACGTGGACGATGCTCTTTAAGATTATTCTGGCAGCTCTGTGAAAAACGGACTGGGATAAAGGACGGCTTCAGAAAAAGAAGCCAACTAGAAAACTGCTGCTCTGTTGTTGGAACAAAGCAGTGAGGGCCTAGACTAGAAAAGAAACCCTAGGAGAAAAAGGAAGCATCCCAGAGACCCAATGAAGGGAAAAGGCAGAGCTTCCTGGCAAGTTATGTTGGAGATAGAAGGAAAGAAAAACAATGAGAAGAATAAAACATGACTGTAGCACCTATGGGTAAACTAGAGAGTTGAGGAAGATGACAGAAATAATAATAATGAGAATGACTAATTATAGCTTAGATTTATTAGATGCTCCCTGAGTTGCGATCACAAGGTTTTAAGAGCTAACAAGTATTAAGCTCCTTAATCCTCCATCGACTTTGTGAAATAGATCTCATTACTGCAATTTACAGTGAGGAAACAGAGGCACAGAGAACTCCAGTTACTTATCCAAGGTCACATAGTAAGCAAGTTAGTGAACAACTGAGCTGAGATTCAAACTTTAGAACACTGCTGCCTCTGAAGATGTGTAGGAAGTGCTGAGGGCTCAGGGAGCTGGAGTCCTAAATCAACTCTCCAACTTTATCTTTACCCCTGGTACCCACCAAGGTGGCCATAATTAACTTCTTGCTGTTTCTATATTCACCACATCCTTCCCACCTCTGACTGGAATGCCCTCGCCTCCTTGCCCACCTAACAATTAAAGTAATAATAATAATAATAACATTGTTGAGCATCTGTTACATATGCTGTCACTGTTTTGTGCGCTTGATATGTGTTTGCTCCTTAATCTTCATGACAACCCCTTGACTTGGGTATTATTATTATTACTATCATTATTCTCATCCATTAAAAGGTAAGCTGTAGGGAGCGAGGATTTCTGTGTTTTATTCACCAGAATGCTGCCTAGTACTCTGTAGGGCTCAGCAAAGACTTGTTGAATGAATGAACTTTACAGATGAGAAAACTGAGGCACAGCTAAAGCTAAGATGACACAACTAGCATGCAGTAGGGCCGGGCTGGAGCCCAGCTGTCTGGGTTCCTAGTCTGTGCAGTATCACTAACTCATTCCAACACAGTCTTTAAGACCAGCACAGATGTCACCTCCCCTGGAAGTTGGAAGGGAAATGGATCTTCTGGGAACACTTTCCCACTCCCCTCCCCTTCCCATGGGAGGTCTTAGAAGAAACAGCATGTCTTGGGTTTTCAGCTTGCTTGATCTTTAAATTCTGCACTGCTTCTTTGTGGTCTTCCTCGCTTCTCCTCAGCCTCTTCGCTTGTATTCTGTGCTTCTATCCTCTCATGTACTCATTTTGGATTCCCAGGATCACACTCCCACCCTCAGCCTTGCCCTTTATCTCCCTTGGCCAAATTCTGGCAGTAACACTGTCCACACAGCCACTCCCCGCCATTCCCTGGGGCCCAGTGTGCTAGCTCTGCAGAAGACACTTGGGTTTCCATTTCTATCCAACCTTTGATCCTCTCCAAGACTCTTTTTATAGTCCGCAAATTGCATTTCCTGTTTCCTCTCAAACTTTGAAATTAGGCAGTGAAGGCTGCCCTGCATGTGGTACTCTAAAAGTAGGATTGGCACCACCTCCTTCTTATTTCTCATAACGTAGCAGCAGGGAGAGGACTGACAGTGAGTATTTATTAGATACCTAGTAGAAGCCCAGCAAGGAGCTCAGGTGAGCATACCTGTGGGGAGGGGGGTGGGCAGGATGGCCTTAGAAGGACACTGCTATCACAAAGCCATGCTTTGAACCCATGCCCTAAAATTAAGTAAAGCGAAAATGCCAAAAGAACAAGTAGCCTCATCAGACTTCCCAGATAGGAGCGGATTGTGTCGATGATGGTGTTCGGTTGAGCACTGCATTTGCTGTGACCTAACGTCCCATGAAGGAGCTCTGGATCCAACAACCGACAATAACTAAAACCAAAATCTCGGTTTTTCCAATTGGAGATTAAAATTCATATCTGGAGCTATGTGTCTAGGAGGAAATAGGACACGATATTTCATAAGCCACAAATACTATTATTTTCTTTGGGGAAGAAACCAGTTCTTTTTTTTTTTTTTTTTTTCTTTTGCGGTACGCGGGCCTCTCACTGCCGCGGCCTCTCCCGCTGCGGAGCACAGGCTCCGGACGCGCAGGCTCAGCGGCCACGGCTCACGGGCGCAGCCGCTCCGCAGCACGCGGGATCCTCCCGGATCGGGGCACGAACCCGCGCCCCCTGCATCGGCAGGCGGACTCCCAACCACTGCGCCACCAGGGAAGCCCCTGCCAGTTCTTAGGAAACCAGTTATGGAAGGCAAATTGCCTTTCGTGGTCTCGTTTCGATTCCTGGATCTAAGAGTTTGTGACCTCATAACCACAGACTTCAGCCTGAGCCTGGGCAGCAGCGTGGAGCTGGGAGTGGAGGTTATTACTGGAGGTGACTAACCAGCATCCAGCTGAGGTAGCGGAATCTGGTGCTGCTAATGAGAACTGATGACTACTGCTTTTTCTTTTCCATAAGCTGGAGGTTTTCTCTGGCAGATTTTCATCCTCTGCATGAAATGGCAAACTCACCTCTCCAGATATAAAGTTTCCATAGATGTAGAATTTTAGAATTAGAAACTTCCTTAGGGATTATCTCCTCCATCTTCTCAAGTTAAATAGAGAGAAACTCCCACACTTGTGTAAGGTCTAATTCCTGTAAGAAGTCCTTTATCCTGTAACACACAGAGGGACTCTGCCTCTCTGACTGAGCCCTGATTGATTCATGCTGGATCTCCAGGAAAGATAAGCCTGGGGCATCCAGGGCTCCTACCTCTCCCTGCATTTGGTAATCCACCAGGAAGCCCAGGTGGCAAAGGAGGAAGCAGGAAGTGCTCTTACTGTGTGCAGGCAAGTATATGTTGTCAGCACCTCCCTGCAAGACCCCTCAGGTGAAGAAAGAAGGTCCCTGACTCTGTCAGCAAAGGACTGTCGAGGACGATGGAGGAAGCTGAAAGCCACACATCCTAGTGGGCCCTCCCATGGGGACAGTGCTTCCATCAGGCGAAAGCCTTTCCTAAGCCTTAGCAACCTTCCAACCTCTCCCATTCGTCTCCTCCCCCCAAAGAACTGAGCTGTATTATGAGACTTTTGGTTGTCTAATTGATCTACAGAGCTGAAGACTGGCTTTCTTAATCTATTTTGACAATTCCTATTTCCAGACCCTTCTGGGACGAGATAAGTTGTGAAAATCAATCTTAAAAGGATTATGATTAACTGAACTTTTCCAACCCCTACAAAATACATAATTTGTAGCTTCTCACATTATTGTTTTTCACCCTGTCATTTAAAAACATGACATGATAGTGGTAAAAAGTCAGAATATCACTTGAATGAACTTCCTGAGGCCTAAGAAAAAAAGCCCCCAAATTAGAAAACTGCTAAACTCACCACATTTTAGCTAAACTCTAAACAGCAAAGGAAGGACATGACTATATCTGACAGTAGGGCCTCAAGTGATTTTTTAATAAAAATTTTCCTCTATTCTCCTTTATTGAGCAATGCAAATTTTCCTTTTAAATTTCTTCATTGATTTTTAAAAATAGCTAACTCAGAAGTTCCTGAAAACACCGATATGCAGGTTGTTGAACAGATGTTATAAAAGAAAGATGTTTTAACCATGCTTCTGGTTAAAGCATGGGAAGTACTGGCTTCATTCAAAAAAAGAGACAAAGTGCCTCCTTGTCTCAGGAGCTGTGCTGGACACTGGGCAAAATACACCCGGTCGAGCACAGTTAAACAAGCTTGCTTCCTGGAAGATTCTTTAGGACCAATGTGCATTGTGAATACTAAGGGGAAATGCTGTGCCACATTTTCCCAACTGATTTGACTGCACTTCTTCCTCTTCCTTTCTCTTTTGTAAAGCTTACAGAGGAGAACTACTTTTCCTTAGTGTATTTGTTTGTGACTAGCTGAACTAAATCAAATAAAATCCTGAACCTAACTAATTTGTAGAAAGAGTATTTCTAAAGAGCAGCACTGAACTCTTCTCCAAGTTGAACCCTGCATCATTTAAAAAAGTAAAATTAAAAGATGCTATTCAGGGCTTCCCTGGTGGCGCAGTGGTTGAGAGTCCGCCTGCCGTTGCAAGGGACACGGGTTCATGCCCCGGTCCGGGAAAATCCCACATGCCGCGGAGCGGCTGGGCCCGTGAGCCATGGCCGCTGAGCCTGTGCGACCGGAGCCTGTGCTCCACAACGGGAGAGGCCACAACAGTGAGAGGCCCGTGTACCACACACACAAAAAAAGATGCTATTCATTCTTCATAAAATGAACTAAGAGTCTTGACATCATATTTGTTAGCAATGCAAAGATGGATTTTGATGTTTTTATAGCTTTAATTGGGACAAATATTTAATGTATCTGTTATAGTGGTGATAATTCACAAAGCAGAAAAACAAGCAAATTCTTGACGTAGGGCTGTGTTTATACTTCTGTTGTAAAAGATTGATTCAATACAACTTGATGATAGGTAGTAGAAGAAAATAATTGAGTCTGGATTGTTTTCTGAATTATAATCCAAGTGTCTGCCTGTGTCCATTCAAGGATTATCTACTTTGGTGCCTCTGGAGAAAAGGGAAGCTTGTCTCCTTTCTGCTCCAGGGTTGGTCCACACCAGCCCACTTCTCTGTTATGCTCTGGCTGAAGCTCCCACTTAGACCTCCATTTACCTGAATCCCGGTCCTCGTGGACTCTGTTGTCCCCCCTTGATATCATGCTGCTGTGATTCATGCTGTTGGCCTCAGCTGAGCAAGGCTGCAAACACATTTGCCTACGTCATTCTGTTCCTGAACTTCCCACTATGCTGTTGGTGGTAAAAGGTTTATTTTTTTAAGTGAAAGTAGCTGAGGATGGAAATGAGATTTAGATATTACTCTCTTAAAATCCCTTAGCCATTTCATCATGGTGAATTTCTAACCTCCTCAATGCCCTGGATTACCTGCATCTTCTTTTCCCTCTCCCTCTCTCCTCCCCACCCCATTTCTCATTCTTTTAAAAGTCGAGTATATGGAGGTATAATTTATATAATATATAAAATTCACCCTGTTTAGTGTACAGCAGTTTTATGACTTTGGACAAATGCTACAGTTGTATGACCACCACCATAATCAAGATACAGAACATCTTCATTACCCCCCCAAAATTCCCTTGTGCTCCTTTCTAGTCACCCCTCACCTTACCACCAGCCCCCGGCCACCACTGATCTGTTTTCTGTCTATATCTTTGCCTTTTCAAGAATGTCATAAAAAAGGAGTCAAAAAGGAGTCACACCGTATATAGCTTTATTTACTTAGCATAATGCATTTGAGATTTATTCACATTTTTTCCATGAATCATTGGTTTGTTCATCCTTACTGGTGAGTAGTACTCCATTGTACGGGTGTACATTTTTTTTTTAAATCAATTTGTCAGTTGAAAGACTTTTGAGCTCTTTCCCATTTTTGGTGTTTATTAGTAAAACCACTTAAACATATGCTTACAGGTTTTCATGTGACTATAAGTCTTCATTTCTCTTCGGAAACGAGATGAGTGAATCATGGGGTAAGTATATGTTTAACTTTATAAGAAACTGACAGCTTTCTAAAGTGGCTGTATGTCATATTGCATTCCCACCAGCAATGAATAAATTTCCAGTGGATCTGCATCTTCATTAGCACTTGGTATTGTGCTGATGAAGCAATTCTAATCAGTGTATAGTGATATCTCATTGCAGTTTTAATTTGCCTAATGACTAATAATGTTGCACATCTTTTCATGTCCTTGTGTGCCACCCATATATCTTTTTTGGTGAAGTGTCTGTTCAAATCTTCTGCCCATTTTTTAAAGTTGGATAGTTTGTTTTCTTAATATTGCATTTTTAAGGTTCTTTATAAATTGATAAGTGCTTCATCAAACATGTTTTACAAATATTTCTCCCAGTCAGTGGTTTGTGTCTATGAACTTCCTTAATTGTGTCTCTCAAAGAGCAGAAGTTTTGAATTTTGATTAATTCCAATTTATCAATTTTTTTTCTTTTATGGATCATGCTTTTAGTGTGGTATATAAAAATGTTTTGGCTAACTCAAAGTCACAAAGTTTTTCTCTTATGCCTTCTTCTAAGAAATTTATAGTTTTAGATTTAACATTTAGGTTTAGATTCATTTTTGTATCTAGTGCAAAATATGGGTCAAAGTTGCTTTTTTTTCCATATAAATGTCCAACAGTCCACCACAATTTGTTGAAAACACTATTCTTTCTCAACTAAATTACTGTATTAGGGTTCTTCAGAGACACAAAACCAATAAGATATTTATATATCTTTATATTAATGTTGTATGTATTTATATTATATTTATATTATATACAAAATACATATAATTGTTTATTATGAGGAATTGGCGAATGCAATTATGCAGGCTAAGAAGTTCTATCATCTGCCATCTGCAAGCTGGAGCCCCAGGGAAGCTGCTGGTGTAATTCCAGTCCAAGTCCAAAGGCCTGAGAACCAAGAACACAGCTGTTTTAAGCCCCAGTTCAAGAGCAGAAGACCGATGTTTTAACTCAAGCAGTCAGGCAAAGAGAGAGAAAATTCTCCCTTCCTCTGCCTTTTTGTTTTATTCATGCCCTCAGTGGTTTAGATGATGCCCACCTGCATTGGGGAGTGCCATCTGCTCTACTCAGTCTGCCAATACAAATTCTAATCTCTTCCAGAAATACTCTCGCAGACACACCTAGAAATAACGTTTAACAAGATTTCTGGACATCCTGTGGTCCAGTCAAGTTAACACAAAACATGAGTCATACCAATTACCTTGGAATCTTTCCAGTAATCAATTGACCATATATATATATTGGCTCCATATCTGAACTCCCTATTCTGTTCCATTGATCTCTCCTTTCACTAATACCACATAGACTTGATTCATATTGCTTTATAATAATTCTTAAAATCAGGTAGTATAAGGTCTTACAATCATTTTCAAAATTGTTTTGGCTTTTCTAGTTTCTTGGCTTTTCCATATAAATTTTGGTATCAGCTTGTCTATTTCTATAAAATATCCTGCTGTGATTTTGGCTTAGGTTGAATCTTTAGATAAATTTGGGGACAGTTAATAACTTAACAATATTGAGTCTTTGGATCTGTGAGTACAATAACCTTCCCATTTATTTAGGTATTCTTTGGTTTCTTTCATCAATGTTCTGTAGTTTCCACTATACAAATAAATATTCCACATATTTTTTTAGATTTATACCTAAGTATTTTTGTTTTTCAATGCTATTATAAATGGTACATTTAAAAAACTCAATTTTCAATTGTTTATTATTAGTGTATACAAATACATTGATTTTTTTTTTTTGATACCAAGCTTGTATAAAATGCAACCTTCCTAAACTCATTCATTACTTCTAGTACATATAGGGAGACTTCTTGGAGTTTTCTATGTAGACAATCCTGTCTGCAAATAGAGATAGCTTTATTTCTTCCTTTCCAATCTATACGCCACTTTTTCCCTTGCCTCATTACAGTGGCTGGAATCTCCAGAAGGATGTTGGTAGGAGTAATGAGAGCAAATATCCTTGCCTTATTTCTTGATCTTAGGGGGAAAGCAATCAGTCTGACACCATTAAGTACGATGTGAGCTGTAGGTTTTTAAATGACGTCCTTCATCAAATTAAGGACATTCCCCTCTATTCCTAGCTTGCTGAGAGTTTTAACAAGAATAGTAATTTTGTCAGATGCTTTTTCTGAATCTATTGAAATGATCATATAATTTTTCTTCCTTAGTCTTTTGATATGGTGAATAATATGATTGTTTTTCAAATATTGAGCCACCATTGTATTCCTGGGATTAACCCCATTTGATATGATGTATTATTCTTATTGCTGGATTCAATTTTTTATTGTTATGAGGATTTTTACATCCACGTTCCAATATTCATGTGGGATGTTGGTCTTTAACTTCCTTTTCTCATGATGTTTTTGTCTGGTTTTGGTATCAAGCAATGCTTGCCTCATAAAATTATTTGGGAAGTATTCTCTTCTATTTTCTGGAAGAATTGGGAATTATTGGAATTATTTCTTCTTTAAATATTTGGTAGAACTTGACAGAAAAGACTTATGGGCCTGAAGTTGTCTTTGGTAGAAGGTACTTAACTGTGAATTCAATTTCTTTAATAGATATAGAGCTATTCAGGTTATCTATAATTTTTTGAGCAAGCTTTGGTCTATATCATCTAAATTGTTAAATTTATAGGTACAAAATTATTGGTAATATTTCCTAGTTATCCTTATAATATATGGAGGATCTGTAGCAAGTTCCCATAATTTGTTCCAGATATTAGTATATTGCTTTTACTTTTTTTTTCCTTGATCTTTGTTGATCTTTTCAAAGAACTAGCTTTTGATTTCATTGATTTTCTTTATTGTTTTCCTTTAACTTTTCTTGTGGGCAGAGCTGTTAGTCATGAATTCTGTAAGCTTGTTTGTCTGAAAAGTTTTTATTTCACCTTCATTTTTTATCGAGTGTGAAATTCTGTGTTGACAGTTTTCTTTTAGAACATTAAAAATGTCACTTAATTTTCTTCTGGCTTGTATACCTGTCTTCAAGATTTTCTCTTTACCTTTGGATTTTTAGCAGTTTGAATAGGTTTTCGTTGTTGTTTATTTATCGGCGTTCTCTAAGCTCTTAGATCTGTGGTTGATGTCTTTTGTTATTTTAAGAAATTCTCATCCTGAATCTCTTCAAGTATTTCTTCTTCCTAGTTTATACTCTCTTCTCCTGGGATTCCAATGACATGCTTTTATGTCCATTTAGATTGGCGCATAACTCTTGCATGTTCTGACACTTTTTTTTTCAGTCTTTTTGTGTTTCAATTTGGGTAATTTCTGTTGACCTCTCTTCAAATTCACTGATTCTTTCCTTAGTTGTGCTGATAGCCCATTAAATTTATTCTCCATTTTTGGTACTGTGTCTTCTATTTCTCATATATCCATTTGAGTCTTTCAAATAGATTTCTCCTCTCTACTGAAGTTCTATTTATTCACGTTGTCCATCTTTACCACTAGACACTTTGATATTAATCACAGTTATTTTAAATGCCCCGTCTGATATTCTGTGTCATTTCTGAGTCTGGCTTTGATGATTCCTTTGCCTTGTGGTTTGTTTCCTCTTGCTTTTTTTCCCCCTTTGTAATTTTTGCTTGAATTCTAGATATAAAGTATAGCACAGGAGAGACCGAGGTAACTTGAATTCACCCCTGAAAATGAACACGCCTCTTCTGCTAGGCCATTCATGTGGAGAGTTGAGGCAGTCTAGTCAGAGTTTGACTGGGGTTGGATCATATTGTTGCTGTGGTTACCTTTAGTATACCACCAACTTTAAATTCCTTCAGCATTACCCTGTGCTAAGGGTGGAGATTGGGTAGCTGGAGGGTATCTCTCAATGCTCTTTTTCTCACCCTCATCTTGTGTCTTTCTCCATCTCCATCCCCTTATCCTCCATCATCAGTAAACGGCTGTAGCTTGTTATTGGGCAATTGATAATCTGGTGGTGGGGAGCAGAGCGTGGTCCTCTATTGCCTTGATCCAACCTCAGTCTTAGGTAAACTGTGTCTCACTGGATCTTGGGGGTCAGTATTTTTCAGTGCTCCTTCCTGTCCTCCCCCTGGCACCCAAACTCTACCTTGTATTTTTGGAGAGGGCATTATGAAGGAGTTTCCTGCCCCTCCACCAGTAATAGAAGGCCTCTAATGCTCTGGACCCAGAATACATCACTGGGAGAGGGCTTGTCTCTTCCCTTCCCCCATCCCCATGGGTCTTCGTCTGTGCTCTGGGAGTGACAGGCTTTCTTCTATTCCCCCAGCAGCTTATGACTTTGGTTCCATAGAGCAGATGGTCCAGGCAGGGTTTGTGATTTTTCCACCGTGGCAGGCAGCCACTGCTCTCCTCCCGAAGTCCACCACCAAATGAGGTGTGGTCAGGCCCCCAGTCTTTCTCCAGAGTATGTGGGAGTAGGGTGGCGGGGTATGGAGAATAGCCTATGAGTGGGTGCAATCTTCCTTGGTGTCTGTGGAATTCCTGGGAGTCACACTTGGCAATTAGTAATCCATTAAACATCTTAGCTGAATTCATCGTACCTGCATGTGCGGCATCCAGCGTCTCTTCCTTACTCTGGCTTGAGCCAGCGCTTGCATCCTGTCTCCTTGGAGGGGCCTGTTTTTCTTAGATTTTAGGTTAATTGGCTTCCTGTGAATTCAGCTCTCTGATAGGTTCTAGAGGATTATGACTTTGCAGCCTATGCAGCTTTTTCTTGTTACTATGGTGGGAGTGATGCTCTTCTTAGCTTTCTATAATCCAGATAGAAGTGCCATCTTCTTTCTCTTTATATAACTTCCACACATCTCTCACTTCTTTCCAGTGTTTTCCCCTCTCTCTCACTCCAAGCTATCAACAGAAATACCAAGTCCTAATTTCACTAGGCAGAGAAATCCAGCTCTTTTTCTGTCCCATCCTCACACATCCAGGCCATGCTTAGGGGCCCTTACTTTTTTTTTAATCAAAAAACAAAACAAAACAAGAACACATGAAGATCTTTCATAGAACTAAAGAATGTGTACAACTTACAATAGTATGTGTTCAGCTGAAGGTACCAGAAAATATAGGAACTATTAAACCGCTATCATGCTGATTATTACATTGCAAGAGGTCTGGAGGTAAAATCAGTCCCAGGGTTAATTTGACGGCCTAATGATGTCCTCAATAGCACTAACCTCTTCCTCAAGCAGATCGCCTCCTAGTTACTAGACAGCTGCCACATCACTGGATATTATATCCTTACAAAACAGTGTTCAAAGGAGGAAAAGTAATAAGGCAAGAAAGGAAAAAAGAAAGCTTGTATCAATCACATTTCTTAGATGCAGACATCAAAATCCACTCTAGTCAATGTAAGCAGGAAAGGATGCATTAAAGAAGAGTAAATAGTTCATAGAATTTCTTGGAAACCAGAAAAACAGGTTTTTCTAACCAGGAACAATACAACTGGGGACAATGCCCTACCAAACCTTAGGGCTGCTGTAGGTGAACAGGCAGGTAGACTCCCGGCCATGCAGCACCTATGAAAACAGAGCTCTACCATAGCTGACTGATAAGAATCAGATACTTTCATCCCCCTGGAGGCCAGAATATCAACCATGGTGCTCACTTACACAATCCAAGTCTAACACCAGTACATCTACTTGGTCAAACCAGGATCATATGCCTCTCTTCTAACTGCAAAAGCATCTTTTATTTTTTCCTTGTTTTTGCGGTACGCGGGCCTCTCACTGTTGTAGCCTCTCCCGTCGTGGAGCGCAGGCTCCGGACGCGCAGGCTCAGCGGCCATGGCTCACGTGCCCAGCTGCTCCGCGGCATGTGGGATCTTCCCGGACCGGGGCACGAACCCGTGTCCCCTGCATTGGCAGGCGGACTCTCAACCACTGTGCCACCAGGGAAGCCCTGCAAAAGCATCTTTGAAGTGTAACTTTTCAGGTTTACAAAACTGGGGCCACATGCATATGTCAAGACCAGTTATTGACAAGGAGACTGTGATTCATTATTTAGGGTGCGTATATTCTCAGTACGGAAGGGATGAGGGGAAAGGCTGTTGGGCAGGCAAACAATATTCATTCCTTCAAACAGTTGGGCACTAGCTACTGTATATGCTGACACTGTTCTAGCTGCTTGGATGCCTCAGTGTACAAGACAAAAAGTATTCCTGCCCTTGAGGGGCTTACATTCTAGTTGAGGGGAGACAGGCATTATTTATTAAGTATGGAGTATTAATATATGTCATGCTAGAATGTGATAAGTAGTATGGAAAAGAGAAAGATTAGAGCAGAGCAGGGAACTTGGAATATAGGAGTCCGAGGTGGAGGGAGGACTTAGGACAAACTTCTTGAAAAGGTAAGATCTCAGCAAAGACCTGAAGGAGCAGAGCAAGTGAGGCTTGTGGCTCTATGGGGAGCAGTTATCCAGATGCAGAGAAGAGAAAGAGCAAAGACCCTGAGGCAGGAGTGCCCTTGGCCTGTGCAAGGGACAGCCAGGGGACCAGTGAGGGGGCAGTAGAGGAGATGAGCTCGATCTTGTGGGGCCATTTTGAGGACTGGTTTCTAGACCGAGTGAAATGGAGAGCCATTGCAGGCTTTTGAGAAGAAGAGGAACATAATCTGAGCTGTAAGAGCATCACCCTGACTGCTGTGTTGAGAACAGACTATTGGAGGCAAGGGAAAAGCAGGAGTACCTAACAGACTAACACAGAGATGGGGTGATAGGACCAGGGTGTTACACTGAAGGGTCATAGCAGTGGCGCAGCCTGGCATGTATTGTTAAGGCCCAGCCAGTGTGATATAATGAGGGGAAAGGATGTGAAATGGGAAAGAAAGAGCACAGTAAAGGTGACTCCAAGGTTTTTGTTCTGAGCAGCTAGAAGGATGGAGCTGTCATCAACTGGGATGGGAAGGCTGTGGGTGGAATGGATTGGGGGCCAGGGAATGAGGATTGGAAGTTCACTGTTGGAGAGGCAAGTCTGAGATGTCTTTTAGACATCAAGAGAAGTTATCTCCTAGGCAGTTGGGTGTGTAAGCCTACAATTCAGGTGAAAAGTATGGGTTACAAATATAAATGGTCTCTAGAGGAAGCCCCAGCTAGCAACAGCTTTTGTTTTAAATGGGAGTTTTAGGATTTTCTTCCCCTTCCTGGTACAAGGCCTCCAAATTAATAAAATCCTTTAATGCTTTCCAAAAGCAAATGTACTTTCACACATTAAAACACTTTTTTTCTTTTTTGAGAGAGACAGAGAGATTTAATCAAGGTAAAGTACCTTAGTTAAGACAAAGAATTTTTAACAGAATTAAGGGTCCTTAATATATTTGTTCATTATTCTTCGGTTTTCCTGGCTGAATTTGGAAGGGAGGCAGGTTGTTGAAATATTAAGGACGTGAGCACTGACATGAGACCACGGTGTAAGTCTAGGTTCTACCATTTATTAGTTGTGTGGAATTGGCAAATCATTTAACCTCCATGAACCTCAAGGTCAGGAGTAATTACAGCACCAACTGTCATTAAAATTAAAAAAACAAAAACAAACTTCTACGAGCATCTATCAGAATGCTTAGCAATTCATTCATTCATTCAGCAAATAATTATGACTACCTATTTTGTGCTAGGTGATAAGTATTCTGCTATGAATAATAGACTGCTTTGCCCTTACGGAATTTTCAGTATAGAAAGCAAGCAGTTTATAAAAGAAGAAGCTAGAATGTCCAGAAACTTGTGAAAACCTGCTCAATCTCACTGATGGGGAGAATACAAATTAAACTCAGAATGAGATATCACTTCACACCCATTAGATTAAGAGAAAAAAAAGTAATGATACCCAAGTTTGGTGAGGGCAATGGGGGAAACAAAATGTCTTTTTTCAATGAAGGTGGGAATTCAGTTGTACAACCACTTTGGAGATCAACTTGACAACATCCAATAAAGTGGAAAATGTGCATCCCCTACAACTTTAAACAAAGTTTAACTGCTAGGAATGTGCACAAGAGAAACTCTTACATGTGTGCTCAGGGCAACATACTCAGGATATGATAGCAAAAAAGCGGAAGCCAGCTAAATGTCCATCAGTGTGGGATTGAAGCAACACAATAATATTCAGGACTTTAAAATGCATGGACTCCATAGACCCATGTGTATAAATCTCCCCAAAAAGATGGGTAAAAAAGCAAGTTGCGAAAGACATTATCCCTCTCTCTAATTTAAACACCACACAAAACAATGTTATATGTTCTTATGTAGTAAAATGTTAAAGTATACACGGAAGGATACATGCAAAGGTGGTTACCACTGTGGAGGAGAAAGAGGAATGAAACAGATGGAGTGAAGAGGGGCAATTTAGCTCCATCTGTGGTGATTTATTGCTTAGAAATAAAAAAGAAGCAAACAGGGCAAAATTATTAAATCCAGGAGCTTAACACAATTGGCTGTTATTATATGTACTTTTCTGTATATTTGACATATTTCATAGTTAAACATTTTTAAAATGTTATTGTGGTAAAATATATATAACATAAAAGTTACCATTTTAACTTTTTTTTTTTTTTTTTTTTTTGCGGTACACGGGCCTCTCACCGCTGTGGCCTCTCCTGTTGCGGAGCACAGGCTCCAGACGCACAGGCTCAGCAGCCATGGCTCATGGGCCCAGCCGCTCCGCAGCATGTGGGATCCTCCTGGACTGGGGCACGAACCCGTGTCCCCTGCATCGGCAGGCGGACTCTCAACCACTGCGCCACCAGGGAAGCCCTAACCATTTTTGAGTGTACAGTTCAGTGACAGTAAGTACATTCGCATTGTACAGCCATCACCACCATCCATCTCCAGCACTTTTTTCATCTTCCTAAACTGAAACTCTAGCCATTAAACACTAACTCCCCATTCTCCCTCCCCTCAGCCCCTGGCAACCACCATTCTACTTTCTGTCTTTATGAATTTGACTGTTCTAGGTACCTCGTATAGGTAGAATCGTATTGTATTTGCCCTTTTGTGACTGGCTTAAAATAATGTCCTCAAGTTTCATCCACATCATAGCTTGTGTCAGAAGGTCCTTCCTTTTTAAGGCTGAATACTATTCCATTGTGTGTATACACCATATTTTATTTAACCATTCATCCCTCGATAGATACTTGGGTTGCCTCCACCTTTTGACTATTGTGACATAAACACTTTAAATCAAAATAAAATTTAAAAATAACCGGGAAGTTATAGAGAAGGCAAAAATAAAACAAATTTTTACTCAATAAGAATACCCAGAGATACACTTTTACCACACTAAGTCCATACTCACTGATCTAGGTAGGCTCATGGGAACATGTGGCACAATGCGAATGTTGTGTGTGTGTGTGTGTGTGTGTGTGTCTCGTGTTTCAAGTTGAGAAGGAGCCTCTGTCATTCACAGGGCACGTGGCACGGACAATCCACACCAGCGGACTGTCTCCCCCATCAGAGGCAGGGCTGGCTGTGGGCGGCGGCTGTGCTCTGCAACCCTGGCTTCTGCAACTGCCCCTCCTGGAGCTGCTTCAAGCCAAACAGCTTCCTTCTCAATAAAAGCTGGCACAAGCCAAAAAAGAAAACAGTCCCTGGCAATCGGCAAGTGGTAAGTATTCGGACTGAGAAGTATTTTGAGCTTCTTGTGCCAGCAAGCTGATTGCAGTTGATGCAGACCGGAACCCACCCAATTCTTGCGCACAGCCCTATACCTTTTGAGCATCACACCCCATCCCTACAGCTCATCTGAGTGCTTCCAGATGCACTCTGCCGGGGGGTTCTCAGACTATTTGAAAGCATTCGACTGTTTGCTCCTCACCAATATTACTCAGGATTGCTTTAAGTTACATAGGACAGATGAAAATGGAGCTGCTCTGGTTAAGGGGTGGGGGTCGGGTGGCTGTGAATCTGGGGGATCCAAACCCCAGTGTAGCTGCAGGGAAGCTCTGCACAAGACTAGTGACTAGAAACTCCAGTCTGAAAGCCCGTTGGCATATGGGGACACAGGAAGGAAGAGGATTCTAATCCAGAGAGCGTCAAACTCTTGTACATCAGGCCAACCAGATGTTCTGGTTGCAGTGTGTGTAGAAGTGTGTGTGTGCCTGTGCAGGCATAAGAGGGTGAGATCTGATTGCCAGACCCCCCTCTATATTGCCAGAGTGGTCTCTTTGATATGTCCTCCAGACACTTAGGGCTCCTCAGGGAGGGATTTGAAAATCCCTGACTTGTCTGACCTCACTTCACCGTTATGATACTCTGCAGACTGAGTGTTATCATCCCCACGTAACATGGTAAAACTGAGGCCAAAACCCCACAGGCTGAAAGTAATGGAGCTAGGAAGTCTCCATCCCAAGACTTGAACTGCCTTTCAACAGAGGCACATACACTGCAGCAGCTTACAGAGTGGAGGTCTCTGGGAACTGTGGGACTGCCCCCAAATGAATCATCCCCGGGATAGGGGAAGCCCACTCTGGCTGGCAGAAACAGAGCAAATTCTAGCTGCTGGGGAAGCAGGCCAAGATGAGCGAGGTGGAGCCTGAACTGGGGTTACTGCTCATCTCCTGGGGAATCCCCCTGCGTTCAGGTCTCTCTTCCTCCAGTTCCTGATCTCCAGGCTCCTCTCGCCTTTCCAGCAGGGAGATCCAGGCTGCTCGGTGTCTGGTAGAAAACACATGACACATGGCAGAGCAGCAGTAGCCTCGATTCCTCTTCCCAGCCCTCCAGGTGCCCAGGTGCTGAGCTCTTGCCCAAGGGGAAGGGGAGGGGCCAGCAGTGTGGGTACTGGGGAGAGCCCCGGAGAGCAGGAAAGAGTGAGAGACAAGGGAACTGCCTGCGAGGGGACTTGGTGGGGTGGGGGTGCCACATGTCCAGCCAGAGGAGTGAAGGCCGTGTTGGGAGATGGCTGTGGCCTTTGTTAAAAGCTCTGCTTGGGAACCAGGTTTCAGTTTAAGCCTCTCTGTTACTGAACGCAAGTTCATGTGCCTGATGCACAGTGAGGCCAAACAAACCAAAATGTCAGAGTCTAGAGCAGAGAAAAAGCCCAGCAATGAGAAAGGGTGGCTTGTGCCCCCCAAAGCCCCACGCTCCCTGAAGGGTTTCAGCAAAGCATTTTTTCTGGGGTGGGGGGAGCCGCACCATGCGGCTTGCAGGATCCCCGACCAGAGATTGAACCCGGGACGTGGCACTGAAAGCACCAAATCCTAATCACTAGATAGCAAGGGAACTCCCTCAGCAAAGCATTTTAAAAGCTAAGTGTCCATCATCGAATGAATGGATAAAGAAGATGTGGCACTTATACACAATGGAATATTACTCAGCCATAAAAAGTAACGAAATTGAGTTATTTGTAGTGAGGTGGATGGACCTAGAGTCTGTCATACAGAGTGAAGTAAGTCAGAAAGAGAAAAACAAATACCATATGCTAACACATATGTATGGAATCTAAGAAAAAAAAAAAAGGTCATGAAGAACCTAGGGGTAAGACGGGAATAAACACGCAGACCTACTAGAGAATGGACTTGAGGATATGGGGAGGGGGAAGGGTAAGCTGTGACAAAGTGAGAGAGTGGCATGGACATATATACACTACCAGATGTAAAATAGATAGCTAGTGGGAAGAAGCTGCATAGCACAGGGAGATCAGCTCGGTGCTTTGTGACCACCTAGAGGGGTGGGATAGGGAGGGTGGGAGGGAGACGCAAGAGGGAGGATATATGGGGATATATGTATATGCATAGCTGATTCACTTTGTTATAAAGCAGAAACTAACACACTATTGTAAAGCAATTATACTCCAATAAAGATGTTAAAAAAAAAAAAAAAGGTAAGGTGAGGGAGGAGAGTCCCAGGATGGGTGATCAGCTCCTGTGCACAATTCTCTGGCTGATGTTGAGATAACAGGGTGGTTAACGTTATCAAGCCTCAGGCACCAGTAGGTCTGGAGGCTATGTGCTCATAATCATCAGATAGTTAATTCTTCCATTTGGAGGTGGTTTTTAGCATCTGAAAAACTCAGGAAATATGCATGAGGCTATTATCTAGGTGCTTCAGAGAGGAGGTACAGCAGAGGATATGGGGAAGGCCCCATATGGTCCTGCTCTGTTACATCTCTAGACAGGACCCTTTTCTCCAAGGGCCAATTGAGAAGTAAGCTGTAAAGGGGAAAGCACAGAGGGTCTCAAGTGTAGGACCAGAAAGAAAACCAGGAGCTATCTCAGACTTGGAGGTAGCTGTCTCCACCTTTGGGGGGTAGAAACAGATGGTGACGGGCCAGCAGCGGGGACTTCAGTTCTGGAGGCAAGGGCGACCCTGCAGACTAGCCCAGGGAAATGAGGTG
The DNA here is from genome assembly GCF_059928025.1 of Delphinapterus leucas. Lineage (NCBI taxonomy): Eukaryota > Metazoa > Chordata > Mammalia > Artiodactyla > Monodontidae > Delphinapterus > Delphinapterus leucas. The sequence goes on along the minus strand of NC_143136.1, from coordinate 43,083,329 downwards.
CAGGAAGGGAGGACACACAGGTCTAGCATCTCCTGAGTGCCAAGCCAGTTAAATGGAGGAGCTTGCATAGCTCACTGCCAGATGGGGCCAGAAACGGGCCAGGCTGCCAAGCCTGCCCTGGGACTGCAGCTCCTGAGCCCTGCAGACTGGGTTTGTTAAAGGACTTTTACCTTCTCCTTAACCCCCCCAACTCTTGCTTCTTTTTTTCCCCTTTTTTTCCTTTCTTTCTCTTTTCTTTTGTAAACTGAATCACCCAACAGAAATTTGAGTGTGTAGGTGTGTACGCACATTCAAAGGTTTGCCGACTTGTCTTAAGATATTATTTTATTTCATGGAATAGAAAACTACACCCTTAAAAAAAAATGACTAAATCTAAAATGCCTTTGGAAATTTCAAGAAGTCCTTGAACAGAATTATAGTTTTACTCTTTTTTTTTTTTTTTTTTTTAAACTTTCCCTGAGGAAATTGAGCATGAACCTGTCTCCCTCTTGTGGATTTAATCTTATCTCTTGGTTGTGCTGTGTGTCATAAAATCAGAGTGAAATTTACTGGGGACTTCTTGTTGCCTTGTCTTTCTCTGCAAAAGAAAAAGAAGCATTATAATTGTCAAAGAAAAAGTTTACTTTTCTGAATATAATAAGTGTTTTGAAATAAACTTTAATCGACACATTATAATGCAAAAATTCTGCCTGTAAAATCTAATGCTTAAAGATTTAACATTAGATTAAAATTACTTAATCCTTCAATATTAGGCTGAATCTATTCTCCATTTTTAGTTAAGGAAGGAAAAGAAAAACCATAACAAAACTAAATTTATGCCTCCTAGGCCAAACTAAAGTTCTTTGCAGAATTGTTAGCAGTAATGACACAATACAACAATACTTAATATTTTATTTATTGATCATTTGCTTTTTGCCAAGCATTAGGCAAAGCACTTCACCTAAATTATATCACTTACTCTTGGCAATGAAATTATTAGCCTAATTTTGCTAGGAAACTGAGGCTTAAAGAGGTTAAAAATTTGCTTAAAATCACACAGCCCTTGCTGAGGTTTAAATTGGATTAATATCAATAATCCTAAATGGAGACAGAGGAATGAAGAATAACAGATGCACACATTAAACCTCTTCCAAATTTTGGTCTTTGGGAGATGAGCCGAAAGATATGTGAATAATCCATAGGGTTTTTTTTTTCATCCTCTGCAATATTTCGAAGGATAGTGGGCTTGTAAATAATGTAGGTTGATCATATTTTATATTTGCAAGGTTAAATTAAACTTTAAAACATGGAATACTTATGATTAATAATCGAGAAACAGCACTCTTGCCACAAAGAGGGGTCGAGACCCAGATGTCAGGAGGTGGAGATGGCTGCCTCCTGCCATCCAGCCACACCCACCCCCCGATTGTGTGAGACGGAGATTACAAACCACCCAGAACACAGCCCGACAAGGCTGCATTGCTGAGCCGGAAGCCCCCGGGGCTGGACAGCAAGAAAGGGTAGGGTAACAGAGGCTCTTTTGAAACAAGTAAGTCTTTTAAATATTCACTATGGTGTCTTTGTCTATGACGCGTCTTTCTGCTATCTTTGAACTGAATTTAGGTCTACATAAAAGAGACAGAACAAATAGATGCTGTTAGTGGCCTCCATCAAATTATGGAAACTTGATTGCCTTGGTGATTCCTTTTCTCATAAATTTGGCTGTGAGCAACTAACCTATCACCTCAACAGCACCCTTCTCCTTCCTGAGACCATATGGTAAAAAAGGAAAAACAAAACAAAACCTGGGGGTCCAACAGTCATGTTTTTTCTGTCCAGAAACAGCTGGTATTAATTGCCAAGAAGGCAACATAAACACAGAGCAATTCGAGAGTGGTGAATGAGATCAACCATCCTTAAACCTGAAGATGAAAATGGCAGTCCTTGCGATAGCAGCTCCCATTGACATAGTGTAAATATTGTATTCAAAGAGGTTTGATTTTAGTCAATGGGCTTGAACACAGGGTACAGGGATGCTTTCCATGCTAGAAGCCAGAAAACCCAAACTCAACTGGATAAATAAGGGGGCAATGTATTTTTTCTCAGAAAAAAATAAACGCTGAGGCAGCTCCAAGGTTGATTAATTCAAAGGTAAAATGACATCATCAAGGATTCAGGTTCTTTCTGTGTTTTCACTCTGCCATCTTATCCTCAGACTCATCCTCTAGCTTGCTGTACTCATAGTCACAAGACGGTGACTGCAGTTCCAGGTATCATATGCAGACATGAAAACATCCAGTGTAAGAGATTATATCTTCCTTGAGCTTTTTTTTTTTTTTTTTTGCGGTACGCGGGCCTCTCACTGTTGTGGCCTCTCCCGTTGCAGAGCACAGGCTCCGGATGCGCAGGCTCAGTGGCCATGGCTCACGGGCCCAGCCACTCCGCGGCCTGTGGGATCTTCCCAGACCGGGGCACGAACCCGTGTTCCCTGCATCGGCAGGCGGACTCTCAACCACTGCGCCACCAGGGAAGCCCGAGGTTTGTTTTTTTTTCCTTTAAGAGTGAAGGGAGTGCTTCCCAACATTCCCCAGTAGATATTTGCCCATTATTATATGTTGTCCAGGACTAGATCACATGCCCATGTTTAAAACAATCACTGGCAAGAGAAATTGTGTTTCACGATTGGCTTACACCAATCAAGATTTATCCTTGAGTCACATGGGAGAGGAATCACCTCTGGAGTGAAATAGGGGCCCTGCTATGATAAAGGAAAGGAAAGGGAGATGGCTGTTGTGTTAGCAACCAATGTTGGCTACATATGGTTTAGAATATGTGAGTACGTATACACATGTTTTCGTTTTTGAACATCATTTAAGGATCCTATTTATAGTCCAGACCCCATCTCAACCATTTGGAATGTAACTTGGCAGAAATAACCACACCCAACACCTATAGGAACTTTGAGTAAAAACACCTTTTAAAGAAAAGAAAGAAGGAAAGAAGGAAAAAAGAAAGGAAGGAAGGAAGAAAAGAAGGGGCCTTCTGAGTTCAACTCTCTTGACATGAAGGGACTATAAAGGAAAAACAGTGTTTAGCACTGTTACTTTACATTCCAGTCTGACAGTGGGCATTCCCCAAGTACCTCTGCCAGCAGTTTCCACACCAACACAGAGAAGAAAGCCTACCAAGTCATTATTTCTTCATGTTTTCTAACTATGAAAGTAAATTTATATAATAAATATTTTAAATATTTACCACACTACCTGTGTGTGCATGTGTGTGCATGTGCACGTGTGTGTGTGCATGCGTGTGGGGGGGGGAGAAGGGGGAGAGAGAGAGAGGTAGAATGAAATAGTAGTTTTAGTTGTTTAGGATAAGTGCTTAATAAGTCTCTCATATACAGAAAATGAGGCTCCAGGGCATGTTTAGAAGGAAATAGCCAAAGAGACAGTGAAATTGCCTTGCATGTGAAATGATCAGAAGTGTAGTTATGGGAAAAGAAAAGAGAGGAGGAAAGAGGAAATGAGAAGTGAGCAGGGCAACAAGTCAGGAAGCTACAGGCTGAAATGAAAAATTCCTATGGCAGGGTGATCACAGGACTTTTATGAGCAAGGATGTCTAAGACTTCATTTGAACTTGTATGATATATGATCCTCTTTGGTCACCCAAATCTGTGTCATCTTGCTTCACATCCTAATGCCTGGTGTGGGTGTTTTGGGGAAAATCAAAATGGCTGCATCCCACATCTGGATTAGTGCAGGGGAAGGTAGAGAAACACCATAGCAGTGACGTTTGCATGAGATCCAGAGTTTAGCAGAAGCCTGGCACCACAGGTGACTCAGAAAGTTAACTCCAAAACACACAGAGATTTTGGAGATGGTTGCAAACTCCAATTGGGATTTAGAAAGGAGGCAAAACCAATTTTGTTTAAATCTTAAAGGAAGGATAGTGTCAACTGACACTTGGGTTGCATCAATATAATGAAATATATTTGCAAAGACACTGGGCATAGTTTTATGTCCTCCCTCGACCCATGTTCCATAAACATTTACATGTTTTTGAAAATATATCCTATTTAAATCTGAATTCTTAAAAATTTTATTATGAGTTATAGCCTATTCCAATTCAAAAATAGATAAAATTTTATAGGCCCACTATTACAGATGGATGGTGGAAGATATTTGCACAGTCCTTATAAATTCATTTTTGTAGATTTGGACAAGTATTTAATTTTTGTTGTGTTACCTACAAATAACTAAATGCTGAAATAGCAAGTAACGTGTCTCCTTGAATTTTAAATACTAAAATTGCATAAAATGTGCTAAGACCTCAAAATATCAATAGATGTGTTGTGCTGACTTTAATTGATGTGAACAATTAAAACAGATTTATTGTGGTTGTTTCTTCTTCAAAATCTATTTTCTTCTTACTTCTACATTATTCTTTAACTTTTGGCTATGAGTTGGGACACATGTTAAGAGTCTGCCTTATGCTAGGAGGCTAGTTTACCCTTTTTTTCTTCTTACTGGATATAGACAAATTTTCCTGGTAGATACAAACTGTTTAGTTTTTTTAAAATGAAAAATATTTCCTTGAATATCAGCTGTTAACACAAACGGATGCAGGGGCCTCTGATAACATATGTGAAAGCTACGTTATGATTTCTAGCCCTGAAGTTTAAGGATTTTTCTTAAATATTACATAAAACAATAGAGACCACTGACAGCAAATTAATGTCTGCCTTATATTTTAAGGGACCTTAAAAAAACCCTTAAAAAAGGGTTTTAAAATCTGAGGAAATGTTAATGCCACTTTTCTGTGCCTATTTCTGCAACATTCTTTGCAGATGGTGCTGTAATCAAATCTTTCCCATCTGTGGGCCAGAGACCCCTGATGAGCCTATGTAATTTTACAGGATATTAGAAAATCATACAGGAATTGGATAGTTTTTTTTTTAACCTGTGTGTATATATGACAGCTTGTTAAATGTGTGCATAGTTACCATTGTGATTAATGAAATATAATACAAATTCACTGAAAAGTACTGCTAAAATTAATAGTTGCCTTTTGTTTCTGGAAATTTCTTCAGCCAGTGAGATACTATGACTGTTGTCATGTATCTATCTGATAATTTCTTTTTATATAATAGCAAAAAAAAAAAAAAGGAAACAACCTAAATGCCCAGCATTAGGGGAATGGTTAAATAAAAGATGGTACATTCTTATAATTGGAATATTAGGCAGCCATTAAAAATCATATTGTAGAATAAAATATTGAACGACAAGGAAAAGATGTTAGCAGAATATTATTATATGGAAAAAAGAAAGATGTAAACCAATATAATGGTATGACATTACTGTTTAACAAATTATAGACAGATAGATAAAATATAGAATAAAAAGATATCATTATAAGGTTATTATTGTTTATCTCTGGGTAATGAAATTACAGCAATTTTTAATGTTCTATAGCTTCAAATATAAGAGAAAATTTGAATTTATTTTTAAGGGTCCTCTTTTTAAAGAGTTTGCTATTGCCCTGTAAGTAAACAGTGTAGGTGACCATTGGCTTTTCAGCCCACTAGAAATCCTAAAGTTGTTTAACTTTGGGTATGTGAGACAATGCCAATTAGCTTTTGCTGGCAGCCCTCTCCCTCACCCCATCATCTGTGGCAGTCCTGCTAATGATGTGACGATGCCTGTCACCATTACTTGGGGAGAAAGCACAGCTGGGCACTTCTTTCTCAGGGAACAGGAGAGGTCAGAGGCCTTCCCTGATGATCATGAGAAGAAGGGGAGTCATTTAAAGGGTGTGTTGCGATGATAAAAAAATCCTCCTTATCTCTAAACAAATATGTATGTGCATATGGGTGTGTATAGCATGTATGTATATAGTGTTTTGCAATAAGGGAAAATGTAATTAAAACCAAGTGTTGCTCTGGGCTGTTGTGGGCCATTACTGCCCCTTTTGCTGAATTGCAGATGGACAGAATTATGTTGCCTTAATAACGTGACTCTTAAGTGCCAGCTGTCATACAGCATGGCAGCCCTCCATGCTAACAAAGCCCTCATTAAATGGTTTGCTCAGAATAATTTGCCTGCTCTCCCTGCCTTTCTAGCAACTGACAGCTCTGCTCCTTCCCCGGCTCCCCCGGACCTTCAGTGGACACCATTAATCACTGAAAGAGAAGTCTGTGCCATGTGTGATGGGATGGTAATTTTTTTAATAGTACATGTCTTCATATTATTTTTATGCCCTGTTTCAAAAGTTTTTAAACGAGGTTGGTAGCTAACATTCTGTGCTATCATTCATTCTGTGGCAAAATAATAATTGCTAATTTTCTTCTTCAGAGAACCAGGGCTTTATCAGGAATAACATTATGCAAATGACTATGCAAATGTTAGACAGAGGAGTATCTGGGAAAAAAAAAGTTCAGATAAAACCTTCAGAACACGTCCAAAGTTGGCTGAAAAAATAACTGTGCATTTTAAACTATAAGGTCACCGTAGTAGCAAAGGGAATTTATTACGAAAAAGAATTTTGTGAGAAAGCTCTGCACTCAGAGGAGGTAGGGCATACATTAGTATTTATTCAAGCTTAATTTATTTATGATATTATGGTTGTCCTTGACAACCGTTAAATATCCTTGGGATGGGTCTCTTCATCCTTTGTATGATGTCTAACAATCCAAAATTCTTAATGTTCAAACTTCTATTAGCATTAAGAATTAATCCTTTATTTTCTCCACTGTATGTAATTTTTCTTACCATCAGTGTTTTTAGCTCTTTCGTGTTGAATACTGTTGGAAGAAAGTGCATTGAAATACAGAGATATATGCTCAAGTCTTTCAAAACATAACTTTTAGGATATTGGGGAAAAAGTGTGTCTTTAAAAGCTCTACATTATTCCTCGGAATACATCCTTTGGAGCAGTGGGGAAAGAAGCCTGATTAAAAGGAAGGATGAACTCCAATACTGTTTATTTCATATATATGATATATGTATATATCATGATCAAAAAGGGAAAAATGGTTATTTAGTAAGTTTTATGATAATAAACCTGAGGTTTTATTTTTGTTCTTTTTTTTAAAAAGACCTATTCTTTGAATTTGATATGAGAAGAATATTTAAAAGATCCTTGCTTTAATATCTCTATGAATAAAATCTGTATCCAAGAGTGACCTATATGATAGCAGGAGAAAAAACAAAGGCCTCTCTGATGTAAAATATCTCACCCACCCTGGCCTGAAAGTCCCACTGGAAAATCCCTCTCTACCGTGCAAATCTGTTGCCAAAAAATAATGAAATATTGGACTAATGTAAATGAAGCTGGGCTGCCTGGGTCTGAATCAAGGTTGCTTACTAGAAAGGCGGATGGATATCTGGGCTGCACCCCGTTCTACCTCATCAGAGCCTGGGATTTGCATTTTCAGCAGACTCAGTGCTCTAAAGTGCTCAGACCATGAAAAATTAGAATGGGATAAATAAATTATTAGTTTCCTTATAAAGCCCCTCCCCCAAGGAGACAAAGGAGGGGCAGTTTTACGATGATGCCTTGGGGTTTGGTGGGCAGTGGGGAAGGTGGGCTGCAGTGAGAGTTCAGAGACAGAAAGGGGATAGAGAATGGAAAAGAGAGAAGGTGGCAGCTCTTTGAGAACACCTCAGACACCCGCTTCAAGGCAGACACTTCAAGGCCAGACACCCATTGAGATTTCTGGGGAAACAGAGTTCAATGCCCAGGAGCCAAGGCTTTGGAGTCCAAGGGATCTGAGGAGGACCCCATTTACTACCTGTATTAAATAAAATCTCTGGACCTCAGTTTCCTCATCTGCTAACTGGGTATAAAAGTAGAATTTTTACAAGGATGAAAAGTGGCTGAACAGGGAAGATAAAATAAGATGGTTAAGGGTATGATTGTTGGAGCTTCCAGACATCATATCCCAGCTCCAGCTTTTACTCCTTGTGTGACCTCGGCATGTTATTTAATCTGTCTGAACCTCAGTTTCCTTATACGTCCACTGGTGTTAAAAATCTGTATCTACCTTAAACTTGCATTTTCTTATGTAAAGAATACATGTAAATGTAAATACATGTAAATTCTATTTACATGTAAATACATGTAAAGAACCTATAACAGTACCCAGCACATAACAGGCAACTCAATAAATGTTACTTCTCATCATTATTTCAGATATAACAGCTGGCACCTGGTGGGAATTTAATAAATGATAGCTACTATTAGTAATAATAATCACTCCTGGCTTCAAGACAGGGTCTATTGCCAAAATCTTCTTGTGCAATCCTGGCTGAACCCCATACCGTATTCCTAGTTTTTCATAATCGTGCTATTGAGGTTATTTGAGATAACATCTGGTTAGGAGAGTGATAATTGCACAGTGGTTTATGCACAGATAATCGAGCAGAGAAATATCTGAATGTTTTATGAAGGTGCATGGGTGGAGGGGTCTGGGGTGAGCTGCAAGAAGACTCCCCTCAGTCCTTCTGTAGGGAGAGCCTGGCAGCTGTGTCAACAGCAAAGTGGCAGCTGGGTCAGTAAGAACTGATCTCTCAGAAGCTAATGGACATCACACTTAAAAAAAAAAAAGACTTGAAAATCTAAAAATTGTACTCACTTGATTAAAAGCCTATCACGTTCCCTCCTGTCCTGTGGTTGTTTGCTGCCTTGAGTTGAGCTCCCCAACAATCCCCACAGCGATGGCTACTTCTTTTTCAAGGCTGGAAAGTGCTGAAATATTTGTTTTCCTCTGGTGAATACTGTTTTTTAATCTCTTTGTTTTCAAAATTCTCAAATTTGAAATCGGTGCCCAGTTCAGCAGCCTTTGTTGCCACATGCATCCTACAATCTTTGTAGAAAAATAAAGAGTACAGGAGAGCTGTTAGACCCTGGCCTCCTGCTGGGCATTGATGTAATTTATAGTTAAATGGAAATCAGAGTGGGGGCAGTATGTTACTCACTGGTGAGAGAGACAGAAACAGAGAGGTGGAAGAACCCAGATAATTTCAAGAATCTCAAGCTGTGGTTTCACTTTGGCCAAACGTAGCACTGGCAGCCCCTTGTGGGGAGGCTAAAAGGCACTCAGGTGAGAGGAATCTCTGGTGTAAACATTATAAGCTTGGTTGCCATGGGTCTACTAACTTTGTTTTGCTAAACTGACATGATTGGTTGCTAGTTAATTTGTGTCTCTTACATTTAAGGCTTTAAAAAGACGTCATAGATTACATTATTAGCTAGAGACTCGGAAACAGGTAAATTCCTCCTGTGGCTCAAGTTAAGTCCTGGCGTGGGTAGAATGCTTACAGCCTAAAAAGCACATCTCTATGTTCCTATTGCCTAACCATTGACTTATCAGGGAGCAGGATGGGGGTCTGTCTAAAAACCTCCCAAGCATGGTTCTCTTTTTTATTAAAACCAACAGCCTGCTTATTCTTGTGGAATGCACGAGAATAGCAAGCAAATATGAAAATGCACAGCCACAAGAAAACTTTTAGTAAGAGAAATGTAGAGAGAGGAAATAGGATCATTATTTCCATGTGAATAGTCTAAAAACAGTTGTTCTTTGGATCAGGATAAGATTAACATCACTGCTAAAGTTTCAGACAATCTAGATAATTCTAGTTAACAAATATTTATTGTACACATGCTGTATGTTTGGGTACAGTGTGATGAACAACGAGAGGCTGCCTTCAAGAATCTTAAGTCTAGTGGGAAAGATGAAAAAAACAAAAAACTTATGCAAACACAGGATCTATAATGCAAGGGTATGTGACACCTAACAGCTGTCACTTCGTGGGCTGTCTACTAATAGCTAAAGAGAACGTAAGATATTTTTCAAGAATTGGTGATTAGGACAATCATTTGAAGATGCATTTGAGTTGGACCTTAAAGGAAGCCTAATACTTTTGTAAAGATGTGGACAGAAAGTTCTTCTCAAATAAGGCACAGCAATGGGGGTAACTCGGCTTAGCTGGACTTAGCAGGGTCTCTGTATAAGAGAAGTGAGGTGTCAGCTGGTGTCATATTTAAGAGTCTGGACTTCATGGAGAATTGGTGAACCATTGACGTGTTTGAGCAGGGAAGTGACATAAAGTGGTAATTAAGGAAGCATAATCTGATGGAGTTGCAGGAAAGATTGCATCAGGAAGGGTCTGGAGGCTGGAGGGTAAGCAGAAGGATGCTGTAAGAAAGGGGCTAAGTGGGAAGGGATCCAATCCAGAGCGAGGGTATAATCCAAAGACACAGAAAAGAAAAAAAAAAATTATGACTAGTCAAATTTTACGGTTTAGAAACTAACAGACCCATGAAAAAAGTGAGTACCAGCTAGAAAGCCTCTAAGAAGCTTTGTTAGAGTCTGAGGCAACATACTAGTTGCTTCAATCAACTCAGTAAATATAACTACATGCTCAATATTTTTATTGTTCAACTAGTTCCTTTGTGACTGCGTCTAGGAACAGCATAAACTAAAACTTAAAAACACATACATGCGGGTTTCCCTGGTGGCGCAGTGGTTGAGAGTCCGCCTGCCACTGCAGGGAACACGGGTTCGTGCCCCGGTCCGGGAAGATCCCACATGCTGCGGAGCGGCTGGGCCCGTGAGCCATGGCTGCTGAGCCTGCGCGTCCGGAGCCTGTGCTCCGCAATGGGAGAGGCCACAACAGTGAGAGGCCCCCGTACCGCAGAAAAAACCCCAAAAAGCATGCATACCATTCAGTCTGTTTGTATGTATGTTTATCTATTTTTGTGTGTGTATTCATACATTAACTTCTGAGTGGGGAGGAGATTTTGGTAGAGCAAGTTGATTTGAAAGTGGCAGTTTGGGCCTCACAGACGTTACAGTTTAAAGGGAAATTATGAACCATTATTTGGAATGTTCTTTTTCTTTTTTTCCTAAAGTACAACTTCTTATTCCAGAGAAAAATGATAAAAATTTTGATAATGAATCATGTGGCCGATGAGGCTTAGCAAGTTGTTCTTTTGTAATTCCTGCCACACAAGAGCCCTGTTACCTGGGACCAAGGTGACATCCACTGTAGTAAGAGCTTTTCTTAAGGCTCCTGAAGAAAGAAAGAGCAATTGGAAAATGAGCTTTAACTATGGGTCTCAATTTACGATAATAATGGGTACTCAAAGTAGAAAAAAAACTTGTAATTTTGGGAGGTGTGGGAGGGAGAGGTTGAGCATATATATGATACAGATTATGTCAATATATAGCATACCATTTTCCTAGAAGCTGTTTTCTCCCCTCTTTCTCCTACAAAAAAACTATAAATGAGAAAAATCAAAGAGCTGACAACAAGGGCTTAGTTCTTGGTCATAATCCATTGTGGAAGCATATGTTCCATATAATATTTATGAGGGATGATCTTTGTAATTGGTAGGAAAGCAGTCTCTGGCGCTGATGTGAATTAGAAAGTGCATGTAATTATGGATCTATTTCCCTAAGCAATTACCATTTTATAGGTAAAGGTCCTGTTTGTAAGATCTTTAATATGATGCTGTTAAAGGAGTCAGAGCTGAAGCTCTCAAAGAGGCTGTCTTGAATCTTTCATTTATATATGATTCTCCTGTTGCACTCTCTTTTTCAGAAGACCTCTTACTTATACTATTTGCTTACTATAATATTTCTCTCCTCCCATTAGTTGTTAAGTTTCATGGGTATCTATATCTAGCCATCTAGCCCTGACCACTTCTTTGAGCTTCGGTTACCTCAACTCAGTTTTTCTACTTGAGTATTTAATAATCACCTCAAATTTATCAAGGCCAAAACAACTCCCCTCCCCTCCGAGAAAACCTGCTTCTCACTCAGGCTTCTCCATCACTAGATTTCTCAGCCAAAAACCCAGGAGCCCTTCATGACTCTGCTCTCTCCCTCACATGCTGTGGCCAATCCATCAGCAGTCCCTGTCGCCTCTAACTCTCAAATATGTTCTAAGTCTGTCTGCTTCCCATCAACCCCACTGCTCAATCCTAGTCCAACCACCATCCTATCTTTGTAATGGCCTCTGAACTTGCCTCCTTGACAGAATGATACTTTAAAAGGGTAAATCAGGTCAAAGCATATCCCCACTCAAAACCCTCCAGTGGCTTTCCATTGCAGTTAGAACAAATTCCAAGCCCCTTATCTGGCCTGCCAAGACCCTACGGCACCTGACAGCATTTATCAATTTCTCCTCTACTCACTATTCAGCGAGTCAGTCAAAATGGTCTTCTTTTAGACTCTCAGAAAACCAGAGACTTCGCAAGCCTCTGCCTAGGATTCCTTCCCCAGATCTAATCTGTCTTATTTGCCTTGATACCTCCGGTACCAGAAAGGGTGACTAGGATGTGGTGGACACTCTAAATACTTGTTGGCTGAAGGAATGAATACAGTTAGCGTTAAAGAAGTTGAATATTGTAATCAAGGTATCATCAAGACCAGGGCAAATCCACATCACCTAGAAAACTCAGCAAAATGGAGGAAGGAAATGTAGAAAACAAGCTCAGGTCTATTTATATATAAGAAGGTTATTATACATAAAATATCGTTTTAACATGGTAGAAATATATTATACTTCAAAGATCACAGCATCCCTAAGAAGCTGTATTAGTTTTCACAATTCTTTTATGACAATACTAAAATATCCCTAAAGATAAGAAGAGAGAAGGTTTGAAAGTACATTCCAAGTACATTTATGCCTTGATTTTTCATGGATAACTCATATAACAAGTGTTTTGCGTATGAATTTGATTAGGGGAAAATTACAGGGCGTTACAAATGAGAAATAGAACTGTCTAGCTAATTTTTAAACATATGCTGTGATAGTGAGTGCATGCCAGACCACTTTCCAAATCAAGCCCCAAATCAAATGCATTTTTAAATGAAACAAAACATGTGCAAAATATTCGTTTCATATTGGACAAGAAAATAATACAATTAATCCTTCAGCTTTGGTCTTTTTGTCAAGAACACAATTTTCCCCTCTTTCACAAAGGGCTGACGATTGACTTCTTCCATGGTTGAATGCAATTACCAATGAACAAGCCTGTTTATCATTTAATTCAAGTTTCTCTCTTGCCCATTTAAAGACACATACCAAAAACTTTTCTGAAGAAACCTTTCAGCTTTTCTTCCCTCAGGATTGCTATTAATAAGCACATCAAAAGCAAGGGAGATTTGAGCTATTTTAAAATATGCAACCCACAGTAATGAATTAATCACCATATAATACTTAAAGCTTTGATTATTCGTACATGAGAGCTTCCATTATTAACGATTGCTTATGAAATTAATCTTTCTAATTTCCATTATGATTCAAATTAACTTGATTAGTTGGTCTCATGATTCACATTTCTATCAACCTCTACTTTTAATTTCTGAAGCATGAAATGACATAAAATGTCTTTGGGGGAAAAGCACTTAAAATTAAGATTTTACTTTGATGTACTAAGTAAATGAATTGAGTTAGATGAATAGTAATTGAACTTTGTTTTCATTCACACACTGTCCTCTGGTGTTTAAATGTCTACATTGCACGTTAAAATGAAAACCCAACATGGAATGCAAAAGTTAATCTTGCACTTGGGAAGGTACTTTTATCTTTATGTTTGGTCTAATAATTATCTGCCTTATTGAGACTGTAGGTAAATGGATGAAATATTCAAATAACATGATGAAAGCTAAGCGCTTTCTAAAAACACAAAGTAAAGGCTTATAGAACTCATATTAGTGATGATAGGATTTAGACTATCTTTTTGAGTGCACATGGAGATTTCTTTTAAAGTAAAATCACTCAGTACTAAATAGTTTGCTTCATTTCCTTCCCTACCCCTAGATTTTCTCTTTAAGACGCTAGTGTTTTGCCTAGAGGTTTTGACAAAGAAGGATTTAGTGATGATCTAGTGCAGGCATGAGGAGCAATTAGGCCTCAATCAGGGCTTTGTGCTTGTTTAGGAATAATGTAATTCTAATAAATATCCCCCAATTGCTTTAACTGAACATTTTTTCCCCCAATATCTTCTGTCCCTTGATTTGAAGTGAAATCAGGGTTAAAACTTTCTAAATGCTCTTTGTTTCAGTTTATTTTAAATATCTTTTCGGGCTTCCCTGGTGGTGCAGTGGTTAAGAATCCGCCTGCCAATGCAGGGAACACAGGTTCGAGCCCTGGTCCGGGAAGATCCCACATACCGCGGAGCAACTAAGCCCGTGTGCCACAACTACTGAGCCTGCACTCTAGAGCCCAAGAGCCACAACTACTGAGCCCGTGTGCCACAACTACTGAAACCTGCACGCCTAGAGCCCGTGCTCCACAACAAAAAAGCCACTGCAATGAGAAGCCCACGCACCACAATGAAGAGTAGCCCCCTCTCGCCACAACTAGACAAAGCCTGTGTGAAGCAACGAAGACCCAATGCAGCCAAAAATAAGTAAATAATTAATTAATTAATTAAAATAAATAAATATCTTTTCAATTGGCTGGAAGCTGGACTTGTGGATTTAATTTTTTTTTATTGTTGCCTTTCATTTTTTTGAGCAGTCTTTCCCCCCATTTTCTTCTGAATGATGGTTATTATCATGTTGCTTTTTCAAAGGTCATGAATCTAATTTTATTTGTTTGGTAGAGTCGACTGACGAAGCTCAGTGAGGTCCATGACCAAGATATGGGAAATGATTAATGATAAATGTCTGCCTAAGGGAATTTATCTTTTTATTGCAGTATGTTCATGAAAAGCTAGTCATTCCAAGTAATTAGCATGATGCCATCAGGGAAAAGCTACTTTCTGGGAGCAGTGTGTTTTGCTGATAAATCTATTTTCCTGAAGCTGGAAGAATACTTCTCAGACATATCAATGGGAGCTTCCCTCCTCAGGAGCAAGGGTGAACCTGATGACCTCTTAAGTGATTGTTGACACTAAGAACCTGTGACTGAGAATGTCCTTTTGTAAACTTCCCACTACAGGGCAGTGATGGATGATACCCAGCAAAACCTGATCTCCAAAACAGGAGTTTTCTCTTAGAGTGATTTATATTCTGGAGAATTAGGATAACAATCATTTGGTGCCATTTCTTGCAGTAACATAAAAGGATTTATACATTTAGAAAGGAATGCATCTTACAGATCACCTGCTTAGATGTAGCACAGCCCTGCTGGGTACATCCAGGGCACTCCCTTTTTGGAGGCTCATGAGGGCAGGGAGCATGCTTGGCTTTGCTCACTATCAAATCCCCTGCATCTAGTAAATATTTCGCCTGTAACAAACATTTAATAAATATTTGTTGGAGGGAATGAATGCATGAAAGTTGGCATGGTAAAATTCCAAGCAACCAAAGGATAATATTTTTAACGTTGTACCACTGAGTGTCTATATCTATCTATCTATCTATCTACCTATCTATCATCTGTCTACCGTATATCTGATCTATCTATATCTTATACCGAGGAAAAAGATTACCTTGAAATTTGTCAGGAATTAATATTAATGGCTTAATTTTTGTAAATAAGGAATCTGCTTTAGAGAGAGAGTCATCAAAGATGTTTAAGAGGTAAGTCTGCTGACTGGCATGGCATGGTGAGGTCACTATGGTTTGAGGTCTGGCCCTAAGCTTGACAGATTCAGAATCTGGCTAATGTGGCTCAGTCACTGACGTAACTACTATCTCAAAAATTACTACTATTACTGCTGCTGCTGCTGCTACTACTATTAAGTAACGTTTATTAAGGGTTAGTCATGTGCCAGGCTCAATGTCTTAAATGCCTCATTTAGTCCTCGTAACAACTACCTGATGTCAATACTATCATTGCTCCCATTTTTATAGATGAAGAAACTGACATTCAGAATGGCTAAGTAATTTTCTTTAAATCACACAGCCATAATCTCCTTTGTGAATGGGAAGTCCCAGTCCAGTGACTCCCTCCTGCTCTCCATACCCCTTGATAGGCCATGTGATATGAATCTCTGTCTGGGAAGGGGCAGGCCTGCCAAAGATTGAATCTTCCTTTTCTCCTGGACAGTCCCTGGCTTCTTCCCTGCCACTGCTGTAACTTCCCACCCAGTACTTCTGGGCAGAGCAGGTGGGGAGCCTGTCCTTTAGCAATGCTGTGGAGAATATGAGTTGGATAATTCGGATAATGTGGCTTGCCAGATACTGGGTATCTGACGCCTCAGCTTGGCATCCCCAGTAGGAATGTGGAGTGGCTTAAATCTGGGTCTGCCTCTATCCTCTCTTTGTCTCCTACCACTCAGGAGTCCCCCGGGCATACCCACCCCAGGCCTACTGCATCAGGAGCTCCCCGGGTTCGGGTCCAGAATCTTTAAAAAAAATTCCCGCCAAGTATTCAGATCAGCTAGATTGTGGAAACACAAGCTAAAGTCCTTGAAATCCAGGCCTGAAAGAGTGGTGTCAAGGGAGAGTGGAGGTCTCCTCTGAAATCGCCACCTGGTCTCTGAAATCTCCTTTTGTGATGATGGACACCAGGAGGCTCCACTCCCTTCAGAGAGGCCAGGCCTCTCCAGGCTTATTTGGTACAATGCCATTAACGTAAACATTGCTTCAGAAGGTACCAATGGTCACTGAGCACTTACTATGTGCCTGGCACATCTAAGTGTTTACAGGTGTTATCTTAATGAGTCCTACCTAATGCCATAGGCCTGGGGTGAATGTACTTGGGGCACTCCTGAGGGGTAGGGTTCAAAGAGAGGATAAAGGCAGACCCAGATTTAAGTATAGTAGAGTAATTATACTGAGATATAAAGACTATAGATAGGTTTGGTCAAGGAGAGAAATAGTTGTGAGACAATAAATAATGAAACAAAATACTGTTGACTCACTTGCTTCTTCTTTAACTTATGCCCCCTGCCCCTCTGACTTTGAGAGCTGTCAGGGCAGGGACCATGTCTGTCTTGCTCACTGTTCTGTACCATGTGCATATTTTAGTGCACAGCACATAAGAGGCTCAAAAGTGTTTGTCAGATGCATGAATGAAAAGGGAGTGAAATGCTCACTTCCACCGATAAAAGTTTATTTTCTGTGAGAAAATGGGAAGCCAAATTACATTCAGATTCAGAGCAAAGAGTTATTTGGAAGGCATTGTTGACCGGTGGTACCACACCATGGTGCATTGTCTAGACTATTTCTGCTAAAAGGGATCATGACCCTCTTCCTTGAACAGAAGTGAGTTTTTGTTTTTTTTTTTAAAAATAAGTTTTAGGGACTTTCCTGGCAGTCCAGTGGTTAAGGCTCCACGCTTTCACTGCAGGGGGGCACAGGTTCGATCCATGGTCGGGGAATTAAGATCCTACATGCCATGCAGTGTGGCCAGAAAATAGAAAAAAAAAAGAAGTTTTATAGAAACATAATTTACACGTTATAAGTGTAAAATTTTAGTATATTCACAAAGTTGTGCCCCATCACCATTATTTAATGGTAGAATATTTCCATCACTCAAAAAAGAAATCCCATACTCGTCAGCAGTTACTCCTTGTTCCCCAGTCCCCTCAGCTTCAGGCAATTACTAATCTACTCTCTGTCTCTATGGATGTGCCTATTTTGGACATTTCATATAAATGAATTGATACATGTGATCCTTTTTGTCTGACTTCTTTCACTTAGAGCCATGTATTCAAGGTTCATCCATCTGGTGGCATGAATCAGTACTTCATTCCTTTTTATTGCCATATAATATTCCATTGTATGAATATATTGCATAAACATAGCCATTCTTTACTTGCTGGACATCTGAGTTGTTTCCACTTTTCACCTATTATAAATAACACTGCTATGAACATTCATGTATGAGTTTTTGTGTGGACATACGTTTTCATTTCTCTTGAGAGTATATCTGAAGGGGAATTATTAGATCATAGGGTAACTATGTTTTACTTTTTGAGGAACTACTAGACTATTTTCCAAAATGACTGGAAATTCCTGTAATCCCACCAGCAATGTATGAAGCTCCCAATTTCTCCACATACTCTCTAACACTTATTATTGTCTATCTTTTTAATTTTAGCCATGCTAGTGGTTGTGAAGTGGTATCCATTGTGGTTTTAATTTACATTTCCCTGATGACTAATTATGTTGAGCATTCGTGTGCTTATTGGACATTTGTATCTTTTTGGAAGAATGTCTATTAAGTCCTTTATCCATTTTTCAGTTGCATTATTTGTCTTTTTATTGTTGAGCTGTAAGTGTTCTTTATATATTCTGTATACAGGTTCCTTATCAGATATATGATTTACAAATATTTTTTCCCATTTTGTGCATTATCTTTTTACTTCCTGGTGGTAACCTTTGAAGCACAATAGTTCTAAATTTTGATGATGTCCTATTTATCAAGTTTTTCTTCTGTTGCTTGTACTTTGGGGTTATATCTAAGAAACTATTGCCCAATCCAAGGTCATGAAAATTTACACTTGTTTTCTTCAAAGAGTTTTATAGTTTTATCTCATACTTTTACGTCTATGATCAATTTTAAGTGAATTTTTATATATGGTGTGAACAGAAGTGATTTAATTCATGGAATTCTTTCTTTTCGAATCTTCTAGGCTCAAAGAAGACCATTCTTTTTAAAAGTTTACATGATCTTTCTTCAGATATTGAGAAGGCTGCAAATCTTTTACACCAAGCCCCAATTGTTCTTTCTGGGACCTGCCCTTCTGGTATGTTGACCAGAGAGGTAGCCTACCTTTTAGAGTGAGGTAGTCTGTCTTTTGCAGATTGATAATCATATTCACCATGTGTTGACTCTTTGAGAAAAACTGTGGGTCAGGTTCTTTGGGGTGGGGTCATCTAACAGAGGTTTCCTATACATTGATCATACAGAATAGATTGTTCTGAACTTTTGGTCATGGTAAGAGTTTATAATTTAATAAAATATATAGCTTTGCCTGAATTCAGTTGAAAATCAAAATAAAGATTTTGGTAGCCCTTTACTTTTCAGGATCTTAGAAGAAAATTTTTTGTTAATGTCAACTCAAGTTTGTGGCTGATGGTTAGGGGTTTGACAGGACAACGTTTACCTTGGCACTTGCAGAAATGTGTGTGCTTTCTAACCAGGTTACAATTTTACTCCTGAGGCTAACTCATGGTGATATAATTATCTGGTGAAGGCTCCAGGTCTGGGCTTCCCAAGACCCTTGGGGGCAAAGACGAGGCACATGTTCCTTTTAATTGCTCCCTGAATTACAATCTAAAGAGTTAGAAGACGACAGTTCACGGTAGACAATTCTCATTTGGTAACTGAAGTTTCCCAAGTCAACAAAGCATAAGGTCATTAGTTCTTAGAGGATGGGAAAGGGACATTTTCAAAATGAAATCTTACTTGTTGGGAGTGGGTAGAAATCAGGGACCAAGTTAACTTGTTTTCTAATTACAGTACTTGACTGATTTACATACACAATGGCACGGTGGTTTTGCCGTTGGGCTGAGGATCACTGAGAAGAACAGTTTTCTTTAACTAGGGTTAAAATAAGTTTCTTAAATTTATGAAAAGCCTTCCATCATCATTATTTTATGTTCCAGTATCCATACTAGTGTTCACATTAATAAATCATGTTGTCTTCTCTTATATAAGTAGATACAAATAGACGTCAAAACAGAAGCATGCAACATGATATATGGTTCAGAAAATAGTTCAAAAACACATCTGATGGTTTTCAGACAACCAACTTGTGAGTACCTGAGCTAGGGATCAAAGTGGAAATATATCTTAAAAATTTGCAGTCTTTCTTTCAATTAATCACCTGATTTTTTAAAATGTGGCTTGCATGTGGATTTGCCATAAGACTAATGAAACTTAAGTTTTACAGTCCTTCGTTTGCCAGAGCCCTCTCTAGGCCCTGTACCAAATTTGCCTGTGGAATTTCATATTCTTTTCTTTAAAAGGAGTCTCCAAAATGTTTGTTTCAGGTCTTACAAATCTGGATTCACCCTTGTCTAGGTTAGCTATGCCTCCTTTCTTTGTATAGGCTATTTTTTTTAGTTGCAAAAACAAATGGCTAAATGCAGGTGATTCCTAAAATGAACTATTTCTTCAAGTCATATAAAGAGATGGCAAAGAGAAAAACCCCAGATTCCTGTATCTTAAAAAATTATCTCTATTTATCCATTGACTTTTATTCTCTTTTGCTTCAAACCCACAATGTATCACTGAGTGAGCAGCTGAGGTCTAATGTGTTTAGTGGTTGAGAAGTTTGGTTCTATTCTTGACTTGGTAGGACTTGTGGAAAAGCCAGTTCTACTTTTCTTGGTGGCTCCACAGATCTGCTGTGTGGGATGCTGCATTAGAGAGATCTGGATTTGGCTTACCTAAATGCCATGTCATGTCTGGCTTGTAGTTTTTATGTGTGTAAAACAGGCATAAATGGCTTTCCTACTTCAGAGATTTCAGGTGAAGTTCAAGAGAACAGATGCTATTAAGAAGACAAGATGATTTGAAAATTAAGGGGCTTCTGTGTAAGCTCTGGGAGGGTTGGGCTATATCTGTTTTCTTTATCTTATAGCCCCCAAATTTAGTACAGGGCCTGGTATATAGTAGGTGCTCAATAAATATTGCAGAATGAATAATTATATGTAGCCGGCCTTGGTTATTTTCATTAATCTCATGCATTAGTTAAGATACCACCAGCTGTTTCAATAGTAATCCCCCAAATCAATGGCACAACACAGAAAAAGTTTATTTTTTTTTTCTGGAAAAGTCAATGGTGGGAGAAAGAATGATAAGTGGTGGGGGGCCTATGAAGGGGCCCAGGGCATCAACATCCAGCCAGCTGAGGAAGAAAGTGAGAGCACAGAAGGTGTAGTGGGCCAGGTCTGGAAGTAGAGTGCATCCTCTCACATTCACGATAAGAAGAACTCAGTCACTTGTCTTCAACTTAGTGCCAGGGAGGCTGGGAAATGAGGTCCCTGACTGGGTAGCTGCTCCTCAGAAACATCTCTGTCCCAGGGAAGAGCACCACAAGGGTGGCTGCTGCACTGTCATAGAGGATCTAATGAGAGAGCGAGGACAGGTGATCCCAGGCAGAAATGATGTGGCATGTGGCCAGGGAGGAACAAGGACAAAAAAAGTTCCCAGAACATCAGTTAGAGAGGAGGAATGGAAACACAGTGAGGATACAATTCAAAAATAGAAGCAATTAATGTGAGAAATGTCCTTTGATCCCTTTGTATAAAAACAAAGCAGCATGCTTTAAAACCCCCCTCCATGTATGTGTCTCTCGCCTACATTTTTCTCCTTGGACTAAACCTTCCATTCATTTTCCATGCTTCACTCTGCCAGAGAGACTATGAAAGCCGTTCAAAAGCAGTTTTCGGGCTAAATTTTGAGTAAGAATGCTACACAATACTAAATCTCCAACATTCGACTCATTCCAGTTTCACCTTAGTGATGTTACTCTGAAAAACTTTATGGCTATTAAAAAAAAAATACAAGCACCACTTAGTTTTTTAACAGCTTGTCATCCATTAGCGATAGATTTTTTTTCTTTTTCTGTTACTCTGCCAGTGACCTAGAAGTCTCTGAAATGAAATGAATTCCTAAAGAAGGAGGTCTACACACCAGAGCAAAGGTGGCAGTCTACCTCTTCGAAATCAAATTGTGCTGAAGTAGTTGCGAGTCAACCTCAGCGAGAAACAAACTATTTGAACAATAGACTTAATTGACTTGTGTTTATGTCTTTCATCTCAGCAGGTGTGAAGTCCCAGGGCATCTGCAGATACACCTGAGCTGAGAACCAGACCTGCTTCTAGAAGAGTGTGAAGAATGACTGAAGTGTTAAATAAGGCCATGATGGTACTGGTAGCTCTCCCCTGCTGCCTTCTGGGAAGGCTCCGAAGGGAGGGGAGATATAGGGCTGAGTCTCCTGAAGCTCTGTCTATTGTATTTTTTTTCATTTTAAAAGAGCATTTAACATTCATAGAAGTGCAGTTTGGGTTGACTTATAAGGAGGACTCTCAGATACATGCTGCTTCTAGATGATACAGGGAATGCCAGGAAGGTCAGGGCAAACTGGTATATATGGAAACCCAAATCAAATCGATCCCTTTCTTATTTCTAAACTGATTGAGAGAAATCCCTGCTCGTACAATAAGGCACATTTGGGAAAATGCTTCAAGAGCTTTCTCTGGTAAACAGAATTAAACACTCTTCTCTCTTCGGATATGTGTTCGAAGTTGGGCTTACCTTCATTAAATGTCCTTTTTCTTAGACTTTTAAAGTGTTTATTGTAATGTGTATTAAATATGGCAATAAGATACCTGGGGACAGATACTACAGAGCACAGAAATCACTTTTTTTTTTTAATATGCCATTTTCTTTATTTATTTTTACATCTTTTTTTAAAACTAATTTTTATTTATTTATTTATTTTAACATCTTTTTTGGGGTATAATTGCTTTACAATGGTGTGTTAGTTTCTGCTTTATAAAAAAGTGAATCAGTTATACATATACATATGTTCCCATATCTCTTCCCTCTTGCATCTCCCTCCCTTCGACGCTCCCTATCCCACCCCTCCAGGCAGTCACAAAGCACCGAGCTGATCTCCCTGTGCTATGCAGCTGCTTCCCACCAGCTATCTACCTTACGTTTGGTAGTGTATATATGTCCATGCGTCTCTCCCGCTTTGTCACAGCTTACCCTTCCCCCTCCCCATTACCTCAAGTCCATTCTCTAGTAGGTCTGTGTTTTTATTCCTGTCTTACCCCTAGGTTCTTCATGACACTTTTTTTTCTTAAATTCCATATATATGTGTTAGCATATGGTATTTGTCTTTCTCTTTCTGACTTACTTCTCTCTGTATGACAGACTCCAGGTCTATCCACCTCATTACAAATAGCTCAATTTCGTTTCTTTTCATGGCTGAGTAATATTCCATTGTATATATGTGCCACATCTTCTTTATCCATTCATCTGACGATGGACACTTAGGTTGTTTCCATCTCCGGGCTATTGTAAATAGAGCTGCAATGAACATTTTGGTACATGACTCTTTTTGAATTATGGTTTTCTCAGGGTATATGCCCAGTAGTGGGATTGCTGGGTCATATGGTAGTTCTATTTGTAGTTTTTTAAGGAACCTCCATACTGTTCTCCATAGTGGCTGTACCAATTCACATTCCCACCAGCAGTGCAAGAGGGCTCCCTTTTCTCCACATCTTCTCCAGCATTTATTGTTTCTAGATTTTTTGATGATGGCCATTCTGACTGGTGTGAGATGATATCTCATTGTAGTTTTGATTTGCATTTCTCTAATGATTAACGAAGTTGAGCATTCTTTCATGTGTTTGTTGGCAGTCTGTATATCTTCTTTGAAGAAATGTCTATTTAGGTCTTCTGCCCATTTTTGGATTGGGTTGTTTGTTTTTTTGTTATTAAGCTGCATGAGCTGCTTGTAAATTTTGGAGATTAATCCTTTGTCAGTTGCTTCATTTGCAAATATTTTCTCCCATTCTGAGGGCTGTCTTTTGGTCTTGTTCATGGTTTCCTTTGCTGTGCAAAAGCTTTGAAGTTTCATTAGGTCCCATTTGTTTATTTTTGTTTTTATTTCCCTTTCTCTAGGAGGTGGGTCAAAAATGATCTTGCTGTGATTTATGTCATAGAGTGTTCTGCCCGTGTTTTCCTCTAAGAGTTTGATAGTTTGTGGCCTTACATTTAGGTCTTTAATCCATTTTGAGCTTATTTTTGTGTGTGGTGTTAGGGAGTGATCTAATCTCATACTTTTACATGTAGCTGTCCAGTTTTCCCAGCACCACTTATTGAAAAGGCTGTCCTTTCTCCACTGTACATTCCTGCCTCCTTTATCAGAGATAAGGTGACCATATGTGCATGGGTTTATCTCTTGGCTTTCTATCCTGTTCCATGGATCTATCTTTCTGTTTTTGTGCCAGTACCATACTGTCTTGATTACTGTAGCTTTGTAGTATAGTCTGAACTCAGGGAGCCTGATTCCTTCAGCTCCGTTTTTCGTTCTCAAGATTGCTTTGGCTATTCGGGGTCTTTTGTGTTTCCATACAAATTGTGACATTTTTTGTTCTAGTTCTGTGAAAAATACCAGTGGTAGTTTGATAGGGATTGCATTGAATCTGTAGATTGCTTTGGGTAGTAGAGTCATTTTCACAATGTGGATTCTTCCAATCCAAGAACATGGTATATCTCTCCATCTATTTGTATCATCTTTAATTTCTTTCATCAGTGTCTTATAATTTTATGCATACAGGTCTTTTGTCTCCTTAGGTAGGTTTATTCCTAGACATTTTATTCTTTTTGTTGCAATGGTAAATGGGAGTGTTTTCTTGATTTCACTTTCAGATTTTCATCATTAGTGTATAGGAATGCCAGAGATTTCTGTGTATTAATTTTGTATCCTGCTACTTTACCAAATTCATTGATTAGCTCTAGTAGTTTTCTGGTAGCATCTTTAGGATGCTCTATGTATAGTGTCATGTCATCTGCAAACAGTGACAGTTTTAGTTCTTCTTTTCCAATTTGAATTCCTTTTATTTCCTTTTCTTCTCTGATTGCTGTGGCTAAAACTTCCAAAACTATGTTGAATAAGAGTGGTGAGAGTGGGCAACCTTGTCCTGTTCCTGATCTTAGTGGAAATGCTTTCAGTTTTTCACCATTGAGGACGATGTTGGCTGTGGGTTTGTCATATATGGGCTTTATTATGTTGAGGAAATTTCCCTCTATGCCTACTTTCTGCAGGGTTTTAATCATAATTGGGTGTTGAATTTTGTCAAAAGCTTTCTCTGCATCTATTGAGATGATCATATGGTTTTTCTCCTTCAATTTGTTAATATGGTTTATCACATTGATTGTTTTGCGTATATTGAAGAATCCTTGCATTCCTGGAATAAACCCCACTTGATCATGTTGTATGATCCTTTTAATGTGCTGTTGGATTCTGTTTGCTAGTATTTTGTTGAGGATTTTTGCATCTATGTTCATCAGTGATATTGGCCTGTAGTTTTCTTTCTTTGTGACATCCTTGTCTGGTTTTGGTATCAAGATGATGGTGGCCTTGTAGAATGAGTTTGGGAGTGTTCCTCCCTCTGCTATATTTTGGAAGAGTTTGAGAAGGATAGGTGTTAGCTCTTTTCTAAATGTTTGATAGAAATCGCCTGTGAAGCCATCTGGTCCTGGGCTTTTGTTTATTGAAGATTTTTAATCACAGTTTCAATTTCAGTGCTTGTGATTGGTCTGTTCATATTTTCTGTTTCTCCCTGATTCAGTCTTGGCAGGTTGTGCATTTCTAAGAATTTGTCCATTTCTTCCAGGTTGTCCATTTTATTGGCATAGAATTGCTTGTAGTAATCTCTCATGATCTTTTGTATTTCTGCAGTGTCAGTTGTTACTTCTCCTTTTTCATTTCTAATTCTATTGAGTTGAGTCTTCTCCCTTTTTTTCTTGATGAGTCTGGTTAATGGTTTATCAATTTTGTTTATCTTCTCAAAGAACCAGCTTTTTGTTTTATTGATCTTTGCTATCGTTTCCTTCATTTCTTTTTCATTTATTTGTGATTTGATTTTTATGATTTCTTTCCTTCTGCTAACTTTGGGGTTTTTTTGTTCTTCCTTCTCTAATTGCTTTAGGTGCAAGGTTAGGTTGTTTATTCGAGATGTTTCCTGTTTCTTAAGGTAGGATTGTATTGCTATAAACTTCCCTCTTAGAACTGCATCCCATAGATTTTGGGTTGTCGTGTCTCCATTGTCATTTGTTTCTAGGTATTTTTTTATTTCCTCTTTGATTTCTTCAGTGATCACTTCGTTATTAAGTAGTGTATTGTTTAGCCTCCATGTATTTGTAGTTTTTACAGATCTTTTCCTGTAATTGATATCTAGTCTCATAGCGTTGTGGTCAGAAAAGATACTTGAAACAATTTCAATTTTCTTAAATTTACCAGGGCTTGACTTGTGACCCAAGATATGATCTATCCTGGAGAATGTTCCATGAGCACTTGAGAAAAACATGTATTCTGTTGTTTTTGGATGGAATGTCCTATAAATATCAATTAAGTCCATCTTGTTTAATGTATCATTTAAAGCTTGTGTTTCCTTATTTATTTTCATTTTGGATGATCTTTCCATTGGTGCAAGTGGGGTGTTAAAGTTCCCTACTATGAATATGTTACTGTCGATTTCCCCTTTTATGGCTGTTAGTATTTGCCTTATGTATTGAGGTGCTCCTATGTTGGGTGCATAAATATTTACAATTGTTATATCTTCTTCTTGGATCGATCCCTTGATCATTAGGTAGTGTCCTTCTTTGTTTCTTCTAATAGTCTTTATTTTAAAGTCTATTTTGTCTGATATGAGAATTGCTACTCCAGCTTTCTTTTGATTTCCATTTGCATGAAATATCTTTTTCCATTCCCTTACTTTCAGTCTGTATGTGTCTCTAGGTCTGAAGTGGGTCTCTTGTAGACAGCAAATATATGGGTCTTGTTTTTGTGTCCATTCAGCCAATCTGTGTCTTTTGGTGGGAGCATTTAGTCCATTTACATTTAAGGTAAGTATCGATATGTATGTTCCTATTCCCATTTTCTTAATTGTTTTGGGTTTGTTATTGTAGATCTTTTCCTTATCTTGTGTTTCTTGCCTAGAGAAGTCCATTTAGCAGTTGTTGTAAAGCTGGTTTGGTGGTGCTGAACTCTCTCAGCTTTTGCTTGTCTGTAAAGGTTTTAATTTCTCCATCAAATCTGAATGAGATCCTTGCTGGATAGAGTAATCTTGTTTGCAGGTTTTTCTCCTTCATCACTTTAAATATGTCCTGCCAGTCCCTTCTGGCTTGCAGAGTTTCTGCTGAGAGATCAGGTGTTAACCTTATGGGGATTCCCTTGTGTGTTGTTGTTTTTCCCTTGCTGCTTTTAATATGTTTTCTTTGTATTTAATTTTTGACAGTTTGATTAATATGTGTCTTGGCATATTTCTCCTTGCATTTATCCTGTGTGGGACTCTCTGTGCTTCCTGGACTTGATTAACTATTTCCTTTCCCATATTAGGGAAGTTTTCAACTCTTCAAATATTTTCTTAGTTCCTTTCTTTTTCTCTACTTCTTCTGGAACCCCTATAATTCGAATGTTGGTGTGTTTAATGTTGTCCCAGAGGTCTCTGAGACTCCTCAGTTCTTTTCATTCTTTTTTCTTTATTCTGCTCTGCAGTAGTTATTTCCACTATTTTATCTTCCAGGTCACTTATCCGTTCTTCTGCCTCAGTTATTCTGCTAGTGATCCCATCTAGAGTATTTTTAATTTCATTTATTGTGTTGTTCATCGTTGTTTGTTTCATCTTTAGTTCTTCTAGGTCCTTGTTAAAATGTTTCTTGCGTTTTGTCCGTTCTATTTCCAAGATTTTGGATCATCTTTACTATCATTATTCTGAATTCTTTTTCAGGTAGACTGCCTATTTCCTCTTCATTTGTTAGGTCTGGTGTGTTTTTATCTTGCTCCTTCATCTGCTGTGTGTTTTTCTGTCTTCTCATTTTGCTTATCTTACTGTGTTTGGGGTCTCCTTTTTGCAGGCTGCAGGCTCGTAGTTCCCGTTGTTTTTGGTGTCTGTCCTCAGTGGCTAAAGTTGGCTCAGTGGGTTGTGTAGGCTTCCTGGTGGAGGGGACTAGTGCCTGTGTTCTGGTGGATGAGGCTGGATCTTGTCTTTCTGGTGGGCAGGTCCACGTCTGGTGGTGTGTTTTGGGGTGTCTGTGGACTTATTATGATTTTAGGCAGCCTCTCTGCTAATGGGTGGGGTTGTGTTCCTGTCTTGCTAGTTGTTTGGCATAGGGTGTCCAGCACTGTAGCTTGCTGGTCGTTGAGTGAAGCTGGGTGCTGGTGTTGAGATGGAGACCTCTGGGAGATTTTCGCCATGTGATATTATGTGGAGCTGGGAGGTCTCTTGTGGACCAGTGTCCTGAAGTTGGCTCTCTCACCTCAGAGGCACAGCACTGACTCCTGGCTGCAGCACCAAGAGCCTTTCATCCACACGGCTCAGAAAAAGAGAGAAAGTAGAAAGAAAGAATTAGTAGAAGAAGAAAGAAAGAAAGAAAGAAAGAAAGGAAGGAGGGAGGGGGGGAGGAGGGAAGGAAGGAAGGAAGGAGGGAAGGAAGGAAAAAAAGAAAGAAGATAAAGTAATATAAAATAAAGTAAGATAAAATATAATAAAGTTATTAAAATAAAAAATTATTAAGAAAAAAAGAAAAAAATATTAAATACAAACAAAAAACCGGATAGCACCCTAGGACAAATGGTGGAAGCAAAGCTATACAGCATAAATCTTGCTCTCGAAGCCCACCTCCTCAATTTGGGATGATTCGTTGTCTATTCATGTATTCCACAGACATCAAGTTGATTGTGGAGCTTTAATCCGCTGCTTCTGAGGCTGCTGGGAGAGATTTCCCTTTCTCTTCTTTGTTCTCACAGCTCCCAGGGGCTCAGCTTTGGATTTGGCCCCGCCTCTGCGTGTAGGTCGCCGGAGGGCGTCTGTTCTTCGCTCAGACAGGACGGGGATAAAGGAGGTTAGGGCTCACTCAGCTTGGGGGGAGGGAGGGGCACGGAGTGTGGGGCGGGCCTGCGGCGGCAGAGGCCGGCGGGACATTGCACCAGCTTGAGGCGCTGTGCGTTCTCCGGATATTGTCCCTGGATCCTGGGACCCTGGCAGTGGCGGGCTGCACAGGCTCCCCGGAAGGGGGGTGTGGATAGTAACCTGTGCTCACACAGGCTTCTTGGTGGCGGCAGCAGCAGCCTTAGCGTCTCATGCCCGTCTCTGAGGTCCGCACTGTTAGCCGCGGCTCACGCCCGTCTCTGGCGCTCCTTTAAGCAGCGCTCTTAATCCTCTCTCCTCGCACACCAGGAAACAAAGAGGTAAGAAAAAGTCTCTTGCCTCTTTGGCAGGTCCAGACTTTTTCCTGGACTCCCTCCCGGCTAGCCGTGGCGCACTAACCCCCTGCAGGCTGTGTTCACGCCGCCAAACCCAGTCCTCTCCCGGCGCTCCGACCGATGCCGAGATTCAACTCCCAGCCCCGCCCGCCGGCGGGTGAGCAGACAATCCTCTCGGGGTGGTGAGTGCCGGTCGGCCCTGATCCTCTGTGCAGGAATCTCTCTGCTTTGCCCCCTGCACCCCTGTTGCTGTGCTCTCCCCCGTGGCTCCGAAGCTTTCCCTCTCCGCCACCCGCAGTCTCTGCCTGCGAAGGGCCTTCCTAATGTGTGGTAACCTTTCCTCCTTCACAGCTCCCTCCCACTGGTGCAGGTCCCGTCCCTATCCTTTTGTCTCCGTTTATTCTTTTTTCTTTTGCCCTACCCAGGTACGTGGGGAGTTTCTTGCCTTTTGGGAGGTCTGAGGTCTTCTGCCAGCGTTCAGCAGGTGTTCTGTAGGAGTTGTTCCACGTGTAGATGTATATCAGAAATAACTTCTTGTCTAGTTGTGTTTTCAAGCTTGGTTTCATCCACTAATGATTGGGTTGTGAAATTCACTTGGGTTTCCTACACATTAAAAAAAATCCAATCTACTTATTATTAATCTTACTGATGAGATCAACTGCATTCTAGGTCAATGATGAAACGCTCAACTAATAGAGAAATAGCTTCCCCCTCAAATTTTTATTTTCTGTCAGAAATTTTGCTACTAATTTATGATATAGTTTTGGGGAGAAAAATATATTTGATCGGTAGAATTTTTTTTTTTTTAGTCATCAATTTTATACACATCAGTGTATACATGTCAATCCCAATTGCCCAATTCAGCACACCACCATCCCCACCCCACCGCGGTTTTCCCCCCTTGGTGTCCATACATTTGTTCTCTACATCTGTGTCTCAACTTCTTTCCTGCAAACCGGTTCATCTGTACCATTTTTCTACGTTCCATGTACATGCGTTAATATATGATATTTGTTTTTCTCTTTCTGACTTACTTCACTCTGTATGACAGTCTATAGATCCATCCACGTCTCAACAAATGACTCAATTTCGTTCTTTTTTATGGCTGAGTAATATTCCATGGTATATCCATACCACATCTTCTTGATCCATTTGTCTGTTGATGGGCATTTAGGTTGTTTCCATGACCTGGCTATTGCAAATAGTATGCTGCAATGAACATTGGGGTGCATGTGTCTTTTTGAATTAGGGTCTTCTCTGGGTATATGCCCAGTAGTGGGATTGCTGGATCCTATGGTAATTCTAATTTTAGTTTTTTAAGGAACCTCCATACTGTTCTCCATAGTGGATCAATTTCCATTCCCACCAACAGTGCAAGAGGGTTCCCTTTTCTCCACACCCTCTCCAGCATTTGTTGTTTGTAGATTTTCTGATGATGCCCATTCTAACTGGTGTGAGGTGATACCTCATTGTAGTTTTGATTTGCATTTCTCTAATAATTAGTGATGTTGAGCAGCTTTTCATGTGCTTCTTGGCCATCTGTATGTCTTCTTTGGAGAAATGTCTATTTAGGTCTTCTGCCCATTTTTGGATTGGGTTGTTTGTTTCTTTAGTATTGAGCTGCATGAGCTGTTTATATATTTTGGAGATTAATCCTTTGTCCATTGATTCTTTTGCAAATATTTTCTCTCATTCTGAGAGAAAATATTTTTTCGTCTTGTTTATGGTTTCCTTTGCTGTGCAAAAGCTTTGAAGTTTCATTAGGTCCCATTTGTTTATTTTTGTTTTTATTTCCATTACTCTAGGAGGTGGATCAAAAAAGATCTTGCTGTGATTTATGTCAAGAAGTGTTCTTCCTATGTTTTCCTCTGAGAGTTTTAGAGTGTCCGGTCTTACATTTAGGTCTCTAATCCATTTTGAGTTTATTTTTGTGTGTGGTGTTAGGGAGTGTTCTAATTTCATTCTTTTACATGGAGCTGTCCAGTTTTCCCATCACCACTTATTGAAGAGACTGTCTTTTCTCCATTGTATATTCTTGCCTCCTTTGTCATAGATTAGTTGACCATAGGTGTGTGGGTTTATCTCTGGGTTTTCTATCTTGTTCCATTGATCTAAGTTTCTGTTTTTGTGCTAGTACCATATTGTCTTCATTACTGTAGCTTTGTAGTATAGTCTGAAGTCAGGGAGTCTGATTCCTCCAGCTCCGTTTTTTTTTGTTGTTTTATTTTTTGCGGTACGTGGGCCTCTCACCGCTGTGGCCTCTCCTGTTGCAGAGCACAGACTCCGGACGCACAGGCTCAGCAGCCATGGTTCACGGGCCCAGTCGCCCCGCGGCATGTGGGACCCTCCCGGACCAGGGCATGAACCCGCGCCCCCTGCATCAGCAGGCAGACTCTCAACCACTGCGCCACCAGGGAAGCCCTCCAGCTCCGTTTTTTTCCCTCAAGACTGCTTTGGCTATTCGGGGTCTTTTGTGTCTCCATACAAATTTTAAGATGATTTGTTCTAGTTCTGTAAAAAATGCCATTGGTAATTTGATAGGGATTGCATTGAATGTGTAGATTGCTTTGGGTAGTATAGTCATTTTCACAATATTGATTCTTCCAATCCAGTAACATGGTATATCTCTCCATCTGTTGGTATCACCTTTAATTTCTTTCATCAGTGTCTTATAGTTTTCTGCATACAGGTCTTTTGTCTCCCTAGGTAGGTTTATTCCTAGGTATTTTATTCTTTTTGTTGCAATGGTAAATGGGAGTGTTTTCTTAATTTCTCTTTCAGATTTTTCATCATTAGTGTATAGGAATGCAAGAGATTTCTGTGCATTAATTTTGTATCCTGCAACTTTAAATATTTTTAAATTTCCAGGGAGACAAAGTAACATCTGTCAGATACCCTACAAATTGTTACTCGTTCCTTGTTTGGACCTAAGTATTTAATAAATGGAACTGGAGGCAATTTCTTTTGGCTTAGGGAATGCCATGAAAAGATTACTGAGACTCTGAGGGTGCCATGAACTGAGAAGGCTTGAGGACTTCTGGGCTAGGCCCTCATACCTTGGGACCTCAAGAAGGATGTGAGCATGGCTGTCCCTGCCTTGCTCAGTCATTGACTGGGGCCACCTGAGAAGAGTGTGACCTCAGTCTGAAGGCTGGATGGTCCCTAGTGAAGCTGGTAGCTGGTAGCTCTCTCACTAACCACAGCTAAGCTCACTCCCCCACAGATGAAATGTTCCACAAATGTTGGAAAAATTAATGACAACCCATCTGCAAGTCCAGGGGAGCACGGTCCCATGCTACACTGAAGGAACCACCCAGAACTGTTGCCCACATGGGCAGGGGCTGTGGGAGTAGTTCCCCAGAGGAAATGGCAATTTTAGAAAAAAGCAACAGTCAGCTGGTTGTTCCAGGCTGGAGGCAATATTGTTGTTCAGTTTGGCTAAGGCTGAACCTTGCCATGGGAGGCGGTCCAGCACCTTTTCCACCAGCCCAGCCATTCAGATGGGATTCAGTTCCTTTGATGCAAGCAGACATGGTCGTCAGAGGAATTGTTAGAGGGCCGCAGTTGGTGTTTCTAAACAATTTTATGGAGAAAGAGGAACCGTTATACAGTTCTAATATCTGTGATCCCCCAGAGCGCTCCCATTCTTTAACAATTCACTTCCCATTCGCAAATGTGTTACATAGGTCTTAGTGTGACTATCAAGTCACCAGGCTCAGGCTTATGAATAAGCTTCTATGTGCCAAGTATTGTATCCCACTTGTGAACTGCCTCTTATCTAGATGATAAAAAGCAATTTCAGTAGCACTTAATTGGTTTGTGACCAGACAAGGACCCTGGGTCCCATTTACAGAGCTTGGGCTGTACGTGTTGGCAGTTCTAGAAAGCATGCATCCTATATGTTCAGTCACCACCTTCAGTCACCCATTATTTCTGAGCCTGAAGGTGGGCAAATTCTCTACATGTTAAACAAGGTTTGTGGAGCTTAATCTAGCAAATAACTGAAAGAAATTTTAGACAGCCAGAAGGTTGAGCTGTATTTGAAAAAGGTGCCAGATTTCTCATCTGGCCTCCGGTTCTCATATTTTCATTCCCCCTACTTATGGAGCCACATTTATTCATGCTTACACTTGTGCCCTATTCCCAAGCTCCTGTTTGCAAATTTTTCAAAATACTATTCTTTTTTTTTTTTTAAAATAGGCATGTTTCCTTGATTGTCAACTGGTCAGAGGAGACCTCATCCTTTCTTACTTTTGTGAACTGGGACGTGATAAAAAGAGCCCTTACACACACATTACATCAGCTGTGTCATCAACTCTTGGAAAGTCCCATTCCTCTCTCAGTTTCCTACCTGTAAAATGAGGAGCCAGGAAAGGCCCTTTAAGCTTCTGGGAGTCTGTAAATTCCAGAGCCCTACTCCTGGTGTACTTCCTGCTCCCAGGAGCGTCTTCCTGCCCCTGCCTGGGGCAGGGCTCCCTTCCATGATAAATGCAAACTAGCACAAGGGCCCTCTGCTCAGCTGGTGACACCTGACCGTGTTTTCTGTTGACTCTAGCCAGTGATACTCAAGCTGCCTGTGAAAAAAAATCTATTTTTATCTGAGATGATGGACAGTAAATCATATGCCTGGTTTACAGTAGCTCAAGGCCAAGAGGAACCCTGCCACTTAATAGGAGATATTAACCTAGGGCACACACACCAATCTTTTGAGAGGAAACAACCCATACAAAAGATGGGCAGGGCAGAGTTTGTGACTTTGGTTAGCTTTCACTTGAGGGAGAGACTAATTAACGTAAAAATTAATTTTATGTGGCTATCAACCAGCGCAGAGTTTATATGCTATAAGAGAATTATGGTAATTAGTGCATCCAGCCAGCACAACAATACAAATATTCAGTGGCATTTGTGATTTCCAGCGGTGCCTTTGCTACCTGGGCATTTCTCCTTCTGAGTATCTGTTTCTCAAGAACATGGTTTT
Source organism: Delphinapterus leucas (assembly GCF_059928025.1). NCBI lineage: Eukaryota > Metazoa > Chordata > Mammalia > Artiodactyla > Monodontidae > Delphinapterus > Delphinapterus leucas. Next base: position 43,049,512 of record NC_143136.1, on the reverse strand, counting down.
TAATGGCTTTGACTTGACATTTATGTCTTGAGCAAAACTGAAATGGGCAGCTGAAGACTAATTATGCTAAATATTCCAACAAGCATAATTACCAGCAATCCAGCAGGGGGCACCGAAAGCAATGTTTCAGTGTGTCTTTTTTTTTTCTTCTTCTTCTTTTTTATTTATTAATTTTTTTTATCCTCCTCCCCCCCCAGCTCCTTATTTTAGGCTTATTTAATGGAAACTGATTACCTTATTGTAATGATTCCTTTTTTGCATAATCTACACCACAGTAACCTAGAAGCATTTTTATTTCAGCATAATTTAAAATTTTGGTTTCTGCTCTGTTAGATTCTTTTTTTAATTAATTAATTGGCAGTAATTAATTAATTTTTGGCTGCATTGTGTCTTTGTTGCTGCACGCGGGCTTTCTTTAATTGCAGCAAGCGGGGGCTACTCTTTGTTGCGGTGCGCGGGCTTCTCATTGCGGTGGCTTCTCTTGTTGCGGAGCACGGTCTCTAGGTGCTCGGGCTTCAGTAGCTGTGGCACGTGGGCTCAGTAGCTGTGGCACGCGGGCTCGGTAGCTGTGGCTCACGGGCTCGGTAGCTGTGGCTCACGGGCTCTAGAGTGCAGACTCAGTAGTTGTGGTGCACCGGCTTCGTTGCTCCACGGCATGTGGGATCTTCCCGGACCAGGGCTCGAACCTGTGCCTCCTGCATTAGGCAGGTGGATTCTTAACCACTGCACCACCAGGGAAGCCCTCTGTTAGATTCTTTCCAATCACAGAAGAAGCAAAATCTTGGCCTGACCTCCAGCCTAGGAAGTTTTTGAGCAGAACCTCCTGATTTCATTTTAAGGGCCGCTATGCTGCATGCCACCCGGTGCCTTGCCCGGTACTGGAGTTAATTGCAGAGGGCCTGAGAGGGTGGGCACGTGTACTTGCAAATGTGGTTTCTATTAAGTCAACAGCGAAATTGAGAAACAAGCTTTTCACTAGCAAATGCTAATTATAATGGAAAACTCCTAACAATATACACAGGAGAAAAACATATATAAGTACAGCACTGTAATTTCCTGCAAATCATAGTTGGCAGCATTTGACTGAACAAGTCAAGGACCTTATAAGCAAGATTATCTAGAAAATCCCTTGCTTCGGAAGCCAAAATCCTTTAAGTCTTCAGTATTTAAATGCAGCTGTATTGCTGATTAGATGTCAGAACTAGAGCACACTGAAGTGCCCTGTTTAGTGATTAACTCAATGGACCAATTTTGCTTTCAGATACTTCTACCAAAGGAAAAATTTGCATACAAATTCGGAAACGACTATCATCTTTCTGGGTTATGCAGGGACTGGGGGATGCAAAACTTGTGAATGCCACAATAATCCTGTTCCACAATTGTCTTCTCTCTAATTTAATCTCTTAGTGAATTATCTTTATGACCAAGAGTATGGCAGAGGCACAGGTGGCTTGCTAGAATCAATTCTTGTTTTTTTCAGTGCTTTATTGATTAGTATCCCCACTCTGCTATGCAGGAATCAGCACTCAGAGAATGCTTTCAACTCTGTATCATGGATTAAAATCTTAGGCTGTATGTGGGAGTTCCCCAGTAGATATGTATGTGACTTTTTTGCTTTTATGCTTATAACTAATCCACCTAGTGCATCATAAATTGGAGATATAATCTTAGCACTCCTCACCTTACAGGGAAATCCCTGTAAGTCTCAGCTTAAATTCTCCCTCCTTTCTGGATTCCTAGGCACAGGTAGACAGGGCCTCCTCTGCCATCCCATAGCACGTGGGCAGCTGAAGGGCAGGGATGGGGTGTGAAATGGTTTAACTGTGAAGCCCATACTGCGTCAGCCAACACGGGCATTCGTTAGCGACACCAGAACATGTTCCCTTGACTTTGGAGGCTCAGACTCAATTTGGAAACTGCGTTTCCCACTAAAAAGACTGAGTTGAAAATAGAAGGAACCAAGAAAGAGACTAAACTCTAAGCTCTAAATCCCTGCATATATAAAAAGCCACAATAAGTGATAAGCATCAGATGTTTATTAGAGGCATTAGAGGAAAAGCCAACACAGTTGACAAGGACTATATATAAAATCTGAACTGTGAGCAACTGCAGACACAGAGAATATTCTGGGGTTAGTAGAGGGGGGTCTGATACAAGGAAATAATCACGAGGTACACATAAGGGGTCAGAATGGCAGGTTCCCTCCTAACATTCTAGGGTCCAGACAAGAGTACAACGGGAAGCTCACATACTAAATGTCTAAATATTTTGAAACTACTAATCAGGTTTACAAGTTGATAAATAAAATATGTTATAGCTCCCTACTCTGATAAATAGGAAGGTCAGGTTGAAATCGAGACTTCGCAATGTCCTCAGGCCTATGACCTACTTCCTTTTCTTATTACTCAGGGTCCATCCCACATAGCAGGAGCCCGACTGTGTACGCATGGCCAGCTTGCATATCCAAGCTCCAGCCGCATCCCCTGCCAAGAGTCCCCCCTTGACCACACCACTGGCATTGGGGTTGTACACACACCATTAGCAAGGCCCTACTGTGGAGAGGACAGCCCAAGAAAGAAGTTTGTACAGCTTGGATGTGGGCTCAGGGCTATTAGGAGGGGATTCCAGGGTCCTGGATACTGACAGAGGGACCCAGAAGGAGGCCTGGGCTCCAGATATGCCCCATGAGGTGGACAGGATGGGCTTTTCTAAAGTTCCGAGTCTAAGGCAGGGCCCTTTACCTGGGTCTAAAGCAGCATAGGCACGTAGAAGAGGATCTGTGGATCCCGGTGATGAAAGAACAAGAAGGATGTCTGGGCCAGATAAGAGTAGGGGCAGTTTCCTTATGGCTCCAGCAATTCCTGGTGAAAGGAAAATGGAATTTCATAATAGTACTCTAAGCTATGCTATTTATAAATTGGTATACACGGTTGCACATTAGTTACCTGTATATGGTTCTAATCCCTAGTGTGGGTTCAGTAATTTACACTTAATCTTACTTCCTTGAATCAAAGGCTTGGGCAGATAAACTCCAGTTGACAATGGCAGTACACATGCTGGTACCCAAAGTGGGAAGACCAAGTAATCAGTCTTCTCTTGCAGATTTTAAATGTTTAATCCTATCTGGGCATGCTACAATTACCACCATTCTATCACAGTTACAGTGTAGGAGAGGTGGTGGGAACAATAAGGAGACTAAAAAAGAGTGATCTATAATACATACTGTCTCTATGCCATGCTCTTTTTTTATCCCCTCAATAAACCTGAGAAATGAGGTATCATTATATCCACCCTGTCTCAGAGAGTTGGCATAATGCCACACAGTTCATGTCTCTCGTCCTCTATTATGACATTTAAACATTATTGTATTTTTGTTTGTTTGTTTATTATTTTTTCCTTATGGACTTCTTGTATGTAGGGTCCATGTTTCCACCTGGTGCATTAGAGGTACTCCATAAACATTCTTAAATACACATTAGTTTCTCACGTATTTAATATTAATTATGTCAGTTTTTGAAAGCCCAGAAGGTAATGTGGTATAAAGACCAAAGTGTGAGTTAACAGACTGAGATGTCCAAGAAGTAGGCATGACCAAGGCTTGGGGCTGTTAACAATGTCATTTCTAGTCTCTGGAGTAGTTTGGCAAGTTAGGCTTGCAAAGGGGTCCAACCCATGCTGTGTTCCTGAAATGCAGCTGTACTCTCTTACAGGATGGGCTGCTTGGCACTGATCTGCATGGGACCACAGAGTAGAGGAGCACATGATATCCAATTCTGTGCCGAATGGCAAACAAAAATGGGCGGAAGCCAGGAGCCTGAGCAGAAGCAATGCTTTAAGTTGATCCAGGAAGACACAGGCATGGATACAGGGTGTGAACTAACACGTGCCCCTCAGCAAGGGGGATGTCCTTTCTCAGCAAAGGGTAAGATGCAGTGGGCCACGTCCTGGCCCATCTGTAGTGAGAGCAGTTACATCGAATTGCACCATTTTGCCTATAAAGGAAAAGGATGTGTTTGTATTTCTTAGCCGTTGTGGCAGTGGACAACCTGTCCTCCTCGGGAGAGACTTCGATGAAAACTACCTGCCTTTTTACAGGTAATGCTGATGAGCAAACAAATGGAAATCTGTTGCCCAATAGGCTTCTTACCATTTCCTCACTCGAATTATAATTCCCACTCGCTCTGGCAGGCTGGAGGCACACAGAGTGGCCAAGTAGGAGACAGCAGAGAACGGGCCGCTCCCAAAAGGCTAAATACAGTGCTGGGCATGGTCAGTTTCTCCTCCCAAGCTCTCACAGCAGATCTGTCACCTCTTGGGAGCAGTAAGTAGAGGGCAGCAGGACCTGGCACTGCTGGGGAATGGAAAGTTCCCAGCTCCCCCCAGTGGAAATTCCAGCAGTGATCTCTAAGTTGTATCTTAACTGAATGACTTGGAAGAAGATTTGAATGCAGTGAGTTAACTCATGGCTTTAAGAAACATGTGTATCTCAGTCTGCCAATTTTTGCTCTGCAAAACAAAATATTTAAGAAGCAATGATCTCTTTCTAATGGGTTGTGTTCCTTATTAATATGATTGTAGGTCTTCTTTTTCATGACATTCTCCTTCAGCCTCTTACCTCATGAGCTTGACATCATTTTTGCAGCAATTTGGGGCCCACTACCTGCTTCCAAATCTCATGGCATGTGATCAACTGATAGACTAAATAGAAATTACTAAATAAATTCTAAATAAATTTAGAATAAAACTATATAGACTCATCACATAGGTCTTAACCATGAAACTAAATATAGCAGAGGGTACCGAAATAGAACAGAAAGTATCAAACTTGCTTTCCTTTTGAACTCATCACCTTTTGCTTTTCACTGAGTGCTAGGGGCCAGCAGGGTCTTCCTGGTTCTCTTGAGATAACGTGCTATCCCTGAAACTCAGCTTGATGGATGAAACACTTTTCATGACATTTATTTTTTGAGAAAGTACTGGGAGAGTTAAAGGGCCCCGTTCCAGGGCAAGCACCCCAATGCTTTGTTAGCTCAATTGATATTAATCCTTTACAGTTATTCAGTATTTTCCCACTCTTTCCCCAGGAGCAGCACGGCCCGGAGAAGAAACCAATCATTTAGAAGGTAAGAATTCAAGATAAAATATTATCGTTGACTTGTAAAAAGTTGGAATGCACTTCTGCTTGACTTTCTGTCATCAAAAACAGCATGAAAGAAGTAAATTTTCCTTCCCAGTTGATCCGTAAATATGTTTCTGTTTTTCCTCATAGTGACCAAGGGTCTAGAGAAGACAAATTCTCACTGTGGCAATACTTGGGCTAGTGGTTGAGGCTGAAGGCATTGTTTCTGTTTTAAACTTGGCTTGGGACATTGGTGTGACTGTAGTTAAGTCATAAGATTCCCAGCTTTTATCTTCTTCAGATGTTCAGAAATTTTACACCTCATGCAAATATGTACCCGGGAGGGAAGTTGCTCTCTTGTAAATGTTCCTTTACAGTATTGGATTTGGCTTTGGCTCCCGTGGAGCTGTTTTTACCATCTTTACAAACAGACCAAAGCTCTTTAAGCCTATGCTGCAGGCTTTTATTCATGATTGTGATGCCTGCCTGCCTCTCCCAAGCAAGCACACCTCTCAGCCCTTCGCTGAGATCCACGGATGATACTCTGTATTCGTTCCTTCACAGGATCACCAGCTGGTGATGTGCTTGGGGTCCAGTTATGAGCATTGTGTGCTGAAAACAGGCTTGAACTGAAAACAGTCTCCTTGGTTAGGCAGCAGGTTTTAAGAGGAATATGAGTCAGGCATTCTTCTTTATTCGCTTTACATCATGAGGGATTTCTAACTCAGAAGAGCAGGACGAAAATAGGTCAGTTTACGGATGCAAGATTTTCTTATAGGATGATTTCAGAAGGAGCAGCCAGGTTTGCATGAGCGCTAAAGCCTTCCTTTCGCAGTGGCAGCTGTTGTTTTCCTTCCTGCCCCTCATTCCTTCTCCTCTGTAGGTGTATGCCCCCATACCTCCCATTTCCTAGGGGGATCTTCCTCTCCAGGAGGAAAAGTGATGAAGCAGTATTATCTAAGTTCATCCCTGCTCTGTAACTTTGGGCAAGACACTCAACCTGTCCAAGTGTCAGCTTTCTTATTTGTAATGTAATAATGCAGTTCACGGCGTGATGATGAGGGTCCCATTAACTTAATGCATAAATGGTAGCTCATCTGTTAATAAGATTTAGTGTGATAAGCCAGTTTACTAACCTGCTGTTTAGCTGGTATTTGCCTGGGACAGGTGTCAGGAAAGGCCTGAGGAAGCAGGCTGTGTGGTTTCAGGGGTCAGCCTCATTGGCTGAGGGAGGTAGGCGTAGCTCAGGCCTGGGAAACCCGTCGCCTTTCCTGTTGGCGTCTGTGCGGAGTTGCCCTTGGCGGGTCCCTGAACTGGAGCCCATGCCTTCAGGGGCCTTGGTCCTTCAGTGGCTGCCCCTCATGGTGCTGTCCTCCTTCACTTTTCAATGCCACCCCACGAGCAATGTTTCTTTCTCTTTCTGCAGCAAGGGAACATCATCCTCCCTTGTTGCTCCACTGCTGTCCCACAACTTTTTAAAAAACTCAACGGAGATTTTAACTGTTTAGTCTGTTCTTTGGCTGCTCAGGAAAAGGTCGGTCCCTTTTCCTTTCTCCATCTTGCACAGGGCTAGCACAGCTGGCTCCTTTCTTTTCCTTTGCTCTAGGTAGTGTCAGCAGTTCTCAAAGTGTGGTCCCAGGACCAGCAGCCTCAGCATCACTTGGGAATTTGTTAAATATGCAAATCCTTGGGCCCCTCCCCACACTTTGTGGATCAGAAACTCTTGGGTGGGGCCCATCAGTCTGGGATTGAACAAGCCCTCCAGGTGATTCCAATGCTCATTTAATGTGAGAGAACTACTGTTCTACATCTTTAGGTTCAGACTTTGTCTCTAACACACTTCTCAGGGAAGCCCCTGTCTCTAACACACTTCTCAGGGAAGCCCCCAGAGCGACAGATACAAAGTCAAGGACTGTTGGGTCTGCCAAAAGCACCCATTGTTCCGCTCAGTAGGCTGAGGTGTATAATCCCATCTGGTAGGGATTCCCATTGGGCCACCATCTAAACTGGCCGGGACTCTATTTATTTCTGTCCTAACTGGCTTCTTGTCTTCCCTCTGCATCCTACCCACCTACATTCCCCCAAATCCCCGCTCTTGGTAACTTCGTCATCTCAAAATGAACCCAGCGATGCTTCAAATGGGCTGCAAGGAACTTGCTGGACTTTCCTGATCAAATCTGTCCAGATTTTCTCTACATTCTTGGAACAGATAACCCCCAACATTTTTTCTCCAGTTTTATTGAGATATATCTGGCATACAGCACTGTGTAAGTTGAAGGTATACAGCATAATGACCTGACAGACATATATTGCTGAGTGGTTACCATAGTAAGTTTAGTTAACATCCATTACCCCATATAGTTACAAAATACTTTTTCCATGTGATGAGAGCTTTTGGGATCTAAGACTAGCAACTTTCAAATATACCCTACAGCAGTGCTAACTGTAGTCATCATGTTGTACATTCTATCCCCAGTACTTATTTATCTTGTAACTGGAAGTTTGTACCACAACTTCCCCAGTCTTTAACGTGATATCCCAATTGCTCCAGTTATGGGTACCACCTGAAGCTTTTTTTTTTTTTTTTTGTGGTACGCGGGCCTCTCACTGCTGTGCCCTCTCCCGCTGCAGAGCACAGGCTCCGGACGTGCAGGCTCAGCGGCCGTGGCTCATGGGCCCAGCCGCTCCGCGGCATGTGGGATCTTCCCGGACCGGGGCATGAACCCGTGTGCCCTGCACCGGCAGGCGGACTCTCAACCACTGTGCCACCAGGGAAGCCCCACCTGAAGCTTTAAGAGGTTCTTATCGGTATTTTCCTGAGTGCTGAGTCCTTCGCTCCTCATCGCTCTGGTCAGCATTGGAAATGTGGCCTCTCTTTCTCTGTTAGAAGTCTTCGGGTCCCAGGGGAGCCCTCTTTTCTAGTCCCATCTCTAAGAAGAGTGGGACCTGGGAGCATCTTCCTCTGGCCTTCTTATCTGTCTAGCCTGGCCTCCAAGATCTCATTCTCCTTTTCGCATGTGCCAAAGATGTCAGCCTCCCTCAAAGAAAACAGCACTTTTTCCCCACCCCCTGGCTTGCCTGCCTTCTCTCAGTTTCTTCCCTTCTTTCAGGGCACTGGCCCTGGTAGGAAGTCTGACACGTTTTCTTTCTTTCTTTTTTTTTTTGTTTTTTTGGCTACGTTGGGTCTTCGTTGCTACGCGTGGGCTTTCTCTAGTTGCAGCGAGCAGGGGCTACTCTTTATTGCGGTGCACGGGCTTCTCATTGTGGTGGCTTTTCCTGTTGTGGAGCACAGGCTCTAGGCACGTGGGCTTCAGTAGTTGTGGCTCGCAGCCTCTAGAGCGCAGGCTCAGTAGTTGTGGCGCACGGGCTGAGTTGCTCCACGGCATGTGGGATCTTCCCAGACCAGGGCTCGAACCCGTGTCCCTGCACTGGTAGGCAGATTCTTAACCACTATGCCACCAGGGAAGCCCTGACACATTTTTTTTTTAATCCCAACTTTTAATTTTAGAAAATTTAAGACCCACGGAAAAGTGGATAGAATAGTACAACAGAAGTTTTTATACCTCTCCACTGGACTCACCAGTGGCTGACATTTTGCCACACTTACTTTATCCTTTCTCTCTCTCTCTACACACACACACACACACACACACACACACACACACACACACTTTTTTCCCTGAACCATTGGAGTGTGAGATACAGACACCATGACAGTTTACCCCTAAATATTTCAGCTTGTATTTTCTAAAACAAGGACATTCTCTTACATAACCACAATATCATTATTATATACTATGTAATATATGTAATTATATTATATAGTGCATATATTTTAACTAATATATATATAGTCCCTAGTCAAATTACTCCAAGTATCCTCATAGTTGTATGTCATTGTGTCTCTTTTGTCTCTTTTAGTCTGGAACAATCCCTGTGACTTATTTTTAAATTTTTTAACTTTTCCATATGGTGGCATTTTTGAAGAGTGCAGGCCAGTTGTTTTGTACTGTCTCAGAACTGGGATCGGTCTGATTGTTTCCTCATGATTAGATCCAAGTTAAAGGTTTTGGGTCAGAATATTATATAAGTAATATTGTGTTCTTTTCATACCCAAACATTGGTGTGATCTGGTGAAATTCAGGTTACACGCAAATAGGAATGTATATTATGATCCCAGAACTGTAGAGCAGAAAAGAACCTCACAGCCTCATGCAACTACCTCACATTTCAAATGAATACACTGAGGCACAAAGAAGTCACAGGCCCATCGCTGGACTCAGCTGGTGGCAGTTAGCTGTGGCTGGTACACCACGTGCTAAACCCTCCTAAAATGTTAGTGTTCACTTTCTTCAACTTTTCAGGACCCTAGTGAGTGTGAGATGAATCCTGGAGATGTGGGGCAGTTGACATTTATACATACACAAGAGAGTGTTATCTCGAAGTGTTTTTCATTTCCCTGCTTTGAAGTCCGGCAAATTCCCCTAGTGCCCTCTCTGAGATACTCAAGAAGCAACAAATGCCTGTTTTCAACAGGGAAGACAAGTTTTATGTAAAGAGTGGCCTTCTACAAAGCTTCAGAAACGCTTCTAGGTTAAGAGAAGCAGCAGCCCAGCACTTTTGAGCTATTTGTATCGATTTAAAAGGCAGGACTCTCCATTGACCTGTTTTCAGTGCTATAATCCCATTACCTTGGCACGATCCTCTGGAGTTTTGCTTTGTTTGGGAATTTTTAATTCCTTTATTTGTAACAGATCAAAAACTATCTGGCATACTTGATGCATTTGGATGCGGGCCCTTTGATGGACCTTGCTGCCTTTCTGAACGCACATGTCCGCATATTTCCCAAATAACCACTCACAGTCTGCCCATCCCTCCCAATTTTATGTGGCAAGCCTATTCGCAAGCCTTTCAACTCCTCTCCCTAGGAGATTAACTGATAACTCTGTTAATGGATAAAAAACCAGGACTTTGTGCGAGACTCACCAGGCTGCTTTATGCCGTTGAATGGGGCATCTCTAACAGACCCTTCAGTTTGGGTTTCGGCAGAGGTGTTTGGTGCACTGGCATGCCAAATAGTTTTGAGTGGTGGGCTGCCTCCCATAACCACACCTCCAGCACTGTTCTTCCATGTGGGACAATGGAACAGTCCCCAGGCTGAGAAGTGTGATGGGTAGTTTGAAGGTTCAGAACAGGGTTTGGCAAACCATGGCCTGTGGACCAAATCTGGCTGTTTCCTTTTTTATCCAGATACCCCAGATCTACTCTAACAATGGCTTTTAAATGGTTGGAAAAAAAAAATCAAAAGAAGAATAAATTCCTTGACATGTAAAAATTATGTGAAATTCAAATTTTATTGTCTATAAAGTATTAGAAACACCCATGATTATTCGTTTATGTATCGTTTATAGCTGCTCTTGTATTATAAAGGCAGAGTTGAGTAGTTGTGAGAGATCATAGGCCCACAGAGCCTAGAATAGAGACCATTCATTCATTCATCAAATAACCACTAGGCACTTTTCATGTGCCAAGGTCTCTGCTAAGCATTGACGGTTGAAAGATGTGAAGAAACATCTCTTCCCTTGGGGAGCTCAGTCCTTCAGGTAAAACAGCGTAAACAGAAAAATTACACAGTGATAGAGCTGCTATAGTAGAGATGTATGAAAAATACCACAGGAACACAGAGTAGGCAGCCTTTCTTGGGGGATGAGGGAATGGGCAAATAGCTGACATTTTAGCTGCTGGGGTAGAGGTGGGCTGCTCAATATTCCTACCGCCTCACATAACCACTACCGTAAACTTTGTGGTATTTCTTACCAGTCTCTCTTCTTATGTATGTTTTGTATGGTTGCGTTTATTGCACAAATATCTTGTATTCTACTAACTTGTCACCTGTTATGAGTGGGAAGCAGTACAGGGTTGGCATTAAGCGCCCGTGTTGGTATTAAACTGCGTGGAAAGTCACTTCACCTCTCTAAGCCTCAGTGTCATCATTTGTAAAATGAAGATACAATGAAAACCTATCTGAGAGGGTTGCTGGGAGGGTTAGTGAGACAAAGCATTGAGTACACTTAACACAGGACCTGGTGGGTGACAGGTGCTCAGTGATGCCAGCTGGGACAGCCCTCCTTTTCAACTGTGTCCCATGGCCTGATGCTTCTCCTCCATGAAGGAATCTGCCAGAGAGATGGGAAGTGGGTGGAAGTGAAAGACCAGGGATGGAGGTTAACTTGGTATCCAACAAATTCAATGGATTTTACAGATTCAGTTATGCATATTTTACTTTATTATCAAAAGATTTGAGTCGGGTTACATATATAAAAACCAAACAGTGGGACCAGGATTAAGGAGAGTTGACAAAGATGTTGTATCCCTGTTGTATTCCTGGCAGCAGCTTGCAGCTTTTGATGCTTGGTGAATGTTTTTTACTGAAAACATGGTATGATGTTTCAGGTAATGGAAGGAGTTTGGCACAAAAAGAGCATGGGAGAAAAATGCTAAAATATTGGGTTTGAGCCCTGTTGTTGCTAAATGTGTGCTTTGTTGAAGGTTCTCCAGTGCCTAATCTGTAGGCAGTGATAAGCCAAAGGATTTGGACACATTTTATTTTAGCAAGAGATTTAAAAACATTATGTAAAACAGAAGGGGAAAATCCTGGAATTATGGAGAACCAGGTAGAAAGTTACAGGAATAGCCCAAGTGAGGAATAATGAAGTATAGAAATAGAAAGTGGAAGTAGAGATAGAGAAGACGGATTTGGAAGCAATTCCTGCAGTGGCTGGGCTGGTATGTTGAGCCAGAAAGAAGCTTCCAGACTGAGAAGCTGATGACACAGGAAGGAATTGGTTTTGTGGGCAAAGTGTTACAATCAATTTGGTTGAGTTTGGATTGCTGTGGGATGTGGATCGAGCTGCACTCGTGGACCTGGGACTTGGGAAAGGTTGGCACTGGAGATGTTGAGAGTCATCAACACATGGGCGGGAGCAGAAACTACAGGAGTGACCTGGGAGAGGATGGAGTGAGAACAGACGAGGTACAGGACAGAACCTGTGAATGTCCACATTTAGGGGGACATGAAGGGATGGGAACTAATGAAGAAAGAATAAAGGAAAGAGAGAGTATCAATCAGATAAAGGAGGGGAGCCCAGAACTGAGGAGGCTCAAAAAGCCATGGGAGGAAGATTTCCAGAGGAAAGAGGGCCACCAGGACCCACAGCAGGAGGGGAGTTAAACAGGACAAGGTCAGAGAAGAAAACTTTGCATTGTCAATTCATCAGGAACTGTCGTGGATGGTCATTTCACCAGAATATTAAGGGCGGGATTCAGTTGATGGTGCTGCAGTGACTGAACAGGTAAGAAGGAAGCAAAACTGTCATCCACCTTCCTTGATTGCAGCGCTGACACATACAGTAATCCCCCTTATACATGGGGGATGTGTTCCAAGACCCCCAGTAGATGCCTAAAACTGCAGATAGTACCGAACCCTAAATATTCTGTAGGGGAGCAAAATTTGTCACCCCCAAATGTGTCTTTGGCATGCAGATTACTTCGAGTTGAAAACAATCAAGCCTCAAAAGACTCAGGAAGAAACTTTGACCTGTCCCCTTAGCTGTCTAAAGAATTCAGATAGAGGACCTATTAAGGGAATAGAGCAACCACCATAGATAACTACAGTATGAACCAGGTGGGGTAGGCAAGAAGGAACCTAGCAAAGTCTATTTGTTAAAATTCCTCTCTGCGTCCCGTTGTCTCTGCCTGGCCCAGCAAACGTTGTCAATTGCCTTCCTCTACTTTGAAGTTCCAAACCCTGCACCGACATCCTCTTTGGTCTTTAGCTAAGGATGGTATTTAAAGTGGAGTTTCAGCCATATTAGCGAGTTACTCAGTTTTTCTGGGTCTCTTCCATGTCTACATATTATTAAACTTTGATTTTCTCCTGTTAATCTGTCTCATGTCAATTTAATTCTTAAACCAGCCGGAAGAACCTAGAAGGGCAGAGGAAAATTTCTTCCTCCCCGACAATACTGTTATATATACATACCTATGATAAAGTTTAGTTTATAAGTTAGGCACAGTAAGATCTTAACAATAACTAATAATAAAATAGAACGATTATAACAATATATTGTAATAAAAATTATATGAATGTGGTCTCTCTCTCAAAATATCTTATTGTACAAATTTAATGCCTTTTCCATCTTAACTAAGCACTTATCCCTCACTGTGGCAGTAACTCTTGCAGTTTGAGGTACAACAGCAAAAGTAGCATGAATTTCTGTTTTCTTCTTCACAATTTCACGGATAGGAGATTTGTTCTTACTGTAAATCTTAGCACCCTCAGCATAGGATTTTTTATTTCCCTTTTAAGTCCAGAACTCTCACCTTTTCACTTAAGGGAAGCACTTTACGGCTTCTCTTTGGCATATCCAAGTTGCCAGCATCACTACTTTTGCACCTTGTGGACATTATTATATAAAGTAAGGGTTACCTGAACACAAGCATGGAGATATTGTGACAGTTGATCTGACAGCCAAGATGGCTACTAAGTGACTAACAGGATATGATGGACAAAGGGATGATTCACGACCCGGGCAGGACAGAGCTGGACAGCAAGAGATTTCATCATGTTACTTGGAATGGCGCACAATTAAAAAACTTATGAATTGTTTATTTCTGGAATCTTCTATTTAATATTTTCAGACAGAGGGTGACCTTGGATAACTGAAAACCTCCAAAAGTGAAACCACCCATGAGGGGGGTCCATTAAAAAGTCAGATTTAAATATCAAGATTCACAAATTAGAACGAGCCTTCACCATAGCGCCTTCTTTCGCATCCTTGCTGGTCTGCTTATGCAGGGCTCCAGTTTGCAGTAAATTCCCAAAAGAGAAAAGCTTACTACTATCCTATAATGAAAAACCTAGGCCAAGCTACTTCCAACATCAACCCTATTAATGTATCACATTCCCAACCAGTAGAGGTTATACCATCAACATAAAGAGAAAACAAATGTTGTGGCTGTTCCATGGGTAATTTAGAGTCCCATGTCTTTCTGGCCGTACATAAAGCACCACAAACTAGATACATTCATACTAGAATATCCCAGAGGAATGTTTTTTATTAGTCGGAACAGCAAGAAATAAAGACTAAGATAAATTTAATATTTAGCTCTAAATCTTTAGTTTCCCTCATTAGTCCGACTTGCCTGCAGCCATATTGCTGTAAATTAAACAGCTGAAGTTGGTGTGTTGCCAAAATGCACAGCCAGAGAAATGTTAACAGTTCTCTCCTGTTCTTACACCCGATCAAGTTAAAAACAAAAAAGTTATCTGTTTGCCATCCAGACAGGTCATTAGAAAACTCTCAACTTATTTTTGAAGTTGGAAATAGAAAAGTGGCTCTGTCTTCAGCTCTAAGGTGGTCTTTGTCGAAAGGGGCTGATGGAGCTAAATAGGGAAACCGCTTTTGGTGGGCCCTCATCACTGAAGAGTTTCAGAGAAGATTCCTCCAATCAGAATGTTGCCAAATTATCACTGCCCAAAGGAGTCAAGAAAATGCCGCTTACTAGTGGAAGTCAATGCAGATACACTAACACTTTTGTGTGGAATGTCTCAGAAAAGATCCTGGAGGCTAGATTTCTCTGATAGGGGAGCGCCGTGCCAGACCAGAGGGAACGCTCCTTCAGGTGCTTGACCAGGCCGAATTTGGTTTGGGGTGGAAATGGGGGTTTGGTCTTCTCTCCCCATTTATCTCATTAGGCCGATCTTATTGATCAAGGATAGACAGCTGCCCTAATGCCTTCCTACCATACTAGTGACAGAAAACAGAGTTCTGGTTGAACAAATATTTATCAAAGAGTACAAACTGTTTATAACTAAAGAAGAATAGAGGAAGACAACATGTTAGCTTTACTTCGGCTTTCCCGCGGCTCCCAGAATAGTGGTGCCAGAGACACACATTCTTTGATTCATCAACCTCAGCAGCCTGGAATTTTCAGTCATCATATTCTTAAACTAGGTGCTCTTAAACCAAGTTTTCCCGAATGTGACTGCACATTTGAATCACCTGGAGAGCTCTAAAAACTCCCAGTACGCCGGCCACACCCCAGACCAATTACATTATTATCTCTAGGGGTGTGGCCCCAGCATCAGTAGTTTTTAATGCTTCCCAAGTGATTCCAATAAGCAACCAAGTTTGAGAATCACTGCATTAAATCTCAATCCTGACCGCACAGTAGATTCACCTGGGAACCAGCCCAGGCCAAGCTAATCATCAGAATTTTTAAAAAAGTTCCCCAGGTGATTTTAACCTGCAACCAGGGCTGAGAACTTCTACTTTTAAGCAGTGACTCTCAGAGTGAGGTTACAGAGCCTGCATTAGGATCAGCTACGTTCCTCATTAAACATGTAATTCCCAGGCCCACCCCAGACCTACCGAATCAGACATGGGGCTGCACCTACCCTACAGGCTCCCCAGGTGATTCATATCCTCACTAATGTTGGAGGCCCACCACCTCAAACCTCTTCTCACCTGGCCTGACAATCCCTCAACTTGTAGGAAGAGAGCTTTATTCTTTTTGCCTGAGGAAGATGGTTATAATTCCTGTTAAAGTGCAAACATCGTGACATAATCTCCAAGATACATTAGGTGAAAAGAGCAAGATGCAGAATAGCCTATATAGCATTTGCCTTTTAAAAATAAGAAGTAATATTTGTATGAGTGTATTTCTATATGGGCGGAAAATCTCTGGAAGAGTACAGGTCAAGAGGTGCTTCTGTAGAATGGAAGAGGCTGGTTTGGCGGAGGGGAGGACCTTTTATAATTTGTACCATGTACGTATATAACTCCTCTATTCAAAACCAGTGTAACTAAAAATGCGAACATTCTAGAGGGAGAAGTCACATTAAACCTTGTTATTCGCTTATACCCCAGAGTGAATTATTATATCAGAATTTTTTTTCTGAACAGATTTTGATATGAGGAAGAACAATAGGGTATATGGCATAAGGACAAGGGAAACCAAAGAAGGTATGGGGAATAGGAAAGAATCTCAGATTCTCAAAGTCAGTCTTTGCCAACTTTACATATTTGCCCATGGTCAGTCTTGACCTTAATTTCTAATCCAAATGATGGAAACAAACTAGTAAGTATCTCCTTCTTCAGACACTGTGTTTGGAAAATAAACAGGGGCTTTTTGTCTTCACCAAGCTCTAATAGAGTAGGGGTGAGGGGCGGGGAGGCCCTTGGCCACTTGGACCTTAGCAAACAAGCTTCTATGAAATGCTGCCTCAAATTCCCCTTGTTACCACCAGGTGGCAGCAGCAACCCACTTCTGGTCTAGCCCAGGAGATGCTTAACTAGCATGGCTCTACTTGTTTAATCAGCGTCTGGTCAGAGAACTGTAGAAACTGAGACGCGAAAGAACATTTCTTAAAAGTTCTCCTAATGACCACATGTGCTGAAATGGAGGGGAAAAAAGAACAATGTATTAAGAACACTTAATATTCAACACAACAAATTTCATCTGTGAAGGGAAGGAAACTAAATCGTAACATTTCCAGACACCTACTATGTGCCAAGCACTTTACTAAATGCCTTGTATGTTATTTCATTTGATCATCAATACAGACTTGTGAGCTGGATACCAATGCCTCTATTTTACAGATGGGGGAGCTAAAGTGGGGATAGATTAAGTAACTTGCCTGAAGTTTCAGAGAAGTAAGACAGAGGCAAGGTGTGAACCCAGTTTGATCACATAAATCCATGATTTTTCCATTACTGTATGTCAGACCATCTTCTGTAATTGGGCGTACCAGACACTGGCCAAAATGGCCTTGGAGGATGGCTTGGAGTTGGACCACAGTATGCTTGGGGAGGGGTGGATTTACCAGCCAAATAGCAGGATTCTGATAGAGAATACGACTGTTGTTTGTGTACCCCCTGTTTTATGTCCCAGTACTTGCCCTTGACACAGGAAGTAAGAGATCAACAGTGCTTTCTAAATTTGAGCTGTCTGTATAATCAGGAGGAACCTCTTGGAATCAGAAGAGTCCTGACCTAGAGAGAGAATTACGTTCTAGAGAGGGGATAGAATGCTTTTTTCCCTAGAACAATATGAACCTGAAGTGAATGACAGATTTCATGCATGTCAAGTGGGAATGTTTATTAGTGGGAGGTTCCTCTGTACTTCTTGCCTTTGTAACTAAATAGTATACTTAAATCTCTACTTTGTATCTCTTGACTTATTAGGTAAGACTAAGAAATTATCTCCCTATATCTCTCCTTCCTATAAATTTCCCAATTTTGTCTGGTTAAACCCTTATTTTTATGTCCTCAAGGTTAGTAATTTACATTCCGTCCTACAACTGTAACAAAAAGTAATTGTGGTATAATTACATAGAGTATTTACCACAGGACTGAGCAGTGTATGGTCAGTAGGGAATTCTCTATGACTAACCTTGTCTTGAAAGGGGAATTCTCCCATCATCAAGGTCACATGGATTCTCTTCTCTAATGTGTTCAAAATAACACCATGTCTGGTTTAATTGCATCTGGACCACAACTTTCATGTAAATATTTTGTTTTTTTACGGGTTCTATTTGCCGTTTCTTATTCTTATTGTTAGAAGAAAATAGGCTTCGTTTGTCATGTCACTAAAATATGGCCCCTTGACCACACCATCAGTTGGATGGTGCAGTGTAGTCCCTTTATGGGTTTGTTCCACATCTGTCACTGTGGGCTTTCTTTGTTGTGTACTGCTTGGCTGGTTTCCCTTTTTGTTAGATCTCAGGTTTCCTCCTTAATTGGAATTGCTTTTGTGTTTTGCTAAAATACATCCTTAATAATTATTTCAGAAATAGTGCATGAGGAATGTATTTTCCAAGGGTTTGCATACCTGGGATGTCTTCTTGTCACTATTTTTTTTTTTAATATTTTATAACTTCTAGGAGAAAGCTCTTTTTTTTTTTCCTGAACTTTTAAATAAATTTATTTGTTTATTTATTTATTTTTGGCTGTGTTGGGTCTTTGTTTCTGTGCGAGGGCTTTCTCCAGTTGCGGCGAGCGGGGGCCACTCTTCATCGCGGTGCGCGGGCCTCTCACTGTCGCGGCCTCTCTCGTTGAGGAGCACAGGCTCCAGACGCGCAGGCTCAGTAGTTGTGGCTCACAGGCCTAGTTGCTCCGCAGCATGTGGGATCTTCCCAGACCAGGGCTCGAACCCGTGTCCCCTGCATTAGCAGGCAGATTCTCAACCACTGCGCCACCAGGGAAGCCCTTGTCACTCCTTCTTGTTTAAAATTTCATAAGAAAAATGTTCTTTGATTTCCCTCTTAACAGTTTTCAGTATTCTGGAATTAATGTTAGTTGTGTCTTATAATTTCTACTGGAATTATTTCAGTACTATCTTAATATTATTTTAACAAAGGAGATTATATGAGTAAATTTTGGTCTTTACTGAGTCTTTGGGGCTGCATCCAGTAAGAAGCAGCCACCTCCCATTTCTTTTACACCTCTGTAACACGAACTAGGCTTTTTTTTTTTTTTCTCATACGTTCTATTTTGTTACCCTGAAGGCTTCTGGAGGGGTTTCAAAAGCAATATTTCTATCATCATTTTGTTAGTCCCATTTTCACAACTCACTTAGAAGCAAAATATTTTATGAGAAGCTATGTTGTGTCCAGAACAAGTGAAACGCTGACTGTCAGGCAAGATTTAGAAAATAGAAGCTTCCCATAAATTTAAGGCTAGAAATCCCATCTGCATAAAGAAAGACCCCTTAGCCCACCAAGAAAATGCCTATGGGCTTCTGAAAACTCCCTTCCTCTACAAAAGAGAGAAAATCATTAAAAATTTTGATTTATGCCCCAATCTGTTGCTGTTTATAGCATAGAAATCTGTAATTCTCCTGCCAATGGAACTAAAGTTGCTTTTAAATGGTTACAGTAAAAAAATGCCCAAACGAAAATATTTGCTGCATTTTTCTTTCTAGTGACCTCAGTAATACCTGAGTGGATATATAATTATTTCTTGGACATTGTGTTTAAACAATTACTTTGGGATTATCTAAAATTCACTTGACCATGAGTTTTTGACATTATTAAAATGGCTAGCTAATTACTCATAGACTGCATATCGTAGGCAGGTTTTAAGTAATTCCCTTGAAAACAAATATTCAAAAAGAGTTTTTATGTCCATTTAGGTCTCTTTCTTGAGCTGAAATAAGCAAGGCCAGCTGTGCTTCAGCCTAGAATCATAAAAGTGAAAGAATGTAAACTGATACAGCCACTATGGAGAACAGTATGGAGATTCCTTAAAACACTAAAAATAGAGCTACCATACGACCCAGCAATCCCACTACTGGGCATATACCCTGAGAAAACCATAATTCAGAAAGAGTCATGTACCACAATGTTCATTGCAGCACTATTTACGATGGCCAGGACACAGAAGCAACCTAAGTGTCCATCGACAGATGAATGGATAAAGAAGATGTGGCACATATATACAATGGAATATTACTCAGCCATAAAAAGAAACGAAATTGAGTTATTTGTAGTGAGGTGGATGGACCTAGAGTCTGTCATACAGAGTGAAGTAAGTCAGAAAGAGAAAGACAAATCCCATATGCTAACACATATATATGGAATCAGAAAAAAAAAAGGTTCTGAAGAACCTAGGGGCAGGAGACGAATAAAGACACAGACGTAGGGAATGGACTTGAGGACACAGGGAGGGGGAAGGGTAAACTGGGACGAAGTGAGAGAGTGGCATGGACATATATACACTACCAAATGTAAAATAGCTAGCTAGTGGGAAGCAGCCGCATGGCACAGGGAGATCAGCTCAGTGCTTTGTGACTACCTAGAGGGGTGGGATAGGGAGGGTGGGAGGGAGACACAAGAGGGAGGGGACATGGGGATATATGTATACGTATAGCTGATTCACTTTGTTATAAAGCAGAAACTAACACACCATTGTAAAGCACTTATACTCCAATATAGATGTTAAAAAATAAATAAAAGTGAAAGATAATGGCTTATCTCAAATGAAGATCCAGCTGTAATTGCAGGCCTGACCTGGCCACTCAGCCATGCACGTGTGGAGTTCTCCATTTGAGACTGTAATGGTCAGCCCTGCTGAACATTGTTGCATCCTGGATGCAAAACAAAAGGGCTGTTAGAAGAAAAGTTACTTTTCTTGAATGTAAATATATCTTTCTCGAGGTTGGAAAATTGGAAATGATCTCAAGATGTCCATCTGACAAAATTTGGCCTGCGAAAGAGCCACACCAGGCCAACAGGGCCTTCAAATGCATCAGACACTATTCCTTCCTTGACGTAAAGCACTACTAACTCTTGTTTACCCACAATTTAACCAACCAGAAAGTTAAGGTAATCCCTTCTCCCCAAACTCTATCTTTAAGAGAAAGTGATAATTAAGGTTGTGTGGTTTTAGGGATACATCAACACAATAGGATCACCTTGACTTAAGCCCGTTCTTCAGATGATGTCAGTTTTGTGTGACATTCCTGGTGGTGCCCCTAAAGCAATGCAGAAACTTGGGGGTACTTATGCCTCCTCAGAGATTAAATTGCACAGTGTCAGTTTCCAGTTGTATTGCACTGCTTTCCTGATTCTAACCAACTCTAATCATTCTGAATAAATTTAAAGCCAGAGACAGATATAGTGAGCCCCTATATACGTTTAAAATAATCTTTAAGAGTGTAAAAGCTTTCCCTGATAAAACATGGCTTTTGACTCCTCCCACCTTCCCTACACAACTTACCTGTAGAAAACAGATAAACAGATAAATGCATGAATCAATCGATCTGGCTGTGCATATTGATAAGATATAATGCAAGGAAAAGGTTGATTCAAGAAACCATTAAGATCTTTTTTTTCTTAGTCATCACTACTTTGTGTTTCTAAACTTCTTATGAAAATAACTCAATTTCTAGCAGCAGCTTGTGCTGGTAGAGGCAAGCCCAGATATACACAGGAACTGCTGAGCCTGTGTTATGATTTGAGGGGTGTGGGAATTAAGTGAGATGTGAAGTGCCTTGCCTATCACTGATACACAGAAGACATTCCACAAGTATCAATTTCTTCAACGTCTAGCATTAGAATCAATCTTTGGATTCTTTTTTTTTTCAGTCCTCTTTAGATATACTCAGCTCATTCTTTCATTCACATCTAGATTCTTTCACCCAGTATTCATTCATGGTTCCCTGTGTGTCAAGGCCTGTGTTGGGCATGGGGATACAGTGGTGAATAATAAATCCCTGAACTCACAGAGCAACAAGTCTAGTGTCAGTGATACAGCAGAGACTTTTCCTCCGTTAAGAGGAAAAGGGTTTCCCTGGTGGCTCAGTGGTTGGGAGTCCGCCTGCCGATGCAGGGGATGCGGGTTCGTGCCCCGGTCCGGGGGGATCCCGCGTGTCATGGGGCGGCTGGGCCTGTGGGCTGTGGCCTCTGGGCCTGTGCGTCCAGAGCCTGTGCTCCGTGACGGGAGAGGCCACAGCGGTGAGAGGCCCGCGTACCGCAAAAAAAAAAAAAAAAAAAAAAAGGGGGAATGAAGTCAGGAACCTGTATGAGAGAGGGGGAGAGGGTCAGGAAAATGTCCCAGATAAATAAAAGCAATTTTCAAGTCCCTCAAGCTACGTCTCATTGTGGTCCAGCGCTGGCCTTGATGCTACCCTTGACTCTGCACCCAAAGACCAAGGTGAGAATGACATCCCTTCCTTAGCTCCGACTCAAATCCAAGGGTAGTGATGCGAGAGGAATTGCTGCTTTAAAACAAAGAAAAAGAACAAAACAATAACCATAATGAAATAAAAGCCTTAAAGCTAAAGAAAAATAAAATGTCATGATTTGTGCATTGTTTCTACAAAACTGATTTGTTCTGTGGTGGAAGATAGAGTCTGCCCTTGATTTCTACAAAACGTGCAGTAATCGGTTATGTACTCCAGGGAAAAACTATTCTTAAGGAAGCAGGAACATGATGGATTCACTTCCTTGGTGAGGTTTATAATATGTGGCAGTTTTAGCACAAGCAGGTACTTGGTCTATAAACCGGGAGAGCACACATTAGTGGTGGCTTGTTTTGAAATGAAGAAGAATGCAGCTCTTCCTCTCACTCTGCTTGTGAGTCCTTCTGGGGATAAACAGGAAGATTAAGTGTTTTCCTGATGTTGTGTTTGCCTGTCACGGTAATGTGCACACGCCCCATTGCCAGCACCTTTACACAGCCCCACAGACCTGCTACTTTCGTCGGCAGGAGCTGTTCATCGCAGACCCAGGTCTCATTCTGTGTTGAATGGAGTCAGGGTTATTTCCGCTTCTTGTTCCAATGCTCCCTCTCAATTAGATGCTCTACGATTAGCTGCTTCGCAATTAGACACCAGATCCCTTAGTCTGTGAGCATCCAGTTTCTTGGTCCCCGGAGGCCATTTCATGTCCTCACTCCTCAAAGCCTGCTGTTCTGCTTGTTGCCATTTAAATGGTGCTAAAGAGAGCAGCCCTGGCAGCCAGCTGGCTTCCCGGAGGCCTCTGGTGCTGCTGAGCCACCAGAGACCCAAGTCTGGTCCTCAGATGGGTGTGTGGGAACACGAGCTGTCAACTCCAAAAGGGATTTCATTTTACAGGCCTGATTCATGTTAACTCATGTCATAAGAGACTGGCTGATAAGCTAAAATGCCAATTTCTGTATTTACCATTAGAAATGTACTTGCCAAGCAATAAATCTGCGTCAGCCACTCAGTTCATTATTTGCACACAATTAAAGTCTGTTTGGGAAACCAAATTATGGATCACAAGGTTTCTTGGTGAGGGGAAAATGGACTCTCATACACTGCTCATTGGAGTGTAAATGGAGACAAGTTTTCTGGAAGGCAATGTTTTATTATGTGCAACTTTTACATTGAACAAGCGTGATGAGTTCTTTATTTGCATCTCCTCTCACCCCTTGAAAATTTATTCAGTGGTGGAATCTTGCCCCTGTCTAAAAACTTGGCCGACCCCCTGACTTTTCCACTTACTCATATGGAATAGATTGGCCTATGATCAAAGTCACAAACACTGGCTCAATTCAGGAATGAAAACTATACAGTATGAGCTGTTAAATCAAACTTCAGTCTTCAGTCAGACTTTTCCTCCCCTCTCCCAGCTAAGGCCTAAGGTTGCTGGGCCACCTATCTTTTGGACAATAATCTTGATCACCTTAGCATTCCTCTCTTCCCTTCTTTTTACTTGCTAATTGCATCTTCTGGCCTCTCAGAGGATGGAACATGGTGGAGGAAGAGGCTATTAAGCTTGAGGTAAGGGTCACCATGCTCCTCCCGCCCCCATCCCCACGATGGGGCCTCACATCACAGCTCAGCTGAAGATTCTTTCATCATAAATCCACTTCCCCTTCCAAACTTTCAGCCCTTTCTGCCTAAGTGATCCAAGGGAGGAGGAATTGACTTTATTTTCATCCTTTGAAAGTTTGTTCACGCATGTAACTTTGGTGTAGAACATCATTGCAGTTCAGATCCATGTACTTTTAGTTTGTGTGGGTCTGTGTATTTTCTCAGACTGAATGCCTAGAACTGCAAAAGTTGTGTTTGTGGGTGCTAGTAACATGGTGGGTAAGAGCTAGGGTTCTGGAGTCTACTGTTTGCAAGTGTCAGGGTCAAACTTTTAATATCCTGTTACATATGCATTGAAAGCCTTAAAGATGTTCATAATAGTAGCAAATGCTTATTCTGCACCTACTATATTGCACAGACGATTCCAAGAGCTTTATCTGTACCAGTAAGTTTAGTTTCTCAACAATCCTGTGTTATATATTATCATTATCTCCATTTTGCAGCAAAGAAACCTAGGCAAGGAAAGACTGCATTACTTGCCTCAAGTCATAAAATGATAAATTCCATCCAAACAGTCTGACACCAGAACCCACACTCTTGATCACTCTGCTTACTAATGCTCATGAACACAAGAATTCTAGTTCTAGGAGATCAGTCTCAGGAAATAGACACACAAAATAACGTAGCTGGATCTTAATTGCAACGTCTCTAATAACTTGAAAAAACTGGGTACAACTCTTGCGTTTGATAGTAGGAGACTGATTAAATAAACAAGTATGTTAATACGAACCCAAAGCCTTTAAACATGTATTGTAGAGGAGTATTCACATATAAAAAATGCAAAACTGCACCAGTAGTCAGCGAAATGCAAATGAAAGTAGAGTGGAAAAAATGAGAAGGAGACGTAATGTTCAGTGCTGGCAAGAACAGGCCACTTTCCTTCACTACTGATGAGAGGGGGAATTGTTAGGATATCTTTGCAAAGGAATTTGGCCAAAACTTCTAATGTGCTTAAAAATTAGAAACGTGTAACCCTTTGACTAACATTATTATTTTTGAGAATCTATATTACAGAAAGTAAAGCATGGACATAAGGCAAAAATCTGGAAATAATTGAATGTCTGTCAATATGCTATGTCATATTAATGCAGCTCTTTTTTTTTTCTTTTTTTTATTGAAGTATAGTTGATTTACAATGTTTCAGGTGTACAGCAAGGTGATTCAGTTATACATATAAATATATAAATGTATTCCTTTTCAGATTCTTTTCCATTATAGGTTATTACAAAATATTGAATATAGTTTCCTCTGCTATACAGTTAAGTCCTTGTTTATAAAAACATATTCTTTTTATGTAAAGAATTGGAAACAATAAAAAAGAATAGTGACATAATCTAATCTATATAATTCTGCTTTGTACTATTATTTATTTATTTTTTTAACATCTTTATTGGAGTATAATTGCTTTACAATGGTGTGTTAGTTTATGCTTTATAACAAAGTGAATCAGTTATACATATACATATGTTCCCATATCTCTTCCCTCTTGCATCTCCCTCCCTCCCACCCTCCCTATCCCACCCCTCTAGGTGGTCACAAAGCACGGAGCTGATCTCCCTGTGCTATGCGGCTGCTTCCCACTAGCTATCTATTTTACGTCTGGTAGTGTATATATGTCCATGCCACTCTCTCACTTTGTCACAGCTTACCCTTCCCCCTCCCCATATCCTCAAGTCCATTCTCTAGTAGGTCTGTGTCTTTATTCCCGTCTTATCCCTAGGTTCTTCATGACATTTTTTTTCCCCTTAGATTCCATATATATGTGTTAGCATACAGTATTTGTCTTTCTCTTTCTGACTTACTTCACTCTGTGTGACAGACTCTAGGCCCATCCACCTCACTACAAATAACTCAATTTCATTTCTTTTTATGGCTGAGTAATATTCCATTGTATATATGTGCCACATCTTCTTTATCCATTCATCCAATGATGGACACTTAGGTTGCTTCCACCTCCTGGCTACTGTAAATAGAGCTGCAATGAACATTTTGGTACATGACTCTTTTTGAATTATGGTTTTCTCAGGGTATATGCCCAGTAGTGGGATTGCTGGGTCATATTAGGTAGTTCTATTTGTAGTTTTTGAAGGAACCTCCATACTGTTCTCCATAGTGGCTGTACCAATTCACATTCCCACCAGCAGTGCAAGAATGTTCCCTTTTCTCCACACCCTCTCCAGCATTTATTGTTTCTAGATTTTTTGATGATGGCCATTCTGACTGGTGTGAGATGATACCTCATTGTAGTTTTGATTTGCATTTCTCTAATGATTAATGATGTTGAGCATTCTTTCATGTGTTTGTTGGCAATCTGTATATCTTCTTTGGGGAAATGTCTATTTAGGTCTTCTGCCCATTTTTGGATTGGGTTGTTTGTTTTTTTGTTATTGAGCTGCATGAGCTGCTTGTAAATTTTGGAGATTAATCCTTTGTCAGTTGCTTCATTTGCAAATATTTTCTCCCATTCTGAGAGTTGTCTTTTGGTCTTGTTTATGGTTTCCTTTGCTGTGCAAAAGCTTTGAAGTTTCATTAGGTCCCATTTGTTTATTTTTGTTTTTATTTCCCTTTCTCTAGGAGGTGGGTCAAAAAGGATCTTGCTGTGATTTATGTCATAGAGTGTTCTGCCTGTGTTTTCCTCTAAGAGTTTGATAGTTTGTGGCCTTACATTTAGGTCTTTAATCCATTTTGAGCTTATTTTTGTGTATGGTGTTAGGGAGTATTCTAATCTCATACTTTCACATGTAGCTGTCCAGTTTTCCCAGCACCACTTATTGAAGAGGCTGTCCTTTCTCCACTGTACATTCCTGCCTGCTTTATCAAAGATAAGGTGACCATATGTGCGTGGGTTTATCTCTGAGCTTTCTATCCTGTTTCATTGATCTATATTTCTGTTTTTGTACCAGTACCATACTGTCTTGATTACTGTAGCTTTGTAGTATAGTCTGAAGTCAGGGAGCCTGATTCCTCCAGCTCAGCTTTTTGTTCTCAAGATTGCTTTGGCTATTCAGGGTCTTTTGTGTTTCCATACAAATTGTGACATTTTTTGTTCTAGCTCTGTGAAAAGTGCCAGTGGTAGTTTGATAGGGATTGCATTGAATCTGTAGATTGCTTTGGGTAGTAGAGTCATTTTCACAATGTTGATTCTTCCAATCCAAGAACATGGTATATCTCTCCATCTATTTGTATCATCTTTAATTTCTTTCATCAGTGTCTTATAATTTTCTGCATACAGGTCTTTTGTCTCCTTAGGTAGGTTTATTCCTAGATATTTTATTCTTTTTGTCGCAATGGTAAATGGGAGTGTTTTCTTAATTTCTCTTCCAGATTTTTCATCATTAGTGTATAGGAATGCAAGAGATTTCTGTGCATTAATTTTGTATCCTGCTACTTTACCAAATTCATTGATTAGCTCTAGTAGTTTTCAGGTAGCATCTTTAGGATTCTCTATGTATAGTATCATGTCATCTGCAAACAGTGACAGCTTTACTTCTTCTTTTCCAGTTTGGATTCCTTTTATTTCCTTTTCTTCTCTAATTGCTGTGGCTAAAACTTCCAAAACTGTGTTGAATAAGAGTGGTGAGAGTGGGCAACCTTGTCTTGTTCCTGATCTTAGTGGAAATGCTTTCAGTTTTTCACCATTGAGGACGATGTTGGCTGTGGGCTTGTCATATATGGCCTTTAATATGTTGAGGAAAGTTCCCTCTATGCCTACTTTCTGCAGGGTTTTTATCATAAATGGGTGTTGAATTTTGTCGAAAGCTTTCTCTGTAATGCAGCTCTTTAAGTAATGAATTTGATCTTGACTTATTGACCTAGAGCAGTGTTCATGATATATTGTGTGAGAAAAGTTGCTTTCATAATGTGTAGAGCAAGACCCCATTTTGTGAGAACAAACAATAATCTCTGTGTGTATGAAAGTTTGTATAAGAGTGGAGAAAGCTCTGAATGGTTACAAATCAGGATATTAACTTTGGCTACCTCAGCTGGGTAGCATAAATGTGTTTGTGTTTGTGTGTGTGTGTGTGTATGCACCTTTGGACTGTTTCATTAGTTGCAGTGAGAATTTATATTTAGAAATGAGAATTTTTTATTAAAGAAAAAAGAGTATTAAATGATATGAAAGGCATTTATGATCTATTGTCAAATGGAAGGAAAAAAATCCCATTTTAAAAAGCAATCCAAAATGGTATATGTGTTTATTAATGTGGGTGTAGAGAAAAAGACTGAAATGTTAACAGGAGTTATTTCTGACTCATGGGATTTTTACTGTCTTTGATCTGTCTGTGTTTTCTGAATATCAAGCAATTAACATATATTAATTATATAAAGAAAAAACTTTGTTAGAAATAAAATGAGGAACTGGTTTGTAAGGAAAGATAAAGAGTTAGAATTGAGTTTGAAGTGAATTTTTTTTTAAGAGGGTGATTGGTAAAATGGAGTCAGAGCAAAAAGTTGAACGACCTCAAGGATGGTACATTTGAACAGTTCAGTGCCTGAAAACATTTTCTCCATTAGAGGGTGAGATCTCCTGTGTTGTTAGTCAATAATCTTGTCACAATACATGACCTGCAAAGATTAGGGGGAGACCCAATTTTGAGATTTCTTTTGGCAATATTTTCTATCTAAAATACTCTGGCTTATACCAAACCACCTTTTACCTAGAAGGGGGAAGATAAGGAATTTGGAATAGAACGTTAACAAGAAACAAAGATGAATCCAGGCAGACTTGTGGACACAGGACATAAATGGAGTGCAGGGGTGGATATGGACCGGTTGATAGCAGAGAAATCCTGACGCAGGGCGCCGCAGTCCTTGGTGTACTGTAGCCATAAAGCTGTGGAACACATCCATTGAGAACAACAGAGACTAACCTACATGTTTTGTGTTAAGAACTGGACTTAACTCTTTCCGTCAAAGGCACATGGCATTTGTGCAATTCGTCACCTGCCATTTGCAGAACTTTGTAAGGTATATTTGTGGGGGGAGTCGGGGGAGCATATGTGCAACATTCATCAGGCCCTCATAGAATTAGGAGGGAAGGTGGTTTAGTACAAAAAATTCTTTTTATTTCTTCCTCATCTAGGTAATAGCCAAACCAAAGCTTCAGTTATGCAGAACCTCAGATCTGGATTTCTTTTCAGGATAAGGTTAGTACATGGAGAGAAGGAAGAAGAATTATTATAAAATTAGAGAAAGAAATTTAACGACAGGGAAAAATCCTAAGCTTCTTAGCCATTTAAAATTGTGGCTGAAGTAAACACTTATTGAGCAGACTGGATCATAAAACTGAAGCTGTGAAAGACCAAAGACGAGAATTCTTGTTTTTCTACAAGGATCCCATTCAGAAAGAGGACTGTAATGTGAAAGGAGGAAGAGATAGCAATTTACTTTTTACTGTCTGTGATGCCAGTTGTACGGTTTTGAACTCCATTGTTGTGGGGAATGTCAATGGTCCCTAAGCGGTCCAGCATAACCGGGAGGTGATGGGTTTCGGTTCGGGGCTATGGTGCCGTTTATTGCAGCTATTGAGAGGTAGCGTTTCCGGGAAGGCTGAAATGATGGTGAAATGGAATGCCTTTTCTTTTTATGTCCCTTTTGTCTGATACAGTATTTTTAGTTGTTAACTCAAGGTTGAAATAGACCAAAATAAAAACCTGAAAATAAGAGCTTCAAGTAAAAATCTCTGTTTGGCCCATGCCAGATAGAACTGAAACCCAAACTTCTGGCTTTTCAACATCAATTAGAACAAGTGCTTTGGAAGATGTTGCTAATTAGGCATTTCTGCAGAAATTTAAGACATGTAATCAAGAAATAATTATAATCCTAGAAGCTGATTTTTAAGGAGTGCTTCCTTGTTTGTGCTTACGCCTTCCCTCCTATTTTGGAGGATTAGATGTGAACATTCCTTCAAAAGTCACTCCACCACCTCTTCTCCTTTAGCTCATTCTCATGTAGTCCACTGACTTTTATCTCTGGCCTCTCTTTGTCCACCAGGGCCTTTCCTTTTGTCCATAAACACACTCTAGTCTACTTCATCCTTTAAAACCAACCATCCACCCAACCCAAAAGACCTTCCCTCAATCTCCAATCCTTTGAGCCTCCTATCTAAGTCTAAATTCACTAGAAGTGTAGTCTGAATTTTCCTCTCCCAGTGCTTTGTCTCTCATTCTCCCCTCACTCGTTTCCAAACTAGTGTTCATATTCATCTCCCTACTGAAGGTAAAAGTGACCCTCAATTGACAAATTCTCTTCCTCCCTGGGCTCTAGGGCATTTAAACATTTCCATCCCTTTGTCTTTCCTGGAATTCTTCTTCCTTGGCTTTTGCAATACCAATCCCATTGCTCTCCCTCAGCGCTTGTTGGTTCAGTCTCATTCTGCTTGTCCTTAGAGTCTGATGTTTTCCAGGCTCTGCCCTTCTCTCTCTTCTCTGGCTTCGGGATAATAAAATGACATTTATTCATTTCAGGTATCATGATAAAAGGCAAGAATGCAAGATGACTAAAACATCACCACCTACTAGGAATCCTTAGACATAGTACCTATTGATGATAGTATCAATAACATCTCGTAGCCTCAATTTCCAGATGTCATAAATACCTAAGATCCAGATCTTCATTTGCAACCCTTTACTGTGCATCCCTAGCTGAAGCCCAACAGGACCAAAAGCAAACAACTCAACACCCCTCCCTCATTGCATCCTCCCTCAATAGTCCCTCCCATGTTTAACGGTGGGAACATTCCTCTGGGATAGGCAAACTAGAAACCTGGGAATCAGCCTACATCACTTTCTTTCAACCTCCACTTCTAATAAATCTCCAACTCTATCACTTGTCTAACAGAAAGATTGTTTAAATACCTGCCCTTTCTTCACTGCTTGGCCCAGACCTCCTCCTTCTGCACCTGGAAAATACTACAGAAGCCTTTGCTTTCCTTTTCTCCAAGTTCTGCATCAACCTCCAAATTCATCCTCCACAATGCTGCCAGAGTGCCTATTGTTTTTTTAATATTTTAAAATTAATTTTTATTGGAGTATAGTTGCTTTACAATGTTGTGTTAGTTTCTACTGTACAGCAAAATTAATGAGCTATCCATATACATCTATCCCCTCTTTTTGTATTTCCTTCCCATTTAGGTCACCACAGTGCGTTAAGTAGAGTTCCCTGTGCTATACGGTAGGTTGTCATTAGTTATGTATTTTATGCATAGTATCAATAGTGTACATGTGTCTCAATCCCAATCTCTCAATTCCTCCCCGCCACTTTCCCCGTGGTATCCATACATTTGTTCTCTATGTCTGTGTCTCTATTTCTGCTTTGCAAGTAAGATGATCTATACCATTTTTCTGGATTCCACATATATGCATTAATATACAATATTTGTTTTTCTCTTTCTGACTTACTTCACTCTGTATGACACTCTCTAGGTCCATCCACATCTCTACAAATGACCCAATTTTGTTCCTTTGTATGACTGAGTAATATTCCATTGTATATCTGTACCACATCTTCTTTATCCATTCATCTGTTGATGGACATTTAGGTTGCTTTCATGCCTGGCTATTGTAAATAATGTTGCTATGAACATTGGGGTGCATGTATCTTTTTGAATTATGGTCTTCGCTGGGTATATGCCCAGTAGTGGGCTTGCTGGATCATATGGTATTTCTATTTTTAGTTTTTTAAGGAACCTCCATACTGTTCTCCAGAGTGGCTGTATCAATTTACATTCCCACCAACAGTGTATGAGGGTTCCCTTTTCTCCACACCCTCTCCGACATTTATTGTTTGTAGATTTTTTGATGATGGCCATTCTGACCAGTGTGAGGTGATACCTCATTGTAGTTTTGATTTGCATTTCTCTAATAATTAGTGATGCTGAGCATCTTTTCATGTGCCTCTTGGCCATCTATATGTCTTCTTTGGAGATATGTCTGTTTAGGTCTTCCACCCATTTTTTGATTGGGTTGTTTGTTTTTTTGATATTTAACTGCATGAGCTACTTGTGTATTTTGGAGATTAATCCTTTGTCAGTTGCTTTGTTTGCAAATATTTTCTCCCATTCTGAGGGCTGTCTTTTTGTCTTGTTTATGGTTCCTTTACTGTACAAAAGCTTAACTATAAGATACTGATGAAAGAAATCAAAGACAACACAAACAGATGGAGAGATATACCATATTCTTGGATTGGAAGAGTCAATATTGTGAAAATGACTATACTACCCAAAGCAATCTACAGATTCAATGCAATCCCTATCAAATTACCAATGGCATTTTTCACAGAACTAGAACAAAAAAATTTACAATTTCTATGTAAACACAAAAGAGCCCAAATAGCTTAAACAATCTTGAGAAAGAAAAACAGAGCTGGAGGAATCAGGCTCCCTGACTTCAGACTATACTACAGAGCTACAGTAATTAAGACAGTATGGTGCTGGCACAAAAAGAGAAATATAGATCAATGGAACAGGATAGAAAGCTCAGAGATAAACCCACACACATATGGTCACCTTATCTTTGACAAAGGAGGCAAGAACATATAATGGAGAAAAGACAGCCTCTTCAATAAGTGGAGCTGGGAAAACTGGACAGCTACATGTAAAAGAATGAAATTAGAACACTCCCTAACACCATACACAGAAATAAACTCAAAATGGATTAAAGACGTAAATGTAAGGCCAGACACTATAAAACTCTTAGAGGAAAACATAGGCAGAACACTCTTTGACATAAATCACAGCAAGATCTTTTTTGACCCACCACCTAGAGTAATGGAAATAAAAATAAACAAATGGGACCTAATTAAACTTAAAAGCTTTTATACAGCAAAGGAAACCATAAACAAGACCAGAGTGCCTATTTAAAAATACAAATTTGATCACATCTTATCTGCTCTAAAAGACTTCAACAGCTCTCCATTGTCTAAAAGTTAAAGCCCAGGTCATTTGTAAGACCATTCCTATTTTGCCCATAACCTCCTTTCACAGTTTCTTATCTTGCCTTTGCCCTTTACCGAGTCACTCTCATTGCAGCCACGTGTGTTATTAGATGTTCCCGGAGAGGAGAGAGGTTTCCGTCTTGGTTTATGTTGTTCTCTTTCCTCATGGTGCTTTTCTCCTATTCCCCAACATGGCAACATCCTCCTATGTTTCAAGACAAGGTCCAAAGCCTCCCTCTTCCTGAGGTTTTCTTTGACCCTTCTCAGGAAGAATAAAGCACTCCCTGTTCTCAAGTGCTCACAGAACTTTGTTCCCCTTTCTTTTTGTAGCCTTATCAGGTTGCATTCATAGATGTTTGAAAGTTATCTTATCTGCTTGTGGAGTGAGGACTGCTTCTCAGGCATTTCACCATCCCGATAGCCTATCATGGTCCAGCACTCAGCAAACTTATATTCCATGAAGGGAGGAATGAAAGATGCCTGCCGAATCCACCAGGTCCAGGGTTACATGGCAAAGCCAGTCTTGTGTGGTGTGAGCATTAAAGCAGTATTTGTTCCTGGTTCCAACAGACCCTAGAATATTCACCACTGCAACTAATCCTGAACCCTGTGACCCACAGAGTCTGAGGAGCAGAGCCACAAAGAGAAGTATTTTGTCCACATGGGAGCAGCACACTCACTTCTACAATGTGCCAGTGGTGCCTGGGTCTAGCCAGGTTTCTCACCGTGAGGGTCTGTTTCTAACCGGAACTGCAGACCTCACTTCTTCCCGAGTTGAGTTTCTGAGGATCACGCTAGAAGCTAATTCTCCTTCGCCACCTTTTCCTGGGTTAGAGACCCCCAGACCAATAGTAAAAGGCCTTAATTTTACAGTGATTAAAACAAAAAAAAGTCCTGCGTGGGGGTTGATCGTAAATTGCTTGTTCCCAAGCACTGGAGTAAATTTAAATCACTCACTGTGTTCCTAAATAATGAAGAAGCTTCCCCACAGACACAGCACCATCATGCACCCGGATAGGAAATGCCTTTTTTTGCTGGGTCTCCAGACGTATGTGATGAGCCCTCGGGTTTTATGCTGGTTAAAGACAAGTGGGTGATTACTACCAGACTCGTGCATCGTACCCACATCTCTAACGGTAATAGTAATCCTAACTTTTCCACAAGAATTTTCTTTCTGCCACATTCCTACTTTTAGTAGCAGGTAGCCACAGCTGTGACCAATATAACATTCCTTTCCACTTGTTTTTAATAACAACTCTTGAGTTAGTTTGTGAAAAGATTCTCAACTGAGACTTTCTTTTTGTCTTCTAAAGTGTTTACTACTAAAAGATTCAACTTTCAGATTCTCTGAAGACAGAGTCTAATTTAACATTGCTACCGATTTCTGTATAAATAGCAGTGAATTTCTATTCTTTAGGACAGGTGATAAGACTCCACCAAGTTGATTGTTTCTGGATTTCGCAAATGGGGTGTGGTGGTAATGTGGGGAGGGGGAAGAAGGGTGATTATGCAAATACAGCCCTCCCCACAATGGATGTGGGTCAGGTAAAACACGCACCTGCTGTTCGAGATAAATATTAGGAGCTGAGGAAACAGAAGTAAATGCCTTCTTCAAAAACAGAAAAACCAGACTAGAGGCCATGAGCGGAACTTGTTTCTAATATTTGTACTGTGATAGTCAAAGGTAGTTGGACTGACATCTAAAATGTGACACTAATCTGATCATCTAGGTAGTCTGAGGATAGTATGAGTTTGGGGGAGCCTCTGTTCTATTTTCAGTGCCCTGAAGGATCTCCAAAATTGTTCAGCTAAATTTAGGTTGTCCCTTTAATTATCCCTTTGCCATCACTACACCATTACTGCCTCTGAATGATGGCTTTGTGCATTTTTCACTTAAGGGTAATGAACTGCTCTCTTAATCTAGTCCCATCATTCAACTTTGTTCCAAGGAGATTCTTTATAGACAATTTCCATTTTAATCAGAAGTGAAAGGGACTATTGCCTTTAAAGTGGACCATCTGTGGGTTTACCAGGAATTTTATCAACTTTGATCTTTATTCAATTTAACTTTCTGCCGGAGCTTCCAGTAAAGCTCTTTTAAGCCTGCAGAAAGCAGAGCTCAGAGCTCAGGATGGAGGCAGTTGCCTGCAGTCCCTGTGCCAGTGTACATGCTCCACTCAAAATGAGGCCACTTTTTTTTTTTTTTTGCGGTACGCCGGCCTCTCCCTGTTGTGGCCTCTCCCGTTGCGGAGCACAGGCTCCGGATGCGCAGGCTCAGTGGCCGTGGCTCACGGGCCCAGCCGCTCCACGGCATGTGGGATCTTCCCGGACTGGGGCACGAACCCGTGTCCCCTGCATTGGCAGGCGGACTCTCAACCACTGCGCCACCAGGGAAGCCCCCCACTTGCTTTTTTGAATCTCCATGTTGGAGGGGTGGGGGGAAGCCAGTTGGGAAGGTAAGAGAAGGGACTGTGTGGTCACAGACTACAATATTGGTGTCAGTCTAGGTGAAAGTGGGAGCTGGGAACCTTCTTCTGGAAGAGCCTGGAGCAAGTCCTCACCATGACTCTAGTTTGAGACTCCTTTGTGCTAGCAAGGTCATCTTCAGTGGACACTGCTTTCCCTAGAGTCATAGTCTCAAAAGCCCTGAGGCCAGCCTGGGCTGAATGGGATGGACAGTGCAGTGACGTAACTGTGTGGGCAGGTCCAGGCACTACCCACTCTGAGACAGGACCAGGAGGCACGTGGGGAATATCCATGGTGGCTTTGGTGACTGCGGTCAAAGGGCTGGGCAGCAGGCAGAGTTTTCTGGCACCCAGCTTGTGCAGGCCACAGCACAGGCCACAGGCTTTGCTTTTAGAGCCTCCAGATG
The DNA here is from genome assembly GCF_059928025.1 of Delphinapterus leucas. Taxonomy (NCBI): domain Eukaryota; kingdom Metazoa; phylum Chordata; class Mammalia; order Artiodactyla; family Monodontidae; genus Delphinapterus; species Delphinapterus leucas. The sequence continues at coordinate 43,014,182 of NC_143136.1, read as the reverse complement.
ACTTGTCTGGCCCTTGAAGTGGAACAATTTCAGATGCCTGCAGACCCCTCTGTGTTTAATGAATGGCCCCTGCTCTCTGCCCCGGGACAGTTGCTCTTCCTGGCCTCTAACTCATCCATCCTCTACACGTGGACAGGAAATCTTCATGGATGACCAAGCTTCCCTAAGCTCCTAGTCTGTTTCTTTTTTTCTTTTTAAAACAACTATTTTGAAGCAATTGATATACTGCAGACTTAAAGTGTACAGTTTCATAAGTTTTGACTTACATATTTACCTGGGAAACTGTCACTTCAATCAAGATAATAAGCATATCTTTCACCATAAAAGTTTCATAGTGCCTCTTGGTAATCCCTCCTTTTTGTCCCCATCCCTAGACAACTACCATGACTATAGATTAGTTTGCATTTCTGGAATTTTATGTAAGTGGACTCATCTTTTTTTCTTTTTCTTTTGGTCTGGTTTCTTTCACTTAGCATAATTATTTTGAGATTCATCCATGTCATCACATGTATCAATAATCCCTTTTTATTGCTGAGTAGTAACCCATTGTATGGACATATCACAATTTGTTAACCTGTTCAGCAATCATTCCTTTTGTTTTATAAAAATCATAAAGTATTAGAGCTATAAGGGGCTTTCAGATTCCTTAATCTAAGAAAATCATTGTACAGATTAGATAACTGAAGCCAGAACTACTTGAGAGTTTCCTTGGAGATTATTTAAAATTCAGATTCATATCTCTTCCCGCCCTTCAATCCCAATGATGGGGTGGACCCAGGGTTCTGCATCTTTAACCATATACTCTGGTGGTTCTAATCCAGATATGTGGCTAGTAATACTCAAGACAATGAACCAAATGATTTAAATAATTTGGTCCAGGTCATAGAAGATTAGGAGCAAAGGCTGGATTTAAATCCAGTTTCTGATTTTTAAGTTCAGGGCCCCTTCCACTATATCATGGCAGCACCAAATCACATCTGACACACGGAAGCCTGACACTGTCTGCTGGCATGAATCACTGCTTTCTAATGAAAGCGAAGGCCACAGCTCTGGGATTCTGAGCTATTCTCATCTGCTTCCAGAAGAGGGCACTGATAGCAAATCCTTTATTTTATGTCTGTCTGCCTGCCTACTGTCCTTCCTTCCTTTCCTTTCTCCCTTCCTCCCTTTCTTCCTTTCCCTCCCCTCCCCTCTCCTCTTTTCTTCTTCTTCTTTTTTTTTTTTTTTTTTTGTGGTACATGGGCCTCTCACTGTTGTGGCCTCTTCCGTTGTGGAGCACAGGCTCCGGAAGCGCAGGCTCAGCGGCCATGGCTCACGGGCCCAGCCGCTCCGCGGCATGCGGGATCCTCCTGGACCGGGGCACGAACCTGTGTCCCCTGCATCGGCAGGCAGACTCTCAACCACTGTGCCACCAGGGAAGCCCTTTTCTTTTCTTCTTTCATCACCAAAGTTGCAGACATGAAAAGGAATGAAGTGAGACAACCATGGTATGGGGAATTATTTTGCTTCAATACAAAGATAAGGCCCCTAGAGAAATTTCTTGACTTCACTGCATTTTTTTTTTTTTTTTGCCGCACCGCATGGCTTGTGGGATCTTAATTCCATGACCAGGGATTGAACCTGGATCATGGCAGTGAAAGCCCAGAATCCTAACCACTAGGGAACTCCCTTCATTGCATTTTAATATAACCTTGCCCATAGATGTTTTCACTTATTTGCTTCTGGTGTCTAATTTTGTGACAGCCCTTTCTCTTAGTGACCGTCTCAAAACTGTAGGGATACACAGGACTGAGTAACATTGCGGAGTCAGGGATGCTGAAAATTTAACCAGAGCTGAAGAAACTTTGACCTTTAGGAACAACAACAATAAAAACTGTCATGCGAGCAGTCTTGCTCCTTACCTCTTTCTCTTGGGTTTGCTAGGGAATAAGCCACAAAGCCTCACTTGGCACATTTTTCCCTTTGGTTATTATAATTTCAGTTACTTTTAGGCTGTCTTCCTCCAAACTCTGAAAATCTGAACTCAGATAGAAAGGCCTGAACACTGACTTGATACCTAGTGGCTGAGAATGTTGCTTCTATAATACACAGCTAACTAAGCAAAGATACCAAAATTGTGAAAAACCAAGCAATAGCATATCAGCTGAAAGAAAAGGGGAGCGTGACTCAATCTTTCAGAAGAATGTAATTCATCTTTTTTTTCTTTAATGTAATTCATCTTTTTTTTTTTTTTTGTGGTACGCGGGCCTCTCACTGCCGTGGCCTCTCCCACTGCGGAGCACAGGCTCCGGACGCGCAGGCTCAGTGGCCATGGCTCACGGGCCCAGCCGCTCTGCGGCACGTGGGATCTTCCAGGACCAGGGCACGAACCCGTGTCCCCTGCATCGGCAGGCGGAGTCCCAACCACTGCGCCACCAGGGAAGCCCAATGTAATTCATCTTTGATAGTGTTGGCATTTTCCTAACAATACTTTTATGATGAATTGGGTAGTTGAAATGTGCTTGCTACTTTTGAAGCCCTAGGATGAAAGTGAGCTTTTTCCTCAGTCAACAAGATGAAGCAAGAAAGGGCTTTGAGAACTCAAAACCTTCCTTGGGCAGAATTATGAGAAGGCACACTGTGTTCCCAGGAGCCCCCAACTCCATTCCTCCTCTTCGAGAACCTCTTCCTACCCTGTCTTTGTCAGGTATAGACATTCCGTTGCTTTCCATATTAGACCCTTAGTGGGAGCTACACAGTCTTAAGTGTCTTGTGCTGATTACGTTTGCATTTGAACATTAATGGTGGGCAGGAAGGGCTTCGTCTTTGAGACACAAGGTTTGGTAATGAGACAGAAGATTGGTAATTAGAAGTTCTAATCTGCGTTCATCTGTTTATCGCTTGTAAGCCTGTAGGCAAGTCATTTAACCTTTATGAGTCTGTTTTCTCCCCTGTAAAATGGTAATGATGATCATAATCTGCACGTTTGTGAGCGGCTTTAGAGGTTAGGGATAATATGTAAAGTGCCTGACCCATGAATGGTAGTTAAAGGAATGGCAGACATACAAGTGGCAGGCATGCAGGAGGTAAAAACTTTTGGACTTTTCCTTTTGACAAAAGGACTTTCCAAGAACAATTGAAACTGGATGACCATCACGGAGAGTAATGGCCATCTACTCAATGAAGGTGCTTTATGTGTTGTGTCCTACTCTTTTATGTCCACCTAATTTGTCTAGATGTTCATTGTAATCATGGAGCTTGAGTGAGAGTCATAAAGCTATCTAGGTGAGTGCTGAATTGAGAAGGGACTCCAACATACTTATGAGTTTAGCTATTTCAGTGTTGCATTTGAAACACAATTATTGAACACAAACACATACAGGATGACAGACGCATTATTCCACGAGTCTGACAACGAAATGATCCTTGTTACTTTATGGTCACACTTCTATGATGGTACAATTCTATTTTGCCAAAACGTATATCTGTGTTTATGCACATATACCTGCTCCTTGATGGTCTATTTCTATACCCAACCCCAAATAAATACAATAAAAACTGTCTCCTTGCAATCCAGTTAGTTATTTCTTGCATGTGTTATGACAGAAGCATTTTCACTGTGATTTCTGTTCTTGGGTAATGAGAAGCTGTGATAGACATTAACAGAAGAGGCTTCAAGTGGAAAGTTCCCCCAGCTTTTCTCACCGCCTCCCTCCAAATTTGATAAACTGTGATGTTTTTAGTCTTATTATTCTAGTGTCTGGGTGGAGTTGTTGAGAAAGAAAAGATGAAGTGCTGGAATCTAAAAATGAGTAAACAGCTGTCAAAAGAAATTCTGAAGAAGTGTCCTAAAGCTTGGAGAAGGTTTGAAGAATTTATTCTTGGCACCATTGCCTATAATCAGTAATTAGTTACCCATTGAATTGATATTTGTTAAATACCTACATTTTAGATAAAGACAATTGAGACTGCATTAAGCCAGTGGGAAAACATATTGCAATATTCACTCTAGAATAGATTTCTGTCTCTGGGAGTAGGTAGCCTCCTGAAGCCAAATAGTTGTTGGGAATCAAAAACCTAATTTGCCCCAGGAGACTAGGATTTTTAGACTTAGTAGAATGGTACAGTTGCTGGAACACCTGTCCATGGGCATCCGTCTTAGAGGAGAGGGATTTTTTTGTTTTTGTTTTTGTTTTTGCAGGCTTCAAAGCTCAGAAGAATTTGGAGAACAGCTCTCCAGGTACTGAACAACTATTTATCCATATTACGGTTGGACTCATTGCTGTCCCTGCCCTGAAGCTTTTGTTGAAGTCTCCTTCCAATCAGTCAGCTCAGGGTTTAATCTGGTTAACCCCACTTGAGCACTGGAGTCCTTTTTTTTTGCTGTAGCTTTTGCAGTCCAAGGAGAAGGGAGACATGTTTAGATTCATGAGAGCTCTGTGTCTTCCAGCACGCTGCAGCAGTATCAGACATACGCGGCAAAAAAGAAGCAAACTGTTCTCCTTCTTCCATGTTTAGATGAGAAATGTTTGTAGTTTCTCCAACTCAGGTAAAGCTAAGCTGTGTATGTTTCTGCTGCGTGGCTTAACTGACTGCCAGGCACGCTAAGGAAGTTCCTCAATGATGGCAATCGGGCATGTCGTCATTTTCCTGTTTCTAGAAGTGCTCAGTTTGAGATAGTGAGTATACAGCGTAGGGTTTGTAAGACCATATGCCCCAATAAAACTCAGCTTAGAAGGTTGTCTTTGCCACCACCTGGTAACCTCTTTTCCTATCAATCAAAATATTTGTAGAAATTAATGGTTATTTGAATTGCGTTGGTGGCACGAGAGAGAGGTAAAGGGATGGTTTCAAAGATATCCAAAAGGTAGTCTCAAGAGGACTGGTGACTGTATTCGTTTCCTGGGACTGCCGCCACCAACTTGGTGGCTTAAAACGACAGAAACTTATTCTCTCACAGATCTGGAGGCCAGAAGTCTGAAATCAAGGTGTTGACAAGACTGCATTCCCTCCAAAGGCTTTAGGCAAGAATCCTTCCTTGCCTCTCAGCTTCTGGTGACTTTAGGCATTCCTTGGCTTATGGCTGAATAACTCCAATCTCTGCCTTGTCTTCCCATGGCCTTTTCCTCCTTCTCTACCTTCTATGACAAATCTCCTCTGCCTTGTCCTTAGAAGGACACTTGTCATTGGATTTAGGGACTGCTGAGATAATCCAGGATGATCTCAAGGCCACGCTCATATGTTTGGGGGTTAGGACATGGACATATCTTTTTGGAGGTCACCATTCAACTTACCATAGTGACCACCTGAATATGTTAGTTTGTTTGTTTGATTGAGAAGGTTCCAGTGAGGATAAATCCCAAGTCCCTGGTCTGGACAGATGGGAAGATTGTGGTAGCAAATACCCAGAGAAGGAAGACTAGAGGAGATGCTGTTTTTGTCATTTAATTTTGGACACCAAGTTTAAGGTGAAGGATAGAGAAAGTGGAAACTTGACTTCACCATTTTGCCTCATATAAACACAGTCTTGAGATTTCCAATAATGCTGCCAATGTTATTCAATTAGCAGTCAAGAAAATAGATGAAAGGTTACAGTGTTCCTGATTATATTAGAATATTATCTTTGTAAAACTTTACTTTAAAAACACTTCAGGATAAACAGTATGATGTAGGAATGAAATTAATTTTTCATTTATATCCTGGTGGCAATTAGTTAGCATTTGAAGGATCCTGATCAGGAATCCACACTCCAGCCGTGATTACCAGGCACTTCAAACATTACTATGGAAATCTGCACATGAGGATTTTCTAATTAGCATAAGAAATGTCAGAAATAATTTTTCACTGCTGAAATGGGTCATGTTCAACATATATGTTGACTCTCAATTCCAACCACCCTTGCATGAAAACTTATGGGAATCTGGCGAGCTCAGCCACTCAGTTCCTTCGGAGAAGCCCTCAAGTGTAGAGCTCATTTAGTCCTGGGTCCCACACTTCACAGAGCTCTGGCACATGATCAGAATGCTGCCATTATCACCATTAGAACATCATGGCATCCACCTTGGAGGGAACCTTTCCTGTTCCCTCCAGGTGCCTGTTGGCAAGACTGAGGACAGAGAGTGGGACTTCGCCAAACTTACCAGATCAGGTTGACTGTTTTTGTGCCTGCTTGCTAAAAAATGTTTGAGTACTTGGCAGATTTTGGCTAAAGACTGATTCTCATCTTAGCCTACCACTTGTTAAGGAGCATGTGGGGAAGCTGAGGTGGCTCATCTACCTCCAATCCCCAGAGGCTATTGACCAAAAAGTTCCATTTACCAAAAGTCTCAGGTGTTTGTTAAATGTGCACCTTAGTTTGGATAATTTTGCAACAGAATCCCTTGGCCTTTGAGCCCAAATCACTGCAAGGACTGTTGACAATACACTCTCCAAGTATCCAAGGAGAGAGAGGGTGCCTTCATACTTGGGTAGCGTGATGGGCTGAGTGATCTCTTCATCCATAATCTGATGGCAAGGGTCTGCCTAAAACCAGGTGTTGTATAGTCATATAGCATAAAACATGGAACTCAATGATGTCTCTGATTGGACAGGTTGGATCCTCTGAGAGAAGTTCCCAAGTTCCCAGAATTTAAAATGTACTGACTAACAGTGGATTGCAGTGCTATTTACACATTAGGCTCAGTGTTCGATGAATATATGTGTGTATGTGTGTGTACTTGCATTCATGAATGGAAGAGTGGTGCACTCATCTGAGAGATTCTTCAGCCTTAGAAAGATCTAATGCTAATTAGATCTTATGCTAATAAGATCTTATGCTAATTAGATATGTATACACACACACACACACACACACACACACACCTGAATGAGAGGAGATAGTCCTTCTGATGCTTTATAACTGATGATTCAGCATTGGAGGACTAATGAACGATTGCTACTTGATATTTGCTTCTGTAAATGGAAAGTATTCTTGATGATTCAAGTAATAATTATTACGAGAAAAACAATAACTTAAAAAATTCCATATGTTAAACCCATGTGATTTGAAAGAGTTTCAATGACACTTCAGCAGTTTAGAAACTACAAAAGGGAACAGTTCTAGTAACTTAATAGTGCTGTTGGTTCTGTGTATCATAAAATTGCCACTGAGTTTATACTTCTGAAGGTGTCCATAATTACCACAAACAAAAGGGATTTACTGAAGAGAGACCGTGGAAATATTATAAATGTAAATTAAGGGTAAAATCTCTAGCTAAAATATTTTGTGTTCCTAAGAGTAAAATTTGCATATGGAAGAGAAAATAACTAATAAATGAGGGAAATACATCAGTTTTAGAGAAGACTGCAAGCAAAAAATTGTGCAATACTAGCTACCTACTTATAACTTTTAGCTACATCTTATTCCCTCTCTATTTTTGGCGAAGAAATTAAAGACTAGGCAGAAACAGGAAATGAACTGAGACTTTTTATTGAAATTATCTTTCTAAAGAAATTTATGCAATAACTTCAGGGTAATCATTTGGAATTGGGACTTCTCTTGAAGTAGAGCCAGTGAGTGTCACATATCTACCCAAGCCTTAGGTCTGAAACTAAACAATCCAAGAGGCTCTTGACCAGAAAGCCTTACTCTGATGGGAAGAGGAGAGGAAGATAAGGAAGAAGAAATGGCCAAAGGGAAGATAAAAAGCCAGTGAGAAAACCTGATTCATTCCTTGTAATCATAGATCATAAAATCTTAGCAGCAGAGGTGACCTAGGAGTCACCTAATTCTGTCCCCTCAACCAGATTGCAGGCAGTGGTCACCCTGACCCGCCTCCACTAAGGCAGTGTTTACAATTCACACTGCTCTAACTGTTACAGTGCTTTCCCTCATGTTGAGTCCAACTACCTCTCTTTAGATTTGAGGGGTCCTGGTTCTGTCCTCTGGAATACATGGGATAACTCTTCTCCCTCTTCGGCCTGACAACTTTTCAAATATTCAAAGACAGCTGCCATTTCTCTTCCCTGTCTTAAAATAAATGGATAATCAAGGACAGTTATACATGTCTGAGGTTTTGGATGGCAGGGACATTCTAGGGAATGTCATACCATCCCTATCCAGCCGATCTGGAGGCAACAACCTGACAACCCATAGAAGAGTCCCTAAGATAGATTTATTCATCCTCATCTCAGCTTTGTTTGGTCAAAAGACTTAGGAAAAAAGAATTCTAATGCTATTTTGAATTCTTTGTTATTAGGTAAAAGCTGAATAAAGTCTGGGAGTCATGAATTGTGATATTATTTTTAAATTGCTATTTTCATTTATTATTAGCCCAGTTTTACGCCCTTGGTTTTATGATGCAAACAAAAAATTCAGTGCGAATAAAAGATTAACATGATATTTTGGTAATGCTTAGACCAAACAACAAATGATTATTTTATATTTAATTTTTTTTTTTTAAGGAGCCCAGAGACACAGCCTAACAGGGACTTGCAATTCGAATGTAAGATGGCAGGTATAGAAATCACCCAATTAACATTCTTTTGGACACTGACTAGTGTTGTATTTAGTTTCAGGGTACGATAGTAGCTTCAGAGTACATCCAAGTGATGGTTAGTTACCATTTGAAGTACCCTTATTACAAATACACGACAGGAATGATAATCCAATATTGTAGAGACAGGACGCAGAGGTCTGCACTCCCCCAGGAGCTACTCCAACACTTCAGCTAATTATCTTCCTAATTTTTGATCAACACCAGAGATTTTTTTAATGGTTATATTACTAGAAATATGTGAATGTTTATTAGAAACGATTTCTTTATTGATAAAATTAGTAGTGAAAAAGAAATATGGATTTGCTGAAAATATCGTACAGGCAGTCCTGCTCTTGCAGGTACGAGGTATAAGAATCTCACAACCCCAGTACCTGTAGCCTCCAGAAAGGCACTTCTGACTCTGACCCAGTAGGTTCAGATTTGGAAGATTTTGGTTAGTTGACATCTATTAAAATTTTAGATAAATCTTGCCCCTATAATAAACCTTTCATTCCAAAGCTGTCACAGCACCTAAAAGGGTAGAGATTTTGGACTTTGTCAAGCTCACAGAACAGCTTCTGTGGCTGTTTTTTGTGCCTGCTTGCCTGTAGGTAAGGCGGAATTCCATCTGACACTTACTTACGTTGTATCATTCTACTTGGAAGCAAGGATATGGGAGAAAAGACTTATGACCTTCACTCACCTCTAGTTATTGAACATATGTTAGTTGGATTATTGTTCAAAAACCTTCACTCTCTGCCCCTAAACGTCCCCACCCCCATGTAAGGAATACACTTTCCCATCCTTTGACACTGGGATGGCCACAGGACATGTTTTAGCCAATGTGATGTTAGCTTATGACACAAGTACGGGCTTGAAATGTACTTGTGCAGGAGGCTTGTCCTATCACATCTCTGCCAAGACCGTGAGAGGAATGTGCCCTAGGTGGCACTCAGGGACAAGGAAGCTGAGAAACACTGGGAGCCAACTGGGTCCCCAACTGCAGCACAGAGATTGCCCAGTCATCAGCAGAGCAATGGCTGCAGACCCGCAGAGAAACTAAGTGTTTGTTGTTGCGTACCACTGAGACACTGTGATGATTTGTTATGTGGCAGCTGCTGACTGGCACACAAGGCTACAAATATTTATGCACCTCCCCCCCCCAAAAAAAAGCTAATAATCATCAGTGTCCAAATCAGATTAGGTTCTAAGCACTTGACAAATATTGCTTCATATAATTCTCATAACAAATCTGGGAGGTGGGGATTATTTTTCCTGTTATACAGATAAAGTAATCATGGCTAATAGAGATAAAACACCTTGGCCCAAATCACACAACTAGGAGGAACAGAATGGAAGTTAGCTCCAATCCCGACTGTAGAGTCCATCATCTCCCACTGTACTTCATTGCTCACTCTTACCAACTTGCTTAGATTGAACTGAACCTTAACTAAAGATGTATCCATGCACACAGCAAGAGGGACAAAAACTGAACCCATGCACCAGTGAGGGTCATTCACATGCACATTAAGTCATTCAACACTTGTTTGATGAGCACCTACTGTGTGCCAATGCATTGTGGTGTTTCCTGAGGATTTAGTGATAAGCATGATAGACACCATCCCTGCCCTCACAGGGCTTACACTCTCATCTTATTATAGATGTGTTTATTAAATACATGCTTAAGGGGTGTTTTTTTGTGGTGTAAAGATTATGGCCTCATTTTATACCGTGTGTATAAACAACAGCCCTAGCCAAAGGAAGCTCCCTATCTTTGACTGTCTGACTTTTAATGTGGTGATCACTAACTAGTTGGAATGCAAGTAACAACTACCCTCAGAAATGTATTCAACTACTAATGGTAAACCTGAGCTGTTGCTATACAGAGTTCTCAAACGTTATAGGTCAAGGAGTTTGGGAAAAACAAAGTTACTCCTTCTGTTCCACAGGGAGAGGGAAAAAAAGCAATGGGATATTAGAATTCTTATTAATAAACATTATTAAGCTCAGACAATTTCTGAATTTTAGAATAAAAATAATTAATCTACTGAAAGAATGGTAAACCAGGAAAGATTAAAATTATAATTAAAGAATGGGAATAACATTTGCTATCAGAGGCATCTCAGCAGACTATCTGAACAGTACCCTAAACAAAGTGAATTATTTCTACCATAATAATGGCATTTACTATAATACAATGACACACAAGTAATCTAATTGCAACCTGCCAAGGATTTAAAAAAACACAGTTATAATGTAAAAATACAGGAAGAATAGATATGATCTGTATTTTTAAATGCTACTATATGGTTCAATTTTCAGATATCAGGATTTAATATAATAAGAAAAGACAGAGAAAATGAAAATTGGGGAGACTTTTGAATAGGTGCTTTAAGAAGGGGATTTGCAACCGAATGGAAACAGGCTGATTTTGATTATACTTTAATATGAGATAAAGTAAGGATGGGGTAAATCCAAAGTAAAACATAATTATAAGTTTTTGCATAATCCCTGGCAAAAATATTAAAGATTAGATCCCAGAACTGTGTTAGTAGCTCCATACAATTTTACCATTCACAGTTATCCACAGTACAATAAGCACTGTCGCAAAACAGACAAAAATATATTCATAGATGGAAATAATCATAAAGGTATTTAATAAGATATCTGGATTTTAAAGTTTCACCTTCCTCTTTCTGAAATAGAAAAAAATCATACATACAACTTATAATAGAAAATAATCTGTATAAACACCAGAGTGAGGGTGAGGAGACAGAATGCTATGAATTCACTTGTCAGTAGAAAAAAAAATTAAGTGCAAACTACTTTTGCTATGAAGAAAGCATGAACACAGTATGCTTTATACTAACCCTTGATTACTTTTCACAATATCTTTTGCATATATTGACAAATTCCCATGGATGGGAACACAGGTAATGTGTCACAGAGATTAACTGACCGAATATTCAGACTAGTGGTCCTAGCTCCACAAAGGGTAAGAAAGATGGGCATCATTCATTCTAACATAAAAATAACCTTCAGTTGTGAACAGAAAAATCAACATTCCTTAACTTAAATGCTGACAATCGATAGATTTGCAGTACTGCACGTAGGTAAGAATAATAGCTTCATTTTAGGCGAGTATCTGAGATTTGGGAATATCTGATTATGAAGACTCTGAGGCTGGCCAACTAAGTGTTGACAGAAACTGATCATGACATGTGGCCACTGTCCATTCTAAACTCTCAGAAACCAACAGTGTGGTAATAAATCTAGTGATTATGGTGTGGTTTCTTTGTCTGTCTTTTTGTCTGTCTGCCTCCAATACAGAAGCAGCTGGACTTACAGAAAATAAGCTTCTACTAAAAATCTTGATGGGTGATAAATACCATTTACCAAAGGTAGATCAAACATACTTTTAGGGGTTGTATATTGCAGGAGTGGGGAGAGAGAGAGAGAGGGAGGGAGAGAGGGAGAGAAAGAAGAAGGAGAAGAAGAAGGAGAAGGAGAAAGAGGAAAGGAAGGAGGAGAAGAGGGAGGGAGGGAGAGTGAGGGCATTAGAATATATTCTTTTTAGAAATGGTTTTAGACATTTTTAGAAATGAAATTTAAAAAACAAAAACCAGAAAGCATTGTAGGTAGGGAAATATAAGTAAAAATTGCATTCCTATAGTAATGTCATTTCTGAAGAAATTATTATTATTATTTTTTATTTTGCGGTACGTGGGCCTCTCACTGTTGTGGCCTCTCCTGTTGCGGAACACAGGCTCCGGATGCGCAGGCTCAGCGGCCATGGCTCACGGGCCCAGCCGCTCCACGGCATGTGGGATCTTCCCGGACCGGGACACGAACCCGCGTCCCCTGCATTGGCAGGCGGACTCACAGTCACTGCACCACCAGGGAAGCCCTGAAGAAATAATTTTGACTTTATCCATTTCAAACTATTTTTCTGGAATATGTAATTAAATAATAATATTCACTTCTAATATTTCATAAAGGAAAAAGATATGTTATTTTATTATTGTTACTTTCCTGAATTCATTATTAAAGATATTGACATTAAGGTAGAGTACTAGAAAACCTAGATATGGCTGTGAATTTATTATGTTTTAGAAGAATGTGTATTTTATTTCTGATTATAATGTTGTTACATTGTGGGCAGTATGGATAATTAGAATCAGAAAAAGAAGAAAGTGACAAACCTATAATCCTTTCACACTGTTTATAGGTGTTACCACTTTGGCATATTTTCTTTCCATCATTTTACTGCTCTCTTTAAAAAATATATATGTATTATGTGTAAAATATGTGTCCTATTTTTCTTAATAGTACATCAGAAACATTTTCCCATGTGATTAAACATTTTAATAAGAATCATTTTTAATTGTTGTGTAATATTCCATTACATAAATGGGCTCTACCTTTAATGTTCTATTTATTTATACATTTATATTTGCTTCTTTCAGTGACCTCAGAATGAACAAACATATTTGCATTTCAGAATATTTGCTTAGCAAAGATCCTTAGAACTGGAATTACTGAGTCAAAGACTAAATATTTTATACAATGCTATGGCAGACATTGGCTAGCTGTTTGGCAAACTTGTTTGATTTTCCTTCTGGGCACAGAGATAAGGTACATTTCTCAGCCTTCTTTGCAGTGATATGTGCACTTAAGATGGAATTATTTCCAAAGGAACATGAGAAGAAGTGATGAGATGATGTACAATACTTCCAAGTGTGGCCCGTAATCACCTCTCACACAATGCTCAGCCTCTGTCTTCCCTTCTCTGCTGGCTTTTGTTGAAGACAGTAAAGCGTCTGTCAGGCTGTTTCTCAAGGACTGTGAAGCAAAATAGCCCTAATTTCCACTACCTCTAATTGATATTATATGAGTGAGAAATAAAATTCTATTATGTTAATCTATTAAAATTGGGGGTTTTATTCATTTTACTGCTAGCATAATCTTAACTAATAGGGATGTTGGCATTGGAAATGAGCTGCAACTCTAATAAAAACCTAAAAGATGTGGAATCGGCATTGGGTAGTGAGGAAACTAATATCAGAGGATGGGGAGATGGAGACCCAGGTAATACAGTGGTAAAATATGTGTTAAAACTGTCACTGGAGATAGTTTGAAGGCAGATCAAGCACTTACTAAGCCTGTAGCTCTAGGGGAAGAGACTGGAAAACAGAATTATGTGATGTGTGTTGGTAATTACTGGCTTCTATCAGGAATATACTAGAAGAAAAAATGAGTCAGAAAATAGCTGACTGATTTTCAAGCAGAAATTTTCAAAAAATACAGAGAGAAAAGAAATTTGGGGCAGCAAAGGGTTGGAAAAGCTAACTGTTTCTAGATCCCAAACAATAGAAAATAAGATTGAAAATGCTTTTAATTGATGGCCCCATGACAAAGACCAATTTAATTAAGGGCATAGCCTTCTCTGCCAAGACTCCCTTACTCTGTATGACCTCAAAGATGCTGGCAATAAGTTGCGTGTATGTGAGAGAGGCAAGAGGGTGAGGAAGCAAGGACAGACATGAGAGTTAATAATTATATTTAATAAAGAGTTTTGGGTGGTGCTCCTGGCATGTGAGACTGAGTGGTAAAAACATTTTGCCAAAGAAATCATAAACCTGGAGTAAAAAAGCCTTTGCCTGCTTGAGCCTTAAAATCGTTCTTGGACCCCCAAACTTGCATGAGCAAGAAATGCGCTGAAAACGCTCTTTGGTCCCACAGGAGGAGGTCTCCCACTTCACAGGAATTATGACCAAGATGGAAATGGACAAGGAAGGATCTCCCAAAGGGCAAATCCAACAACTGTGGAGAAAAATGGACAGAGAAGCTTCCTGCAGAAAGTAGAATCAAGGTCAAAGCAAAACACTTCTCCACGCTGGATGTAGGAGTTTTCAGTCAGCTAAGTGCTGTAGAGCAGTGACTCCCATATCCAGAATCTTCCCTTTTCTGAATGAGAGGATTTTTTTTTTTGTAATTATAAAAAATGCTGTTTGGCAATAAAAAGAAATGAAGTACTGATAGTGTTACAGAATGGATGAACTTCAAAAACATTATGCTAAGTGAGGGAAGCCAGACACAAAAGACCACATACTGTATGATTTCATTTCTAGGACGTATGGAAAAAATGCACATCTATTGAGGCAGAAAGTAGATTACTGTTGCCTAGATGAGATTGAGGTGGGAGTGAGGAATGATTACTAATGGGCCTGAGCAGCCTTTTGGGGGTGCTGGAAATATTCTAAAGCTGGATTGTGGAGATGGTTGTACAATTGTTAATGTACTTAAAAATCATTGAATTTTATACTTAAAACAAGTACATTGTAAGATATGAAAATTTATCTCAGTAAACATTTTTCTTTCATTTGCTGGTGAATATGGAAGAAAATAAGCACTTTAATACATGGTAAGAATGAAATTTGGCGTAATCTTTGGAGAGTCATCTGGTAATGTATACCAAAACTTCAAAAATTCAAATGTTTGTATTCTTTTACCCAGCAATTCCACTCCTAGGAATTTATTCTAAAGAAATAGTTGGGTACATGCTGCAAGATTGTTTCTTGCAAATTTGTTTACAATATTGAATAACTGAAATAAATTTAATTATAAATTAAATAATTAAATGTCTATCAACAGGGGATTGGTTAAATACATTAGAATATATCCAAACGTTGAAATGCCTACAAGTGTGGTTTTTCTTTTGCGGTACGTGGGCCTCTCACTGTTGTGGCCTCTCCCGTTGCGGGGCACAGGCTCTGGACGCGCAGGCTCAGCGGCCATGGCTCACGGGCAGAGCCGCTCCGCGGTATGTGGGATCTTCCTGGACCGGGGCACGAACCCGTGTCCCCTGCATCGGCAGGTGTACTCTCAACCACTGCGCCACCAGGGAAGCCCTCACAAGTGTGGTTTTTACCATGGGAATCTTAATGTATTTTTGTGGAAAACTATCCAACAACAAGAAAAATGCAGTTAAAGTATGCTGTTTATGGTATGGACCCATATATGTTTACTAAAACACAGGGGTATAAGGGTGGAGGTTTTTACTTTTCCTGAAATATGTGAATTTTTTCAGCCATCATACATTATCAGGAAAATAGCAACAAAACATAGATACTTTGGAAATAAGCTTATGTTAAAGAAAAATCTGATTAAAATTTCATGCTTTTGATATGTTTGTATTATAAATTTAATTTGAGTAAATTCAGGAACGTTCCCCCCCTCCAGTTTGAAAATAGTTCAATTTATGTGCGTGTGTGTAACTCGTTTGGTGTTCAATGACCCATTTGACATACATTTTCGTATTTTAATTTCTTTGACATTGATGAAGTAAATCTTATAATTCATTTTTATTTAATTTTTCCTATGGGCTGATTCTAATTAAAAGTACCATAAATAAAATCCGGTCTCTGTTCTGGAGGAGATTCAACTCTGCAATACAACACATAGGATCATTTTAACAAAATGTGCTAAAATAGTCTGATGTGGTTTGAAATGAGGGTCAGTCTTTCAGGTCTTATCCTTCACAATCACCTAAAAAAAAAACTGAAAAGGGGATGCTTAGAGGCTAGATTCCTACAAGGAAGTAAAGAATTTGTGAATTTCCTTTATTTACGAAAGTAAATATTTAAGGAATTTTTACATCAAATAGCCTGGGAGAAATAGATGTGACTCTAATAGCTCTTTCTTATATAGTAGTATGTTACAAACATATTTGCTTAAGGGATTTATGATATTTGTTGATAGGTGCTAAAATCCAAAGTAAAGTACTTTTCCGCACATCCTGTACAAATCTAGGATAGAATAGAGTAAATATGTCAGATTATGTATCACAGTTTTCTGAATAGATTAGAACTGCTATTTGGGGCACACTACAAAAAAAAACCAAACCCAGTTATTTTCAGAGCACCCCTGACATTAAGCAGCAGGTAGCAAGCTGTGTGTTAGAAAGTAGTACTGCCTTGGGACTTCCCTGGTGGCGCAGTGGTTAAAACTCCATGCTCCCAATGCAGGGGGCCCAGGTTCGATCCCTGGTTGGGGAACTAGATCCCACATGCATGCCACAAGAGTTCACATGCCGCAACTAAAGGAGCCCGTGAGCTGCAACTAAGACCTGGTGCAACCAAATAAATAAATAAAATAAATATTAAAAAAAAAAAGAATGAAAGTAGTACTGCCTTTCAGGTTACTTCCAAAAGCAGCAAAAATAGTAAATTGGTAGGTATTCTAAGTTCCAGGTCATTGATAGAAAACTATGAATTTAAAACAATAAAACTTGAATTGAGAGGTGAACGACATTGTTTGAAACCAATGAATATTCATGACAATAAAAATAGATTGTGTGTATGAGTGGAAGAGAGAAATATTTGAATATGAAGTATGAAGCACAGGACATTAACTGCCTGAGAAATAGAAAGTACTGGGGCTGTTTGAGAAATAAAGCACTGAACTTTTATTTTACTTAATATAAGAAACTATTCCTTTGATTCTTTCTGTAAAAAGGAGAATTAAGGGCTTTCCTTGCAATTTAATACAAAACTACTTGTAAATTTTTAAACAGACAGTATTTAGAATTGTGATATCATTTTCAACAGGTTACCATTTTCCCCTAGCTTAAATATCTAATTAGGAATGTCATATATTTTTACTTGGTAGTGTGTTGTAACATCATATTCTTATTCCTTTAGATCAGAGGCTGTTTTTAAACTTCGACTCTTAAGCAGGAGAAGCATTTGCTTGAGAGAAAATCCTAGGCCCGGGGCAGCCAAAGGGCAGGGCGGCTCATGGTCAGTGTTACTGCCCTGTTTCCTTCACATTTACTTGCTCCCTTTCTTTATTGTTCTTTTGGCTTCTAGGGCAGTGGTTCACAGCTTTGGCTGCACAAAACCAGCATCTTTAATCACCTGGGGTGTTTGAAAATCGTGATGCATGGTCTCACCTCCAGGAAGTCAGACTTAATTGGCTTGGGGTGTGGCTGAGGCATCAGGGCTTGAACAAGTCTCCAGGTGATGCTGACTTGCAGGCAGTATTGAGAGCCAGCGCTCTAGGCAGCGATTTTCAGACTGTGATCCCAGGACGCGCCGCAGAGCAGCACCAGGGCACACGTGAGAAATGCAAAGTCTTGGGCTCCACTCCAGACCTCCTGAGTCAGAAGCCCTGGGACTGGGGTCCACACCTTCCAGGTGATCTAATGATGCACGCTCAAGTTTGAGAACCCCGGCTTAAAGAAACGAACCTTCCACTGGTAAGAGTGAAGCAAGTAAAGAGTGAGTGAGGGAATGTGGCAGTTGTTCACCTATCCTTTTTCATCTTCAAAACTGGCTGATAATTTAAGAGGATTTTGAAGGCTTTTTCCCAGGGTGGTGTTCCTTCACAAGTTTTACTGTGTAGCTGATGACATCACATTAAGTATGTCTGTTATGAATGTTTTTCCTGATTCTTCCTCTGAATTGAGTATTTTTAGGCTTGTCAGCTGAGAGTAGACACTAATGAGCATGATGTCTTTAGCTGTACACAATAGATGACCTTCCATATCTTCTGATTAATTGTGAAGACTGAATCTGAAAAGGAAATCTTACTGCTATCAAGCAACTGAGGCTGTTTGGTTTTTTGTTGTTGTTTTGTTTTTTAAGATCCTGGAATTGTTTACTGTGATCATTGTAACTATAGGTCTACTTAAGACCTCTAATCAAAGAAATTGTTTGATAAATATAAATCCTAAGGGAACACTAAATATACCATCTTTTATGTGGTAGAATCTCCAGATGAGATAAGCTTCATCAGTATTAGCACTGCTCGTCTTGAATTACAATACTTTCCTTTCTATATATTTTACACATTGTATGTTTCCTATTGCTGTTATAACAAACGACCATAAATTTGGGTCAGAATCCTGTTATCAGTTTATGCTGGGCTGAAATCAAGGTGTTGGTAGGACTACATTCCTTCAGGAGGCTCTTGGGGAGAATATTCCTTGCCTTTTTCAGCTCCTAAAGCCTACTTGCATTCCTTGGCTTATGGCCCCTCCTCCATCTTCAAAACCAGCATCTTTAAATCTCTGACTCTGCTCCTCCTTCCTCCACTGTAACATCTCTTTTCTGATCCACGAGCCTCTCTCTAATAAGGATCTCTGTGATTACACTGAGCTCACCTATCTAATCCAAGATAATCACTCATCTCAAAATCCTTAACTTCATAATATCTGTAAAGTCCTTTTCGTCACGTAGGATTCACAGATTCTGGGGATTAGTATGTGAACATCTTTGAGGGGCCATTACTTATGCAACGCACATGTCAAGAGACAAAAAAAAAGTTAGGGAACATGTTTTGATAAGATGCCCTCGGAGACTAGACTGTAGTGGAGAGTAGAAAAGTAGCTCCTTGGGGAGACCCACAAGGCAGTAAATTTCAAATTGTTGCATGCTTAAAAATCACCTGGGGATTTGTAAAAAATGCATATTTCTGAGCCCTGTCCCCAGAGATTCTGATTCAGTGGTTTAGCCTGGGGATCTGCGCTTTACCCAAGAGCACGCTCACATCTCCCCTCGCCAGCAATGCTCCCAGAGGCAATTTGCTACAGATAATCACAGAACACAGGGAGAAGCTGCCAGCCGGGAGGTGGTGAAAAGCACAGAACCTGAGACAACTCTACAGCAGCAGCATCATTAACTCTGGGTAAACATCAGAATTACTGGGGGAACTGTTAAAAATAAGTTTTCCTGAGCCCCGCTCCAGGAGATTGCTTCCAGAGGTCTGGGAAGGACCAGGACCTGTGTTTTTGAAAAATCCTTCCAGGTGATTCTGACTGAGGACCATTGCCCCCACCTTAGTAGAATTCTTCAGTGTTCTTGGCAGTTCTACCTGATCCAGCTGTAGCCAGAGGAATCTCCTATTTTCCTGTATTCAAAAAACAATCTTACTGGCTAATATTCCTTTTCTTTGTGAGTGATTAAACTATGGTTCATGTTAAGTTTTTATTTTTGTGTCCCCAGTGCCTTTCTTAGAGCCTGGCACACAGTGGGTACCCAATAAATGTTTTTGGAATAAATCAATGATTCTCAGACTTTACCCTGTACCATAATCACCTGGAGGCTTGTTAAAATACAGATGGCTGGGCCCATCCCCAGAGTTTCCAATTCAGTAGGCCTGGGAGGTACCCAAGAATGTGCATTTCAGACAAGTTCCCAGGTGATGCTGGTGCTACTGGTCTGGGTACCACACTTTGAGATCACTGGAATAAATAGAATTTGAATTGTTAAAGCTGTAATACTTCTATTACAATATGAAAATTTTTATATATAGTTGAGAGATTTAAAACTTTTCCCAGTTTTTGAATTGTCCTTAACATTTTTCATCATTTCTATTTTTTCCCTTTAAAAATTTTATCCTCTTGAAATTGAAAAAGAAAATCATATTTCTCCAGTAATAGCTGTCCTGTAATGTTTTATTGTTTATTTCTTTTCTGTATGTGAATTCTCTAGAAACAAAACGAAAATAGTTGAGTTCCTATTGATAAAGAATTTTTTTCACACTTGGCCTTTAGCATTGTGGACGCATAATCCAACAGTAAATTATCTTTTAATCTGAAGCTTCAGTTTGATTTATACTTTTGCTTGTTTGGTTAGTTGATTTTTTTGGTCATATTCCTCAAATTGTAGGAAAATGTAAAGGAAGATAGTCACGTATGCATTACAAGGCCAGTCACCACTGGAAAGACAGCACAATTAAGAAAGGTAAGTACTATTGAGTGATTTGTCCGATTTGCCTGAGACTTGACAGTGCATACTTTTTATTATAGGAATAAATATAAAATTCATCCAGTATATATTTTCATAAAATTTTATTTCTTTGGAAGAATATCTGAATTTTCCTTATATTTATGCAGCTAGAGATCATCCATAGGGGATTGATAGCCCTTATATGTACTTTTTCAACCTAAGAAACCCTTTTTATGGGGCTTCCCTGGTGGCACAGTGGTTAAGAGTCCGCCTGCCAATGCAGGAGACACGGGTTTGAGCCCTGGTCTGGGAAGATCCCACATGCCGCGGAGCGGGTAGGCCCGTGCACCACGACTACTGAGCCTGTGCTCTGGAGCCCGCAAGCCACAACTACTGAGCCCATGCGCCTGGAGCCCGTGCTCCACAAAAGAGAAGCCCCCGCAGTGAGAAGCCTGCACACCGCAATTAAGAGTAGCCCCGCTTGCTGCAACTAGGGGAAGCCTGCGTGCAGCAACGAAGACCCAACACAGCCAAAAATAAATAAATCAATTTATTTAAAAAAAAAATCCTTTTTAGGATTTAAGGATAGCTTTCCTTATTCATACAAAATTGTACCAGTATGCTTTCCTTGTAAAATACTCCCTGAAGGTTGGATCAGCCTTGCATCGACAGCCTTATGCCTTTGAATCTGGGTGTACCAAGAGTTTCTGGTGGTGAAGTAATAAAAGGTATTGATTTTATTTATTATACTTGCATGAAAAGGCTGTTTAACCAGATTGATGGGATGGAGGATTACTAAAAATATTTTTATAGGGTTAGGAAATTTGAATCTTGTATACAATGCTGAATTTAAACATATTGCTGGGCTGAAAGCAGGCATCTTATAAACAAACTCTTGCAATGAACCACTCTTGCGTGGCTATTAGTTGTCAATACATTTTTATTAAGTGCACACCATGTTTGAAGCACTGTGTTAAATCATCTTCTATCTCAAAAGTTTTCTTTTTTTGACTTTTGCATATAAATTGGTAAAAAAAGATTGGTAAAAAATTTTATTATTACCCAAAATAGGTATACTCAAGTTAAAAAATTTAAGATATCATTTGCATACAATGAAAAGCACAGATCATAAATGTTCATGTAGATTATGACAAGGCATGTACTCCTGTAATGCACATCCTTGTCAATCAAGACAGACATTTCCGTCACTAAGAAAATTGCCTCAGATCACTTCCCAATCAATCCCCTTCCCTCCCATAAATAACCACTGATCTGATTTCTATCATATGCACTCTTGTATCTGGCTTCTTTCACTGAATACAGTACTTTTGAGATTCATACCTCTTATGTGTATCAGCAATTAGTTCCTTTTAATTGCTGACTAGTATTCCATTGTATGAGGCATGGGCAAATTTCCCATATCCCTCTGAGTCTTCCCCAGTGGAATGAGAGTACAGACAGAATGTGAGGGCTATCCTTTGTTTCCTCCACTCCGCATACGTTTAAACCATTTTTCCTGAAAGTTCAAACCTTGCACTTCCTTTATCAGTATCACTGATACTGATCTTATTAGATCAGAATGTAAATACAGGGTAGAAGACCTGGTATTTTGAGCAAGCTCTCTATGGGATGCTGAACATCCCATATGAACGTTAATGACTGACACTATTGCTTTAAGCAAATATTTTGCAAATATAAAGGATTAAGGAAAGGGCTAGAAGAATAAGAAACAGAGTGACCAAATTGCTCCCAGTAATTCATGTTCATGGATTGAACTAAGCAAATTTCCAAGATGGTAAGAAGACTGTGGGAGGTGACAGGAGCTGGAGGCTTTCCTCAGGGGTGGGGGTGAGGGAGACCTAATTAATTAGCATGGAAATAGAGAATGGGACCTAAGCAAGTCACTCCCCCTTTCTGTGCTTGTAAAGATGGGTTTGGGGAAAACAAAAGCGGAAAATGTGAGAAGGGAAGAAAGTGAGACAGTTGGTGGTGTCTCACAGGGAGAAAAAAACAGGTTTCAGTTTACCAAAAGAACCAAAGCCTTTCCTTGCTTTCCTTCCAGATCACTCTCCTCCCACCTGCTGCCTCCCTGAGGGCTACCAACCTCACCTGTTTCTTCCTTCTTGTTGCCTCCCAGCAGAAATGTGAGTACAGCTCAAAATTAAACGAGCAAGTGTATCGGTGCCCCTGAATCGCTGGTTTAAAAACACAGCCCAAAGAAATGGGATCTTTTCTCTCAAGGGCAGAGATAAGGTGCTTAAATGCCAACATGATAAGAGCAAGATAAATAATAGCAACAAGCCTTGTGATGCACCCAAAAATGTCAGGCTGGCGCCACATGCTGTCCAATGAAGTGTTTTGGATGATCTAGGGGCTGGGAGGGGACTATATAATTTTCATTCATACAACTTATTATTTTGAAATGACAAACTACTATGAAATGTTTCTATCACTTCAGTGAAGTGTCTGGCTATCTGGTGCTTGCAGTCTTGGCACAGACACTGTGCACAGATAAACATACGTCTCGTATTTCATCTGTCTTTGTTCAGTGCTGCTTGGGGCATATCTCCTCTGCTGCCAGCAGTCCTGGAGGGTGGGACTCAGAGCTATGGCTATGCCTATCAAGAGGCTAATGCATCCCCACCCTCTACTCACCTTGGGCCTTTCGTCCTCTCTTCTCAGGACTCAGGGGGGGAGATGAGATAACTGAGGTCATTCTGACCGTTATCCTTGCCAGAACTTTCCTCTTCCTCAAGGGAAAAGCTTTGGCCTAAACTTACACGCCCATTAGGTATTTTAGAACACAGGATGTTACACATCGTTCGTTAGTGGAATATGGTCTAATAAAAATACAAAGCAATCTTCACTTTCGTTATTGTCTTGATGTTAGTAGTAATACTGATATAGTTCATTATACTATATTTTATTGGTATTATTTTGAAGTTATTATAGTTATGAATAAGTGATTATGTTTTTTTTAATGTTTAAAATTTTGATATGTTTTAAAATTCAAAATGTTAAAATACCCCAGCTCTGTCCACTGAACAGATCCAGCAGCAACGACAACTCAGTAATAATGACAATGTTAGCACCC
The DNA here is from genome assembly GCF_059928025.1 of Delphinapterus leucas. Lineage (NCBI taxonomy): Eukaryota > Metazoa > Chordata > Mammalia > Artiodactyla > Monodontidae > Delphinapterus > Delphinapterus leucas. The sequence goes on along the minus strand of NC_143136.1, from coordinate 42,990,861 downwards.
AAACTCTGGTCTCTGAATACTGTTTCCTACTGAAAGGAACCAGTGATTCTTGAAGAAATTGCTGATTCCAGATGTGGAATGGCAAATGACAAGCCGAGACTTGATCATCTTGTTATGCTAGAAAGCAAGGAAGCTGTCCATTGGCTAAAGGTGGACAATTTTACCATCAAACGGAAGATGACAGCAATTGATTGAAACACACTGATTAAATAAATATGCATGAATTTATGATACTCAAAAGAGAAAGCCAAAGCAACAAGTACAACTCATTTGTCATTATTAGTGGTAGTCAACTCTGTACTCTGAAAATTAGTATTTAAAGGGAAAAAAATTGTCTTGATCTGCCTTTCCTGTGAAAATCTATTTGCAAGTTACAAAATAGCCCCAGTGGATGAGAGAATGTTTTCTTACAGAAGTATTTTAACTAACAAATGTAGAAGGAATGATAGAATAATTCACCATTCTGTAACATCTAATGAAATAATTGATTCAGGCAATAAACATTTATGGATGCTAAAACTAAGAAACTAAATATTAATGAGGAACTGGATATTCCAAGGGAGCCAAAAGGTCACCTTATAACTTTACAACTACCGATCAATCGGCATCTTTAAAAGGAGGACAAAGAGGTATTATGTACTTCCTCATGTGGTTTCACATGAAGTATTGATTCACAGGACCACCTGTGAAGTATCTGTGCCAAAAATGTTAACACTGAATCTAATCAAGCCTTTATAGCTAATTTCCAGTTACAGAAACATAGGTGATAGGAAACAAGTTGAAAAGAATCAGCAAAATCTGGAATGTTATGGAACAACTGACCCAGTCTCTTCACGAAGTCAATTCTTGAGAACAGGGTGATGGGGGGGATGAATGTGCCAGGCAAAAAAGAGACTTAAGAGACATATCAACTTAAACAGCAGCAGCAACAAATTCCCTTATGTTAGTTAATTCTATACCTTGAATTTGCATATATATTGATATTTAAGCAAAGGATTGTGGTTGGTTTTTTGACTGGTGTTGTGCTTCTGCTAACCTCTAGTGAAGACTATGGCTGGCGGGTGATTCCTGCACCCCCTCCCAAATTCTCTGCCCTCCCCTTCCTACCTCCATCAAAATCTAGAGGGGACAAGTTCATGAAACTAATAGCAAGTATAGGGGCATAAACAGACATAAATAGTTCTTACTCAAAATGGAGTTTCTCTGAGGCCATCATGGATTGGGGGGAGAGATCACAGAGTCAAATGCTGTAATAAAAACCAGATAATTTTGTGATCAATAAGTTATAATTACATATGTTGAGATAAAAGCAATCAAATCTCATGCTCAATGAGTAAATCATTGTGCACTGTGCAGGACTGTGTTGCAGGGTTCTAAAAAGAAATTTCCCCTGAACAGTGTGTAGAATATTAATAGTCAATTAGAGTTCTCTCTTTAAGTGTCAAATATAGGTAGATCTAGTGGGAACAGTGGTCCAAACTACAAACCCCATTTAATCAGCCCCCTCTGTTTAAAATTCAGAGCATGTTTTTATACATGTATAGGAGTGTGTGTGTATTTATCCAGTTTCATTGAACTTATGGTCATTCTCACTGTTGGAATTGTCTGGACTTGTTTTTAAAGATTTTATTTAATTGGATGAGTTTCTTAGTGAATCACAGCTAGATGCTAAACAGTTCCAAGATAGTGGTAGAGATTAAATATCCTTAAAAGGAATATTAGGGTTTAGAATAAACTTAATTATGTAATAGACCATAATCTACCTAGATCAGTGATTGTTTCTACTTTTTCTTTTCTTTTCTTTTTTTGGGTCAGATTCCTTTGAGAATCTTATGAATATTCAAGATTCTCTTCAGAGACAGATGTAAACATGTGAAAAATTAGTCCACAATTTCCGAGAGTTCCTGCCAACTCCCCATTGTGGCAGTTTGCATTTTCCAGAGATGGCCATAATAATAGCTTCCATCCCACACGCACTTCTGCAGTGTAACTTGCTGCTCTCCCATCAAAAAGTAGAGTCTAATGCATCGCCCCTTGCTTCTGTGAAGTCTTGGGCGATTTGCTGAAACAAAAGAATGCAGTGGAAGAAATATTCTGGGACTTCCAAGGTTAGATCATTGGGAGTCTTGCAGCTTTTCCCCGGGACTTTTGGAACACTCACTCACTCTCAGGACACTCCACCCCCTAGCATAGCCACCATGTGGTAAGGGTCACAAACTACAAGGAGAGGCCACATGTGGCCACTCAGGTTAGCACATTCAACTGAGCTCATAGCCTACAACTACTACCAATTGCCAGTCCTAGGGGGGAACCATGTTGGACACTCAGCCCAGTTGAGCTATCAGATGAGTCAGCCCCAGCCAACATCAGATTGCAGTTGCATGAGAGACACCCAGATGGAACTGCCCACCTGAGCACAGCTGACCCACAGAACCATAAGTAATAATAACAAAATGTTGTTCTAAGCTACAAAGTTTTGGAGTGATTTGTTACACAGCAGTAGATAACTGTAACACCCACAGACTCCTGTTGAGGACCACCCTTAGTGATTTATTGAGAAAAAGGAATAAAGTTAATAGATTGTAGTTAAAAATTCTTAGGCCCAATAATTTACTAGCGGTACATTAGTATATCTTATGAAAATTACTCCCTAGGATTTGAACAGTTACTTTTTTTTTCATTTACAAATAAGTATGAGTATACCTGGCTATTCACGAAGGGTTTTCCTAGTACAACCAGTAATTCTTATATAGTACCTGGTATCATTTTACATTGGATTTGGATGATTCTCACATTAAATTTCTTCTCCCTTCTCTTTCCTCTCTCTTCCCTTCTGCTTCTCTCTCTCCCTTATCCACCCTGTTCATATACATACAAAAACCACACATATTACTATATTCTCATGTTATATGTGGTCAGTATCTCAAATCCTCATATCCCCAACCAACAGCTTACCATTAACACTCTTGATTTTAATACCAGATTTAGTATCAGATAACATTGAGAAGAAAAACATTTTGAAGACAGTTGTTTCTGTGCTTTGACCCAGAAATTCCACTTGTAGATATTTTTTTCCTTAAAAATAAATGGTTAATTTAGGTAAAGGTTTAGGATGTTTATCACGACATTACATATAATAGGGGGAAAATTGGAAACAGCCTAAATGCACATCAATAAGCTGTTCTATGCTACAGAATACTGTGCAACAATTAAAATGAGGTAAAACTACTCCTATTGACACGGAAGAATGTTTAGGATATACTGCTAAATGTGAAAAAAGCAAATTGCTAAATACTAGGTATAAAATTTTAATAAATAACAATAAAACACATATGTGTATGTATAGAAAAAGCTCTAGAATTACATACCATGCTGTTAACAGAGGATACCTGTAGGTGGTGGGACTATAGGCTGACTTCCACTTTCTATTTTCAACATTTTTGTATTGTATGAATTACTTTTGCAATACTAACAATTTTAAAAGTAATGTTTTATTTAAATGTTATATAAAAGGAAAAATTCATAAAATAAAATAGACTGTAGGCTTACGTATTATTTCTAAAAGTTTTCTTTCTCAGTGTATGAAGAAAGAATGGGGTAATCGTTCAGTGAATCATGTCCTCATCCATAAAACTTTTTTAAGGAATTGTCCTAATATATTAAACCTTAATAACTTGGTGCCATATCTCCTAACATTCATGACTTTGGACTTTCATTCCTATATATTATTTTTCAAATATTACTAAATAGTTTTCACATGTATGTATTTTACATCCTCAACTGTATAAACTCCTTGGTTTTTGCCTTTTCTTTCTCTTATACAGTCTTCTATGACCAATAAATGCTAAGGACTTTGCTGGTTAAGGGGCTAATACAGGCATCATCAAACAATGGCCTGTGGGTCAAATCTGACCGACTACCTACTTTTGTACAGCCCAAGTGCTAAAAATAGCTGTTACATTTTTGAGTGATTAAAAAAAAATCAAAAGAAGAGTAACATTTTGTGACATGTGAAAGTTATGTGAAATTCAAATTTGTATCCATACACAAAGTTTTACTGGAACACAGACACACTTGTTTGTTTATGTATTTTCTGTGGCTGCTTTCACACTATAACATCAGAGTTGTAACAAAGACTGTATGTCCCCACAAAGCCCCAAATATTTACTAGCTGGTTTTCACAGAAAAAGTTTGCCAGCCCCTGAGTTAACATTATGTGTGTAAGTAGCATCAGTTCTTTTAAAAATATCTGCTATTGTAGAGTGCCTTCAGTAGTATGGTAGATTGCGTTGTTTTTCTCAATTCTTCTCTGCTGCTTCTTTTTTTTTTTTTTTTGTGGTACGTGGGCCTCTCACTGTTGTGGCCCCTCCCGTTGCGGAGCACAGGCTCCGGACGTGCAGGCTCAGTGGCCATGGTTCACGGGCTCAGCCGCTCTGCGGCATTTGGGATCTTCCCAGAAAGGGGCACGAACCCGTGTCCCCTGCACCGGCAGGCAGACTGTCAACCACTGCGCCACCGGGGAAGCCTTCTGCTGCTTTTGTAATAGGATTATACATCATATCTTTGTGCACATGACATTGCAATGTCTCTCAGTAAAGTAGACCCATACACTCCTGCCCCAATGTTTTAGGCTTGGTCATGGTATGCTTTGGCCAACGGAATATTAGCAGATGTGATGTGAGCGAGGCTTTATATGTGCTTGCAGAGTTTGGCCTGGATTCTTGAGTGTCTGTGATCTGCCATGAGGTAGCAGCCATCTGTCTAGGTAACTATTGGGCCTAGAGTGAGAGATTCACAGAACGTACCTGATCTTGAAGCAGAGTCAACTCCATCAGTGCACAGACCCATGAGTGAGAAATGAATGTTTGCTGTTAAGAGTCGTTGAGGTTTGTGGATTCTTTATTATGTGGAGATCTGACTAATACTGTGGGATTCATCATTCATTAATTACGGTGATGTTTGTGTAGCTCTCCTATGCTAAACATATAGAAACTGGAAATCTCATTAGATTTAGAAAGCAGTGATATAGATTACCCCAGGTAACCAGTAAATGTAATATATTTTTACTGCTTTATGAGTATAGTCATAAGTTTGAGAAAAATCTATTTATCTTTTTCACCAAGCTGTTCTAATGCCTTGAAATCACATTTTCAGTGGACTTATTGTCCAATATTATGAAAGCTACTTGGTTGATGTTAAAATGAACGAACTGAACTTCTATGGTTCTTTATTCCCCCACTGCTCTTGTTTGATGTATGATGTGACATGCAGTTGTACGCATTTCTGTATGTGATTTCCGAGTCTTGAAATGCAAACATATTTTTACCTATAAAATGGGAATCCTTTGTTGATATAAAATTTTGCTCTATTCTAAGCTCATATTCAAATTTGGTGCTATATCCCATAAGCATTTAGAATCTGGTTATATTACTGAAGATGTATAATTTCCTTAAAGCAAGGTTTTTTAATAGTAGCACTATTGATGTTTTAGGCTAGAAAATTATTTGTTGTGAGTGGCTGTCCTGTGCACTTGACCACTTTAGTAGCTTCCCCAGCCTCTATACACACTAGACGCCAGTAGTGCCTCTCCAGATCCACTCCCGCCTCCACACCCTGTGCAGTCATCGATGATCAAACATGTCTTCAGACATTTCTATATGTTTTCTGGGAGGTAAAATCACCCAGATGAGAACTACTGCCTTAAAGAGTGAGTTTTAAGGCAGTAGTTTTCATACCTGGTTACATATTATAATAATCTAGTAAGTTTTTTTAACATCTTGTTTTGAAATAATTTTAAAATTACTGACAAACTGCAATTACAGTACAAAGAACTCTCATGTCCCACTTGTTAATATATGCCAGATGTGCTTTTTCATTCTTTTTCTACATATATGCATAGATGCTTTTTTCTGGATCATTTGGGAATAAGTTTCAGGCAGGATGCCCTCTTACCCCTTAATGTTAAGTGTGTATTTCCTCGGAATAAGGATATTCTCTTACATAATCACAGTACGAGTAACAAAAACAGGAACTTTAAGATTAATACAATATTAATATTAATCAATCCACAGTCCATATCCAAGTTTTGCCAATTATCCCCCAACATGACTATCTTTTTCACAGTCCAGACTCCAGTGAAGGACACATACTGTAGTTTGTTATCATATTTCTTAGTTTCCTTTAATCTAGAGAAGTTTCTCAGCCTTTCATTGGTTTTTATAACCTCAATATTTTTCAGGAGTACAGACTACTTTTTTTGGTAGAACGGCTCTCAATTTGATTGTGTCTGACGTGTCCTCGTGATTAGATTCAGGTTGTGCAATCTTGGCAGAAACATTATGAGAGTAATGCTGTGAACTTCTCAGTGCATCTCATTAGGAGCCACATGATGCAGGTTAATCCCTTTATTGGTGATGTTAACCAGTCATTTTGTTAAGGTGGTGTCTTAGTTTCCTAGGGCCACCATAACAAATGATCACAAATTGGGTGCTTAAAACAACAGAAAAGTTTCCTCTCACAGTATGGAGGCCAGAGTCCAGAATCAAGGTGTCATCAGGGCTGTACTCCTTCTGGAGGGTCTAGGGTATAATCTTCCCTTGCATCATCCGACTTCTGGTGGCTGTCAGCATTTCTTATGGCTGCCTCATGCCAATCTCTGCCTCTATCTTCACATGGCTTTCTTTTCCTTCTCTGTCCATGCCTTCTCCGCTTCTGGTCTCTTATAAGGACACTTGTCATTGAATTTAGGGCCCGAGTAATCCAAGATGATTTCATCTTGAGATCTTTAACTTAATTATATGTGCAAAGACCCTTTTTCCAAAGAAGGTCACATTCACGTAACCTCCTAATCCTGGGTGTTAGGACGTGGATCTGTCTTTTGGGGGCCACCATTTAAGCCAGTACAGGGGGCACATGCCAGGCTTTTTCACTGTAAAGTTACTATTTTTCTTTTTTAATTAACAAGTAATTAATGGGGAGGTACTTTGAGACAATGTAAACATTCTATTCCTCACCAAACTCTAACCCATTGGTTTTAGCATCTATTGGTGATTCTTGCCCAACTAGAGATTTTCTAATTGCATTATTCCTTCTACATTTATTAGTTGGCATTCTATTGTAAGAGCCTTTCCTTCCTTCCCTTCCTCCTTCCTTCCTTCCTTTTTTATTTCAATATAGACTTATTTTATTAATGGGTTATAATATATTATTGTTATTATTTTATTTTCATGCTCAAAATTTCCCAAAGGTGGCCAGCAAGAGCCCCATTAAGTAGGCTTCTGTGTCCTTGGACATGATCCCCACCATTCCTTGAGAAATTTTCTTTCTGGCACAAGAAAATGCTCTAAGCTCATCTTGAATGTTCTAAGCTTATCTAGCTTTTCTACCTTGGCCCTAGAATCAGCCACTTCACCAAGGATCCTTGGTTTCTTTTGGTGGAGAATAATATTTAAAAACCAAGATCTGGGTGTCTGAGAAGCTTTTTTAAATAAAAAAAATTTGGGCCCTACTTTCAAAGATTGTAATTCACAAGTCCTTGAGTAGGGCCCAGAAATGTAAGTGTGTGTGTGTGTGTGTGTGTGTGTGTAAAGTTTCCGGTAGTTTTGTTGCATAGCAGTGTGTGGGAATTACTGCTCTAATACCTTTAAACCATGATTTAGTTCACACTACATTTTTCAGAGCATATTTTTTATCTAAAAGGACAAATAATTGCTTCATATCTTAATTACTGGATACCAGAAAACTAAGCAAGATAAAACCTACACTATCTGAAAAAAACATGCTAGATGTCAGTGATGAATGTCTGAGATGGAAAATGTGTTCCATAATGTAAAATAATTATTGATTACAAAATCGTCAACTTAGATTCAAGTCTAGATATAATTACAATCTCAATTAAAAACAAAAGTAGACATTTTGCTTTTAAACTGCATTCCTCTGACTATAATCTCTGTCTCATACACACAAAAGAATACATCACTTTGTGGGAAGGGGTGCAGGGAACACAAGAGTTTTCACAATGGAATAGAAAAATCATTTATTTCAATATCCGTTGCCTGACTATCTTCAATAATTGATAACTCAGAGAAGGAACAAAATTACTTCAGTGAAGCCAACTGTACTGTTGAATAGTTATATCACATTTTGGTATTGAACATGAAAAAGCATTTTTCCCATATGAAATTTTGGGTTAATCTTTTTTTATTCCTTAAAAAAATAAGAGCATTCCAAGGAGCTAACATTTCTATATTTGAGAAAGAATTTCTTGTTCTATCTACAGGTGATCAGTATATATATTGAGACTTTGGGTCTGAAACTTTGCCTTTGGAAAAAGGAATACAATATACCTCCTCTTTCAGATAGCAGCACTTTTTTCCCCACTGAAAATCACTGAGGTAAATTAGAAGAAAATCCCCCATTGGAGTAAGAATTATAATTCTTGTTATCAACAAATAATAATAGTTGTCATTTTTGAGTTTGTATCAGGAATTTTGCATACAATCTCTATTTTACAATAAGGAAAATAAGTATAGGTAAATGAAATAACTTGCCCAAGGCCACGTAACTTGGAAATGGCCAAGCCAGAACCCAAGCCCAGTCAGGATAGGCTAGGTTATGTTTAATAACAAACAACCCCCAAATCTCAGCAGCTTATAATAAAAAAGGTGCAGCTCATGCTAAACATGCACCTTGGTTTTTCTGTGGCTCCACTGAGTTTCATCTTCATTCTCTAACCCCGCTGACAGTGAAACCTCTGTTTGGAGTATTGCCAGGAGTTGCAGCAGAGGGAAAGAGAGTATTGTGAACCACACAGTGGCTCTGGACCCTTCCACTTGGCAGAGAAACAGAATGGTTTCAGTGCAGCCAGCTGCAGCACTAAACAGCTATGTCACATTTTGGTTTTGAACATTGATGATTTGTATTTCAATGTCCAGAGCAAGTTATGGCCAAACTTGATGTCAGCGAGGTGGGGGAGTATCATCCTCTCACGGGTCGGGGCAGCAAATCTTTGCGAACTGTAATCAACTTACCATAGACTGGTGTGCAGATGGCATAATTTAACCGTAAGCCAGTGTAGCAGTCCCCTGGTCTCAGCGATTGGTCCATATTGGTCCAATCAGAAGACTGTTGATTGATGGTTTGGAGAAGAGTTGACCTTGCTCTTTCTCTAACATGGGGCTGCTGCAACCTTTTTTCTGTCACAAGGGAAGAAGTGTGACAAAAAGGCTGATATATGCAGCAAGGCAGAGTCAAGAGAAATGGAACCCCAGCACTGAGGACCTCATGAATCTCTGGAACAGCTCACCCTGAGGGTGGTCCAACCTCTGAACTTTCCAATGTTATATCCTAGTAAATTCCCTTAGGTTAAACCAGTTTGAATAAGAACTTCTTTTACTTCTATTTGTAAGTGATAATATTAAAATCCAAGACCTATCAAAGTCCTAATCTTTGTCTTGGAAGAAGTATGTATGTGTATGTGTATAATATAATTTTGTGTAAAAACAATGTATCAACACTATGAAATTTTTGAACACAAGGAAATTATCCATAATCATACTAACCTAGAACGTGAACTATTAATCAGGTTTGTATGTGTTCTTTCAGTCCCTGTTCCTCCCATGTGCATTTATTTTTATATAAATTGTATTAAAGCATATAAATCATTTTGTATCCTTACCTTTTCGGTTAAATGTACATTTGAATTCTTTTCCCACATTGCTACATATTATTATAAAGATCATTGAAACAGCTGCAAAATACCCCAGCAATTGGCTATCATACAGTATAAATGAAAATGTCCCTAATCTTGGATATTTAGGTTGCTTCCAGTCTTTTACTTTACAGATAGCAGTGCCACACATACAGAAATATATGTGCGTGGAGAAAAATGGGAAGGGCATACACAAAGCATTCTGGCAGTGGATGCTTTTGTATAGACCTCTGGGCCCTCTGGGCCATCAGGTGATGAAACTCACAGAATTGGCAGGGGGTGGGCTCTGCCTACTGCATGTAACTGTTGTAGGTACCCATGTATGCAGATCTGGTGTTACTGTGGTAAGAAAAAAAAAATGGCATAAACATCTTGAAATTTTTGCTAGAATGAAGAAGTCTGACTTGGAATAGTTGGTTAAAATTCAGAAGATAATAACTTGTAGGTGGAAGCTAGTAGGCTGGGGAGACTTGCAAACGTATTAGTAATAACAAGTTAGAAGTGAGTGCTACTGAGATATATCAATAAATATTATAGGCAAAACCAACTTTTTTGTACTGAGGTCCTCAACTGGCCTGAACTACTCATGTAAATATGTCTGGCCAGTGTCCTCTGGAGAGGTTATACTGAACGGGGGCAGTTCCTTAGTGTCCCTAATAGTCTGTGTACTGCCCTGAATACGTCAGGTGGCTCTGTTGGCCTGGCCTGCTCACTGGCCTCTGAGGACTCATCTCTGGTCCAGCATCCCCCAGAAACTCCACAGCTCGAGTGCTTTCCAGTGAACTTGCAATGATATTTCTCTTGCTTGCTTGAGATTCATTTATATTTATATCTATCTGTTATAAATAATTAAAAAGGGCAATGTAGTTATTCAAGAGTAGTGTCCAGGCAGTTCTCCAAATCTGTTTGTCTTTCTCAGTCTCATTTAAAAACTGGAAGACTGGTGGACCCTTGATTAGATGTTGAACGTTTTGGCTCTGCTTATCTTGGTCTGGAGGTACGGGGCCACAGCTGTAGATCTTGACACCTGTTTCTCAGTCCAGGTTCCAAACACGATTTCTTGACAACTATATTAGCAAAAGTATTTAACCTGTGCCCACAGGGCCATTAAAAACAGAGCTGGATAGTTTGTTTAGTGGATATGATTTCCTAAATTAGGGAATCCTTCTTTGGCAGAGTGTGGGCTGGCTCAGGAAAAAGCAACGTTATGTAGTGGAGCCATAAACATGTATATTAGTAACTTCTGAGCAGAGAACAAAAGCAGGGCCTAGATCTTTGAAAGAAACCTAGTAAGAAAGAATCTCCAAACAGTGAAGTTGGTCAAGCAGAGGCTCACAGGGAGAGGCTATGGCATCTCCTCCAAGATGATATGAGTGTAGGTTGACCTAAAAGTGAGGGAACCTGTAGTTCCCAGGAAGTGGGGGAAAAGATGAGGACCACCAATAAAAATAAGGCCCTTTTCCTTCTGACAGTCAGACAAAATGCAATCTCTACCCACAGCCCTTACGTAATCACTGAGTGAATGAGCAACTGGTGTGATCACTGTGGCTGAAATGACTAATTACTTAACATGTATCTTTGGCTACATTCTTTTCAAAGAATACAGAGAAATAACAATGTATCTTTTATTACGAATCTTTTTTAACATTTTCATTTTCAACCAGTGGCTTTTGTACTATTTTAGACAATGCCTTAGAGTCTTTTTTTTTTTTTTTGGCTGTGCTGGGTCTTAGTTGTGGCCTATGGGCTTCTTAGTTGCAGCTTGTGGACTCTTAGCTGTGGCATGCATGCAGGATCTAGTTCCCCAACCAGGGATCGAACCTGGACCCCCTGCATTGGGAGCCTGGAGTCTTACCCACTGGACCGCCAGGGAAGTCCCAGAGTCTTTTTTTTTTTTTTTAATAGAACTATTCTTCCAAAACACTCCAGTATGATGCCAAGAACATTTATCCCCCCACAATTCAAATTTGGGGTTATGCTAAAGCCTATTATAGGCTTTCATTCTGATACTTGATCCTGAATACCTAATGTAGACCAACATATCTTTATTCTTTTCCAGCAACTGCCAAACCTTCACAGCAGCACCACATAAGCGACTTGTTTGTAAAGGTTTTGCTCCCAGCCTCTCTCAGGCCCTCAGAATGTAAGCTCCCTGAGGGCAGGCCACACCTGTAGCATTCACTGGCTTCTCCTCCGGCTTAATAAGCACCGTGCTGGCTCAATGGATAATAAGTGCTAATGGATTTCCTGTATCCTATAGCTATATTTACTGAGAAAAAGGTTAAGTGGAAGTAGAATAATAAATAAATGTTATCAGATGAGAGAACTTGAATGAAGTTCCCATTTAGTGAAATATGTGCTTAGCACACCAAGATGTGTGGCTGTTTAAAAAAGAGAGAGAAGAAGCAGAAAAGTCTGCAGCATGTTTTCTCTTTTCAGAGTTCCCCAACCACAGTATATTATTTTGGATTTTCTTAAGGGTTTTTCTTGCACTCTCTAATCACCCTTTGAGAGCCATCACTAAAGGATGAAGCTGGGGGCTTCCCTGGTGGCGCAGTGGTTGAGAGTCCGCCTGCCGATGCAGGGAATAAGGGTTTGTGTCCCGGTCCGGGAAGATCCCACGTGCCGCGGAGCGGCTGGGCCCGTGAGCCATGGCCGCTGAGCCTGCGCGTCCAGAGCCTGTGCTCCGCAATGGGAGAGGCCACAACAGTGAGAGGCCCGCGTATCAAAAAAAAAAAGGATGAAGCTGGCACTTCTGCTTTCTGAAATAGCCCTGGTACTTCATGGAGATGAAATTCTCTGGCTTTCAGTTCCTATTTGTTAACAGCCCCATGCACATCAAGCCTGACAGGCCATTTATAGCTTTTGGCGGTAGAGTGAGGTCTGTGCACAAGAATGGCTGATGAGAGAAACTCCACAGAGGGATTCAGGAGAGAAAGCAGCCTGGATTGTCTGGGAAAGGGCAGCTAAGGGAGCTGGTGCCCCGGGATGCTTGCTAACGAGGATGACAACTCAAAGAGAGCTATTACCAACCCACAGAGGGCCCACTGGCACATCCTCCTCCCGCATTCCTAGGTCCTCAACCCCATTGCCTGCCCAACAAGTATTCTGTAAAGACAAAGGGCAGACTTGAGAATCATCAAGAATAACTTGGTTTGTGGAGAAAAGCAGTCATCACATAGCAATTACTCAGGGAGCAAAGAGTCTGAGTTTTATTTCTGAATGAAAATTTACTAAGGTGGAAATATACTGGAACCACATGGAAGGCTTTTAAAATAACAGGCACATACACCTGTATATGTTAATCACTAGGGAATTTCCTTTTTGAAAAACTGTAAGTGATGGAATGTTTTCAACCCTACCATGTAGCTCTAGTTACGATTAGTGAAACAGTGCTCATATAAGTACTGTAAGACTTAGTAATGCCTTGCAGAATCTGATTCATTAGGGAGAAGTACTCTGTGCTATTTTAAGCACTTGAGTACATGCTCTCTGAGCAAGTCTACTGTCAGAGCAACTGATTTACCACAGAAAAGCAAGGAATTGCCTTAAGAAGAGCTTTTCCTTCCCCTTCATTTGGGAAGCTTTCCTTGGCTCTTAGAATTAAGTTGCATGATAATTCTGTGACAGTTAAAAAATTTCTGAAGTGCCAGATTTAATGGTCATTTAGATGTTATGGTTTAGCACCAAAGGTTTGGAGAGCATGCCAGTATGCCAGAAAAATAATGTGACAGATGAATGGGAAGATGAGCCCTGTGAGTTTGCATAAATATATCCAGAAAAAATTCAGATTGAACAAACCCAGATCAGTCAGAAATTTAAGGCTCATCAGGGTCTCCTTAATTTTAATCACATCATGGTTAATCTGATCCCACACGGAGTTATAAACTGCTTTACACATTCCAAAACAGTCAATCAAACAACCAAGCAGTGGCCTGATAAAGCAATTTCCCATATTTAGACACTGCCTAAGGAGGAAAAAAAAGAAGTCCACTGGAGCAAATGTTTTAGTAGCTCACAATCAATGAACAAGGAAGCTATCAGCAAGGGGATAGGGGGTGGGGGACGACTGTAATGACTTCCATATAAAAATTAAGTTTAAAAAGAGCTAAAATTTTAAAAAGTTTAAAATTCACTGTGACACTTGAATTTTCTAAAGTCACAAAGTGTTTGTATAACACGGCCATAGATATTCACCAAGTGGAAGTATTAGATGTCAGAAAACACCTGACACTTAACTCTTTAAAAAAGGATTGGGGTGGGGGAGTAAAAGAAAGGATACACATCTGAAATCACTTATCTGAGACGCTTGGGGTCCAGAAATGTTTGTAATTTAGGACTTTTTTGGACCTTGGATAGGTAAAAAAGTAAGTATACCATATCACTGGTAAAACCCTGAGTGTGGTCTGGGCGGCACCCTGTAATAAAACAAATTGACATTTCAGCAGTGAAATGTGTAAACATTCACTCTGATTGCGATCAATGAAGGTTACAAATAGCCTCAAGTCAGTTCAGGGCCGGTTTTGTTGCCAAATGAGTTCAGGTCTGCTCAGGCTTTAAGGCCAAGCGAGTTATGAAAAGTCTTTCATTTTTCAACCTCTTTGGACTTCAAAATTGGTGGATAAGCGATGATGAACCTAGACTACTTTATGCAATAATTAACATACTTCTCTCTCTCTACACTGAATAAAGCTGAAAGAATGCACTGTTCAAAAAAGAAAATAGGTGAATTTAGGAGTGGTGGAGCTACAAGTTAGTAAAGGAAAATAGTAATATTTGGGAACACCTGCCTTCCAGCAGAATATCCTGTTTATATTTCTGATAAAAACAGGAAGCTGAGTAGATGGAAGAACTGTTCTGAGATGTGTTACAAGGATTCTAGTGTTATGTTGGTACAAATGTGGGCAATTAGGACATACCTTCACACAATAGTGAGGCAAGAAAGTGAAATAGGAATAATGGGATATCTAGTAATAATAGGTATGATTCTATGACAGACATTTGTGGAAAGGCAAAGGGATTTGGCATCAATTAGCAGACTTACTGAGTTCAAACTTGACACCATGACTGGCTTAACTTATCTAAGCCTCAGTTTCCCCATCTGTGAAATGGGGAGAGTAATATCATAGGGTTGTCAGGAGACACCAATAAAATAAAACCTGTAAAACACTTAGCATAATGCCAGGTATATGGATAGTGGTAAAATAAAATAAAATAAAATAAAAAGTTAAAAGTTAACTGTTGTTACTAAAGGTAAAGATACAAACATCTCACCCAGCGTGTTTAGTTAACATCAGTGGTGTCACAAGATTACATACAAATACACAATTTTCTCTACTTGCAATATGCCTCTGACGGGGCACTGTTATAAAGAAAAACACATTTGAGAGATGTCTCTTGCATAGGAATCCTGCTTCAGTTATACCTTAACATAAGCAAGGGGCTTTTTTGTTAAAATAACTTACTTCCCCACTGCCCTGAACTTTCCACTTTGTTTTGTGTGATAGTGGCTTTTAAATCAACCAACATTCTAGACCCTAGAATTCTGTCACATCTGGATTCAAAACACTGTCTTTGGGCTTCCCTGGTGGCGCAGTGGTTAAGAGTCCGCCTGCCGATGCGAAGATCCCACATGCCGCGGAGCGGCTGGGACCGTGAGCCATGGACGCTGAGCCTGTCCGGAGCCTGGGCTCCGCAACCGGAGAAGCCACAACAGTGAGAGGCCCACGTACCGCAAAAAAAAAAACCAAACAAACACTGTCTTCTGTAGTTTTCTGAATTAGTCTTATTTCTTGGTTGTCATATCTCACAACTTTCTTAGGTATTGAATTTGGGGCTTTCTCTTCTTTTTCACCATAAAGCTACATATCTGAAACATAGCCAGAACTTTCCTTTTCTTCCCCTAATTTTCACTGCAAAATGTATTCACATACTTTGCTGATTTTTAAAAAAATCCAAAGCCAAATAACATAGGGGTGTGTGTGTATGAAGAAAACAAGTAAAAAGGGAAAATTTATCTTGAACTTTCATAATTTCATCACCTGCAACCCACTTTACAGAGATAATTGATGTTAACCATTAGGCCTATATTCTTCCAAACAACTTTCAAAGTACATGCAGACATTTATATCCTGCATATTAGGGAGGAATTTGTTGTGGTTGATTTAGCAAAAACAAAATCATTCTATACCTACTACTCTGCAGCTTGCTTTTTTCCTGCTTAACCATGTACCACGGACATCTTCTCATATTGTTATTGTTCCCATTCTTTTGTAATTAGTTGTATTCCTTAAGCATAACTTGTATAGTTATTAACTTATTCCTTTATTCACCAAAGTAATACTTATTGATCATCAAAATGAGGAAAACATGTGCTAGTTGCTGTAGAAAAGTGCAACTTTGTAAAAGACATAGTTTTTACCCTCTGGATGTTTAGTATAATCTGGGAAGAGAAATAAAACAGGAACATATACAACTACAATGTTAAGTAGTACAACATCTAAGTAAACTTAGATTTTAGTACCACTGTAGGTCAGAAGAAAGTTAATTCTTATGAAGGATGATCAGGAAGGTCTTTTAAAGAAGATTTTTGATTTATATTGGGTCTGGAAAAACTGATTGGATTTCCACTGGTGTAAAAGAGGGGAAAAAAAAATACTTTTAGCCAAATCTCTGAGAGAAGAAAACAGAGGATATGTTTAAAGGAGGGCCATCATCCAAATGCACTGATGTACTTCTTGATTTCAGAGATATTAAAAAGTGGGCAGAAATGTACAACTTAAATTTTAAAAATACAGTATTTGGTCAATTTGACTGGAACGGAAGATTTCCAGAAGGTAGAATTGATTAAAAAAAAAAATTCTAGAAAAGTAAGTAGAAGCCAGATCATGGAGAGTCTTGAATGCCAGGGGACATCTGAAATCTGCCTGTTTTGACTCTAGCATAGAATTCTCTTCCAGATCTTTCTTTTCTTCTTATCATAAGCCGTTAGAATTTAAGAAGAGACCAGATAAACTAGTCTTGAATCATGAAAGTCTATATTCTAGAGTCCTTATTCAAGTGATGTCTTTAAACCTGTTGGTCCATTTTGACAGGCTCTCCCATTACAGACTGTTTTTTCTTTCCAAAAAGAGAGAAACATTTCATATTTAGTTTACTCATATGCCCAGTACCGTGCTAGGCACCAAGATGTCAGTGGTGAACAAGACAGTCTGATCCTCATGCGCTCGTGGCCTAGTTACTAGAATTTCTAGTGCCTTCTCCCCACTTCCTGGACATCATCAGTGTCAAATTTTGCTGGCCTATCGACCATCAAAAATATCCATTACCTTGACAGCACATTCTGCTGTCTTGGCATTGTTTCTCATTTGTGGTTATGATTTCCTGTTTGCCTTGCTGAGCTCTGATTTCTTGAAATCCCCGTGCCCTTTCTTAACACCTAGGTGATTTTCCTACTGAGCGTTACTTAAAGCCAAGTTATTTACAAATGAACTTTTTTTTTTTTTACAGCATTTCCATAATTATTTCATCAAAGAAAAAATATATTGGTTTTTGGATTCCCTCGATACTGATGAGGTCAACTATAATGAAGATGATGATGAAGCATAGGTGGACTTAGAAATATGCCAAATATCTCCTACAGAAAATGCTTATAACAATAAACACAAATGGAGAAAACCTCCATTTGGGTTTTAGAATTAGGCATGAAGCTCAGTATACACATTTAGAATTTTTCATTTTCTTGAGGAGTTGACCCCTTTACTACTATGAAGTGTTCCTCTTTATCTCTGATAATATCCCTTCTTCTGGAATCTACCTTGTCTGATGTTAATATAGCTATTCTAGTAGCCTTCAAGATGGTTCCCCATGATCCCCACCTCATGGTAAACACACCTTTGTGTAGTCCTTCCTCATATGATACCAAAATTGGTCTGTGCAATTAATGAACCTGGTAAAAGTGAAGTTATTTTACTTCTGAGATTAGATGATAACAGACTGTGGCTTATGTCATAGACCCTGTCTCTTTCTGGGATCACTTTCTCTGGGAGAAGTCAGGTCATGAGCAGCCCTATGGAGAATCCAAGTGGCAAGGAGCTGAAGACTCCTGCCAACCACCAGGTAAGTGGGCCTGGATGCAGATCCTCTAGACCCAGCCAAGACTGGCACCTAGACTGTGAGAGACCCTGAACAAGAACACCAAGCTAAGCCACCCCAGAATCCCAATGCACAGAAGCGATGAGATAGTAAATGTTTGTTGTTTTAAATTGCTAAATTTGAGGTGATTTGTTATACAGCAATGAATAACCTCTACATCTTCTAGCTTTTTTTTTTTTTTTTTTTTGTTTGCGGTACGCGGGCCTCTCACTGTTGTGGCCTCTCCCGTTGCGGGGCACAGGCTCTGGACGCGCAGGCTCAGCGGCCATGGCTCATGGGCCCAGCCGCTCCGCGGCATGTGGGATCTTCCCGGACTGGGGCACGAACCCGTGTCCCCTGCATCGGCAGGCGGACTCTCAACCACTGCGCCACCAGGGAAGCCCCTAGCTTTCTTTTGACTAATATTTTCATGGTGTTTTTAAGGGTCCCAAGACACCCCAATTTCGGTGATTGGCCAGAAGGACTCACAAGACTCAAGAGAAGGTTATACACACAGCTAAAATTTATTATGGCAGAAAATACAGAGTAAAGCAGCAGGAAAGATATTTTCATTGGGTAGAGTCCAGAGAGGTCCAGTACAGGCTTCAGAGTCCTTCATCAGAGGCCACCATCAGGGAACTGTAGGAACATGTGTGAAATGTCCCTACCCAGTGAGTCCTGTTGGAGCCCTAGGGTCCAAGGCTTTTTTGGTGTGCTGGTCACATAAGCATATCTTGCTATGCAACCAGCCATGGCAACTAAAACTTGGAACCCCAACAATGAAACCGGGTGCACCTTGTTCATCTTGATATTTGTGCCGAGAAACTTGACAAGGTGATATAGCACAGCCCATTGCTCTAGGTGTACATAACCAAATCAACAATCCCTGACATCCAAGGGACATATTCCCAGTGGATGGCCAAGGATCATTCACGGTTCCACGTTCTCTTGGAGATACGCAAGGAATAAGCAACCAGACCTGCTCTGTCAACACTTTGCTCACAAAAGGTGGCCAACAGTTAGCATCAACTGCCAAATATGTAGCTGAACAAGACTTCAGAAAATTCTAGCCCCCAGACTTCAGATCTTCCAGCTTAGGTCCCAAACATTGTGAAGCAGAAACAAGCATTCCCTATTGTGCTCTGTCAGAATTCCTGATTCAGAGAAATGATAAGAAAGAATAAATGGGACTTCCCTGGTGGCACAGTGGTTGAGAGTCCGCCTGCCAATGCAGGGGACACGGGTTCTTGCTCCGGTCCGGGGAGATCCCGCATGCTGCAGAGCGGCTGGTCCCGTGAGCCATGGCCGCTGAGCCTGCGCGTCCGGAGCCTGTGCTCCACAACGGGAGAGGCCACAACAGTGAGAGGCCCGCGTACCGCAAAAAAAAGAAAAAAAAAAAAAAGAAAGAATAAATGATCATTGTTTGAAGCCACCAAGTTTGGGGGTAGTTTGTTATACAGCAATAGACAAATCATACAGGGTAATATTTTCCTAGTTCTTACAACCCAGGAATTTTTATTGGATGAATTTTATGTTTTGGGGCACTGAATTTTGTTGTATTTCATTAAATAGTGTTAGATTTTGTTCACTGTTAGCTATATTACTAGGAATTTGTAGAATCCTTTTAAGGATTGCTTTTAAATTTGCTAGGGTGGGTCCAGAGAAGCCTTTAGCTGGGGACTAATTTGTCTCCACTACTAAGCTGACTGTATCAGGGACTGACAAACTTTTTTGGTAAGGGGCACACATAGTAAGTATTGTAGGCTCTGCAGGCCATATATAGTCTCTGTTGCATATTTTTCTTCATGTGTTTTTATAATCCTTTAAAAATATAAAATCATTCTTAGTTTACAAGCTGTTCAAAAACCAATCTGTGGGCTGGATTTGGCCTGTGGGCTGTAGTTTGCCAACCCTGCCCTATCTGATGTCCTTTGCATGAAGAGGTCTTTCCACTCTGGCTGAAAGGAACATGAACTATTCCCATCCGGGCATGAGTTCCAGAAACTTTATTCTCAGGATTCTTTCCCCAGCCCTGGGTGGTTTCCTCTCATGCATATGTAGATTAGCACTCAGCCAAAGACTTGAAGGGACTTGAATTTCTCCAAATTCCTGCAGCTCCCTCCTCTCTGGCACTCTTCTACAAATCCTAGCTATCATGGCCTCTCTGAACTCTAGTCTCTCTCTCTGCCACTCAGCTAGACTGCAGGCTCTGTGTGGGTTCCCCCTTCCTGTGTCACAGCCTGGTAACAGCATCTAGGAAATATGCTGGTTCAATCGCAGGAGTCACCTTCTTTGTTTCCCTCCTTTCAGGGATCACTGGTCCTGTGCTGTTTGTTTTTCAATGCTTTCAAAACCATTGTTTCATATGTTTTGTTTGTGTTCTAGTTATTTCAGGTGGGAGGTTAAATTTAACCCCTCTATTCCATCTTGGAAAGAATATTTATTCTTGAATTAAGTTATTATCAGTGGTCATGTTTTTATTTGCTTACATATACTCCCATGTGTTGGCTTCTACTTATATTGAACATAAATTTCTGACAGAAACTATTTAGTTCTATTTAATGTCTTCATTGTTAAACACAGCACCACATCCTCACAAATGTAGATCATCATCGGTGCCATTATGGTACGTCAGTGACCACAGACTTAACAAGGTTTCTAGTTGAGACAAATCTTAAATGATGTAGCTGATCTCAGTCCATCTCTAACCCTTTGCAGAATTTTCCTCTTTAACTTCCTTGGTAGTAAACATGTACTTTTGAGGAACATATTCTACTTTTTTTTTTTTTTTTTTGGCTGTACACGGGCCTCTCAATGTTGTGGCCTCTCCCGTTGCGGAGCACAGGCTCCGGACGCGCAGGCTCAGCGGCCACGGCTCACGGGCCCAGCCACTCCGCGGCATGTGGGATCTTCCTGGACAGGGGCACGAACCCATGTCCCCTGCATCGGCAGGCGGACTCTCAACCACTGCGCCACCAGGGAAGCCCATATTCTACTTTTTAAGATAGCCTGTTTCATTCTTAGACATCGAATAATTATTGTCAGAAAATGTCCATTATAACGAGCTAAAATGTAATTCCTTATAATGTTGACTTTTTTAGTTCTTATTAAGTTTGTGTTTAACCTAAATCCAGAGGATCTTTTCTTACCAACTCCTTTTAACCCTTGTTGTGCATTCTTGATTCGGTCTACAAATTGGTACTGTGCTAGGCTCTGTGCTGAGCCTGGGGTTGCAGGGGTGAGAAAAAGAAGGTCATGTCCAGGGCTCAGGCATCGTTCAGTTTGGTGGGGGAGTTAGAGAGTAATCAAAAGAATAAACACGTAAACATGAGTGAAATTACAGTGTCATATGTGCCAGGAAGAAGCATGGTGTGATGATGCTACATAGAGGAGGATTTGACCTGATCAGGGAAGTTAGGGAGGACATTCTGGGGGACATGTGAGTTGAGATCTGAAAGCAAAGTAGGAGATAATCAGACAAAAGGGGTAAGAGTTTCCAGGAAGAGGGAACAACCTGGCCAAAGGTGCTGGGGCAAAAAAAGAGCAAGTGGTGTTAAATCTAAATGTAGGACTTTCAGATAACCCTCTTAAATACTCACTCAATGATTACACCCAATCTCAGAAATATCACTGTATTACAGAAAACATGTTTCTGATATTTCAGGCATATGTGTAGGGGGGCAAATTTTATTCCAGTGTAAAGATTTGGAATGTTCTTCCCACCTCAGCTTTTGTGGGCCCTGAAGCTTATATATTTTGGGGGGTCCACTTCAAGACAAAAAATACAAATAATGGATACAAAGTTAGGTACAGGGCTTGGAAGAAGCCTTTGCAAATGAGAAGGCCTGGTGCTGATGCTTCATTAGTTTCAGCATAAGTGTCTACCTTCTGCCTTGAGGTATTTAGACAAAAGGTTCATGATCATTTATGGGTAATGTTATCGTGGGAGCTCAGATGTTGTGTATAATCTGGACGTGATAGACCACTAAGTTTCCTCCAAATGCAGAGATTTTGTTTACTTGGCTTAAGTTTGAGAATTGAATAGGTCAAAGCTTGACTCTTTGTAATTTTCACCCCAAGCTGGTTTATGGAATGAATTGTCTGACAGCCAAACAATACTTCCGGTGTTTGGGACTGAGTGGGTGGATGTGGGTGTGGGTGTTGTATCTTTCAGGTTCTCAAATGAATCTGAAAGTTAAATGTCTGCCTTCAACCCCTAGACAATTGTTTTGTTCTAGCTCTCAAATCTCAAACCACAGAATCTGAGCTAAAAAGTCTTCAGAATCAACACCTGGGTTTGATTGCCATGCTAACCAATGGCATACATAGAGAACATGTCAGGGATGGCCCAGAGATAGCACCTCCATCCTCCACCCCGACAGTGTATCTCACACCCAATTCCCCTGGTCAGAGGAGGCTTGAGGAGAGGAGGTGGGTGTTTTAGTGCACATGCGTCATCCCTGCTGCATACATTGCTTACATCACTGTCAAAAGAACAAGGAGGCTCATGACAAAGACTCCCCACCACTGCCCCTAGAACGAACAAAAACAAAAATCAGAACTCTCAGAGTCAGTTATGCTCTGAATCATTATTATAAAACAGGAACAATACTAACAACAACAAAATAATAGCAGCACTGTGACTGAGCCCTTCTGCGTTCCCAGGGTAGTTGTCTGGGCAGATCATAAAGCTCTTAGCAAACTTTAATTAGAGCTCAGAGGTAGGTGAGTTACGTCGCTAAATTTCCTGCCATGCTGGTCAGAGAAGTAAAATCAGGTGAGGTTAAGTGGTCAAGTTATGGACACCTGGTCATGCTCATCTGATTGCTTTTCCAGTCTGTCAAGTGTTTTGGAATCTAACTTGTTAGCAGTTCTGCCAGCCCCTGTGCCCTTGCTTGCAGGAGCTGGGCTTTGGAGCTAAGGTGTTGATGATGTCAGCTCGTTGCCCTAGGGCTCAGCCATGAGGAATCTGGACCTGTCTGCGTTTTTTGAATTAAGTCTAAAAGGGACATCTCTGAGCCCAGGAATAACAGTCCTGAAGCCAGGTAGATTCTGTCTGAGCACCTGGCAGGCATGATGTGCAAATAAGGACAGCACTTTTCAATCAATCGGAGATAAATGACTGCGAATGGCTCCAAGTTGGTTTAAGTTTTTTTCTACTTTAATATTTAGGAACAGTTTAAAACCATGCTTTTGCTATTTATGTGGTCTCAGAAACTGCCACCACTTCTAAGAAGACAGGAAAATTTTAGGGCTAGTAAGGAAATAAAAAATAAAGTCCCCTTGAAGATACGTGAAGACTCAGAACTTCCCTGTCCTGTGTGTCCCCTACTCACTCAGACTTCTGGGGTGTCTTTGCTTTGTGCCTCGTGAGGACAGAGCAGTTCTGTCTCAGGCAAAGGTTCTGGGGTCAATGGTGGGTAAGCGGGTTTGCTCACCCTGGATTCAATTGTGGCTGATTAGAAATTTTCCAAACATCCACAGTTTGCATTAACATTGTCCATCACACATATTTTGATGCACATCTGCTTCACATCTAGGTATCTTTTCTTTGGTACCAACAACTGGGAGAAATTAGCATACTGTCTTTCACTTATTAGGCAAAGAATGCCTTTCATTTATCCTAAAACGATGACTTTTTTTGTAATACATCTTTATTGGAGTATAACTGCTTTACAATGTTATGTTAGCTTCTGCTGTATAACAAAGTGAATCAGCTATATGTATACATATATCCCCATATCCCCTCCCTCTTGAGCCTCCCTCCCACCCTCCCTATCCCACCCCTCTAGGTGGTCACAAAGCACCGAGCTGATCTCCCTGTGCTATGTGGCTGCTTCCCACTAGCTATCTATTATACATTTGGTAGTGTATATATGTCCATGCCACTCTCTCACTACATCCCAGCCTCCCCTTCCCCCCACCCCGGTATCCTCAAGTCCGTTCTCAACGTCTGCATCTTTATTCCCGCAGATGAATACTGATGGTATTCATCAGTACCATTTTTCTAGATTCCATAAATAAGCGATCCTAAAACAACACTTTTTAAACTCCAAGGGCTTTCATCAGGTCTAGCACCCCGGGGTGTGGAGGACCAGCCCCTGTCCAACCAGACTTCATGTTCGTAATTTCAAAAACTGTAATTCTACTCCACCTCACTCCCCTTTTCCTGGTCCCATCTGTCCTCATTTCTAAGTCACTTCTTTCCCTTTAAATTTTCATTTTCTTTCTCTGGGCCTTTTCTCTTTCTTCGATGTCTTTCTTAAATTGAAATCAGCATTTCACACACTCATCCATCTTTCACTGTGGTTTTTGACGATACCCTAGTGATTTACTTTTTAAAAAAAATAAATTTATTTATTTATTTTTGGCTGCGTTGGGTCTTCATTGCTGTGCACGGGCTTTCTCTAGCTGCGGTGAGCAGGGACTATTTGTTGCAGTGCACGGGCTTCTCATTGCGGTGGCTTCTCTTGTTGCGAAGCACGGGCTCCAGGCGCCCGGGCTTCAGTAGTTGTGGCTCACGGGCTCTAGAGCGCAGGCTCAGTAGTTGTGGCGCACGGGCTTAGTTGCCCCGCAGCATGTGGGATCTTCCCGGAGCAGGGCTCAAACCCATATCCCCTGCATTGGCAGGCGGATTCCTAACCACTGCACCACCACGGAAGCCCCCTAATGATTTACTTTCATGGTTTAAAAAAATTTTTTTGTGTATAAAATTTCCCAGTTTATAAGTGGTCTTTTTGTTCTCGGTAGCTATTTGGACTAATATATTTGTTTAGAGAAGAGTTGACAATGACTACTGGTGCTTTTCTTAGATAGCTCAGAATTTATCTTCCTGTACGTGAAACATTTTTTCCCTTAAATTCTGCATTATTCATGCATACATAGAAGCTCATTTCTCTTTCTTCCTTCAGTGTCCAGTTATCTTTTCCTTACTGCTTCATGAGTTGACATTGTACTACCTGGAAAATCGATGTTAGCAATAATTTACCAACAGCTTAAAGAGTTGTCCTAAGACATGGGCTTGGCAAGGGGAGCCTTCAAGATAGCCCTTACTATTCTCTACTCCAGGTGTAATATCAGGACACTACACCACAGGGGCAGAAACTTGGTTAGTGTCTTAGTTTGCTAGGGTTGCCGTACAAAGTACCACTGACTGGGTGGCTTAACCAACAGAAATTTATTTTCTAACAATTCTGGAGGCTAGAAGTCCAAGATCAAGGTGTCAGCAGGGTTGGTTTCTCTTGAGGCCTCTTTCCTTAGCTCATAGATGGCCCTTCTCTCCCTGTGTCGTCACATGGTCTCCTCTCTGTGTGTGTCTGTGTCCTAATCTCTTTTTATGAAGACACCAGTCATTGGATTAGGGCCCACTCTAATGACTCATTTTAATTATCTCTTTAAAGACCGTATCTCCAAATACAATCACATTCTGAGGTACTGGGGTTTAGGATTTCAGTATATAAATTTAGAGGGGGACACAATTCAGCCCATAACAGTGTATTAACAATTCCTCACATAATACCATATTTCCAGCAACAACAATTAGTTCTAAACCACAGCCCCCAAACCTCAAAGTCTGTGTGAAAGTCGGATTATGGAACCCCATTAGGTTCAGATGTCGCAGGCCCCTCTCTCACATTACAGACTCTTCATAACAAATGTAAACAAAGTGCTTATCTGATTCCCCAAACTGCAGCAGCCCAGTGGGTATAGTAACCACCAACCAGAAAAAAGCCACACTGCAAGGGGCAGGTGTGCCAGCGGCAGCAGGAAGTGACTTCAGCACTGAGAGAGCAGCAGGAAAACCTTAAAAGGGCAAAACTATTGTCAATTGCCGTGTAGTGCCATGAGAGCAGATAATAACAATATTCCTGAATTGTCAAGAGTAGGTGATGTTAGTTTAAAAGACCTATAGAAGGCTGTAGAAAATTTCCCATAAAATATAGTGAAAATTCTTTGGGCATTTAAAAGAGATACAATTCAGTTACAATTCAGTTATTAGAGTAATTCACCTATGCAAAATTAAAATTTCCTAGTTCTACGAGATAGATACTTCTTTCTGTAGAAGATAGACAAGGTCCTGCTTGGAATTCATGAAGGTTTTGCTATAATCCCGAACACAAGCATGTAAATAAAGGGCTCTGGGGTCAGGGCTTTCTGTTCTGATGGTCCTTACGTTTAGGCTTCACCTCCCAGTGAGACTTAACAGGCAGTCACTGAGATTAGCTAACAGTTTTCACAGAAGATGTTTATCAGACAACTTTTTTTTTTTTTTTTTTTTTTTTTTGCGGTACGCGGGCCTCTCACTGTTGTGGCCTCTTCCGTTGCGGAGCACAGGCTCCGGACGCGCAGACTCAGCGACCATGGCTCACGGGCCCAGCCGCTCTGCGGCATGTGGGATCGTCCCGACCCAGGCCACGAACCCGTGTCCCCTGCATCGGCAGGTGGACTCTCAACCACTGCGCCACCAGGGAAGCCCTATCAGACAACTTTTAATTTAAGCCATCCCCCCCCCCATAGTGTGCAGTAAATTAATATTTTAATGCTTTTATGAATACTGCAATTATATGGCATTGCATTTAGTGTGTAAGATGTTTAGTGGAAACGTTTAAAATATACTACTATTTTTTTAACCTTGTTTTGGCATTGCTTCATGTTTTGGTATACCAGGAGCCTCAAAGCTGGGAGCAACCCGGCAATTCTCGGCTCTAAGGGCCTGCACTGGAAGGTGGGGTGTGCTCAGCCTCACCCTCCTCTGAAGCATCTCTAGTTTACACTTCATGCTTCTGACCACCTCCTGCCTCCTGTCATAACTATGTATGAAATTGCTTTATCTGTCTTACAAGATGTGAGCTTAATTTCCAACGGGCATCTCCCCCACCCCATGGTAAGAGTACCCAGTCTTTGTTTTCTACTTAGTAAGCCATTTGAGTCTTTCCCAGCGTATGTTGCAGATGTCTTCCAAAGGTAACCTTCAGGCCCTTCCCTAAGCTCTGAGGAAGATCACCCAGAGTGCTTTGCTAGAGAGTTAGTACAGCTCACCACAGTGGTATGCTGGTAAATGTTTAACAGCAGGTTCTGAGGTAGGTGGTGAGACGGAAGGCCTGATTCCTAGTGTTTGCTGATTCTAGACCTCCCTGAAGGTGGAGTTGGGAAACGTACAAAACTGGCTCCTGCTGGCCAGACTTCAGAAAGTTCCAGCACGTCCGTGGCACACACCTCAGGGAGAGTGAGAAATGCTATTCTGCAGGGAATGGAGAAGCCCACTGAATCCCTCCTCCACCTGCACAAGCAAGCCTGTAGTACCTGTTCATACGACTGTCTCGCTGTCCATGCTTGCCTCCTCTTGCCCCTCCCCAGCCAACTGCACAAGATCTTGACAAACACTGAAATAGCCTTAAAATCATGGGCAATGAGT
Organism: Delphinapterus leucas; assembly: GCF_059928025.1. NCBI lineage: Eukaryota > Metazoa > Chordata > Mammalia > Artiodactyla > Monodontidae > Delphinapterus > Delphinapterus leucas. The sequence goes on along the minus strand of NC_143136.1, from coordinate 42,963,604 downwards.
CATAAAATGGATCTCCTCAGCAGTTTCTTTCTTTTTTTCGCGGTACGCGGGCCTCTCACTGTTGTGGCCTCTCCCATTGCAGAGCACAGGCTCATCGGCCATGGCTCATGGGCCCAGCCGCTCCGCAGCATGTGGGATCTTCCCGGACCGGGGCACGAACCCATATCCCCTGCATCGGCAGGCGGACTCTCAACCACTGTGCCACCAGGGAAGCCCCGATTTCAGACTTCTTGAATCAGGGATCTTTGGCACTCTTCTATCTCCCAATATAATGTTTTATTCTCAACAGACAATCAAAAAAATGTTTAAGTTAAACTGGCTCTCATTTTATGTAGTATATGAGAAATACCTTTTATTCACCACACTACAGGCGCTCATAAATGTTCATTAGTTCTTGCATGAACAAGCTGAGACCACTTCTAATCTAAATGAAACTTTCCATTCTTAGAAGAACTGGTTTTCCTGCCTCAGCCAATAAAGGTTGGACAAAGGAAGTGTCTGGCCTTGTTCTACCCCTTCTTTGTTATAATAACAAGCATGTAGTTGTCCATCTCCCACAACCAGACTCTTTCCTAAATTGCCACAGTCTCAAAAGCCTTAGTCAGTTATGACCCAGATCTTATGCTTAGCCATTGCTGGTTTCTGGGATGTGAGTGGTGAGAAAAATCTGAGTCTTAAAAACAAACTCACTAGAAAGACTATAGTAAAAAAGACAGACAATAACAACTATTGCCGATAAGAATGTGGAATGGTACAGCCACTTTGGAAAATAGTTCGGCAGTTTCTAAGAAGTGAAATATAAACTTGCCATATGGCCCAGCAATCCTACTCCTAGGTACCTACCCAAGAGAAATGAAAATGTGTGTCTATACAAAGACATGTATGGGAATGTTCATAGCAGGTTTATTCATAATAGCAGCACAGTGGAAAAAATCCAAATGTCTATCAACTGGTGAATGAAAAAACAAAATGTGGTATATTGGGCTTCCCTGGTGGCTTAGTGGTTGAGAGTCCGCCTGCTGATGCAGGGGACACGGGTTCGTACCCCGGTCCGGGAAGATCCCACATGCCGCGGAGCGGCTGGGCCCGTGAGCCATGGCCACTGACCCGGCGCGTCCGGAGCCTGTGCTCTGCAACGGGAGAGGCCACAACAGTGAGAGGCCCGCGTACAGCAAAAAAAAGTAGTATATCCATAAAGTGAAATACTCCACAATGATAAAAAGTAAAGAAGTACTAATATATGCTACAAAATTGAAGAGCCCCAGTAACGGTAACGTTATGCTAAGTGAAAGAAGCCAGACACACAAAAAAACTACATGTGGTATGACTCCATTTATGTGAAATTTTTGGGAAAGGCCGATCAATGAGAGACAGAAAGCAGAATGGTGGTTGTTTGGGGGCAGGGGCTAGGAATAGGGACTGACTACAAATGGACAAAGGATCTTTCTGGGGTGATAGAAAGTTTGCACATTTTGCACTACTGTAACTATTGTGAAAATCATTAAATTTTATGCTTAAAAATGGGTGAATTATGGTGTGTAAATTACAATTCAGTGAAGCTTAAAAAAACCCAACCCAACAAATAAAAGCTTTTGTTAATTCCATTTAGGTGTTTGTTATCCTTGCCTGATGACAAATCCCAAATCTCGCGGCTACGAGTCACCCAGTCACATCTTTTTCTTAGTAGATGAGGAGAGTGGCTAAGTATGTTGCTGTGGAGGCAGGGGCTAGCTCAGGCCCAGCAAACCCACAGATGCACTGACAGATTGTTTTCAGCTGTGGGCATACTGGTCCCGTCATCTGCAGGGGAGGACATGGCTTATTCATTGAGTGACCACCCTTCCTTTCGCATGGTTGGCCCTGGGAGGGAATGATGTTCTATGGGGAAGTGTGTGCCCCTGTTGTCAACTGTGTGCTGGGGGAACTGTACTGGATGTAGGGTATTGCACTACCTTGATATCAGGAGACAAAGATACTTCTTGTTAAACTGGAGTTAGTCTTACCTTTTTGGGTGAGATCATTTCTTTGACCACCAATCTCTTTCTTACCAAATGTCCTCTCTTTGGGCCACAACAGAATAGGAAGCTCATAGGGAACCTTCCAGTTTTAACCTGGGCTTTTGATGTTGCCTTTGAAGAATATCCTGGAAGCTTGTTCCAGAACAGCCATGTATAAGATGGCATTTCCCATAAGGGGACCAGCCAGGAGTTGGGAGAGCAGGAACTTTGGCAAGGAGTCCGTGATATTCCAGGACCAGGCGGAAGACAATACATTACTTTTTGTCCATAAAACTGGCAAACTGGAAAATTAGGAAGTACATACTGTTCTAATTTGGAGTTCTTAGAAAATAATGGGCCTGTGACTATAGTCCGGGTGGCTTAATTTGCTTCCAGAAATACCTCTAAGTTCCGCCCTGGTGGTCTAGTTCCTCTGCCCTGTGGTCCCAGCTACCTTTTCATTTTCATGTCCTTTGATTCTCTTGTGTGTAACTGATTTTTTAAGGTGTATTCACCCCTTTAAAAAGAAACTTTAATTTTTTTTATTATGCTATAAAAAACTTTACATGAGATGTACCTTCCTGACAAGTTTTAAGTACACAATACAGTATTGTTAACTATAGGCGTGATGTTGTACAACAGACAGCTAGAACTTTTTCTTTTTGCATAATTGAAACTATACAACCATTGAACAGAAACTTCCCATCTCTCCCTCTCCCAAGGCCCTGGCAACCACCATTCTATTTTGTTTCTATGAATTTACTATTTTAGATACCTCATATAAGTGGAATCATTCAGTATTTGTGTGTCAGGCTTATTTCACTTAGCATAATGTCCTCCAGGGTCATCCATGTTGTCGCATACAGCAGGATTTCCTTCTTATTTAAGGCTGAATAATATTCCATCATATGTATATACCACATTTTCTTTATCCATTCATCTGTCATGGACATTTAAGTTGTTTCTGTATCTTGGCTATTGTGAATAATGCCGAAATAAACGTGGGAGGCCAGATACCTCTTTGAGAGCCTGATTTCAATTATTTTGGACAAATACCCAGGACTGGGGTTGCTGGATTATATTGGAGTTCTATTTTTAATTTTTTGAGGAACCTCCATATTGTTTTCTATGGCAGCTGCATCATTTTACACTCCCACCAACAGTGCACAAGGGTTCTGTTTTCTCCACACCCTCACCGACAGTTGTTATCTTTTGTTTTCTTGATAATGGCCATCCTAACAGGTGTGAGGTGATATCTCATTGTGCTTTTGATTTGCATTTCCCTGATGATTTGTATTTACCCTTCTATTCCTAGTGCCTGGCAATGCCTGGAACATAGCAGATGTTCAATAAATATTTATCCAATGAGTGAATTAGTTAAAAGTAAAGTCATCCTCAGTACATGCACAAATGAAGATTCAGCGTGGGGGGAAGGGGGGTAAGTAGTGTCTATGACACAAAAGCAAAATGTCTCCAGGCTGTTGGGATTCCTTCTCGTTTCATATTAGAAGGCTGCCAAAAATGGCTAGGACCTGGGGACTTGAAAAGTTCACCACAGTGGCAAGAGACAGGTGTTTTTAGAAGGAGCGAAATTTAAATGTTTTGCACAATCTTTTAAAAATCAATATCCTAAATATTTGCATTTTCTGAACGTTTGTGCTCTGGAGCAAAGCCCAGGAATGTTTTTTTTCAATCTTTTCCATCATTCAAGGATTGCCTTAAAGCATCTACCTCCACAGCTGCTTTTCCTGACCTCTCAAAATTCTTTTCAACAAATATTTGTGTTCCCACCTTCTTTTGAATCCCCATAGCTCTTTGCACTCTGCTCACCCACTCACCCTATCTAACCTTCGTCTCCAGTGACAGCTCTCTGCCCTTATATAATCCTCCCCGCTCGATGGCAAGCTCTGTGACAGCAGCAGCTCTTTGTATCCCATACAGAAAACACTAAGGAATTAAACACTTATTTGATTGGACTGATTAATCAAATCATTTGGTTGGTATCAGATTACTTTCTCAGGCAAAGGAGACAACTCTGAAGAAATGGCTTACAGACCCCACATGCTATTTTAAAATAGTGCCTCTTCTAGAAACTGGTGTCTATACATAGGTGTTGTGATCCAATTTTTAAACAGAAAAACAATATTTTTTCCTAAAAAACATCTACCAACTTGACAGATATAGAGGGAATATTTTCAGTTGACCTAGTTTATCAAAACAATGCCTAATTTCAGGAAGGAAGGCAGAACTAGGGGTGAAATTCCACCTCTATATTTGATTGTTGCTATGAAAACATGTAATCAATATTTCACACTAGTGAACAATATTTATGAAATGCTTTGCCCTGTGTGGACATGCCCCTAATTAATATTATTTTATATGGACAAGGCAAACTTTTTTAAAAAAAGATCAGTTTAGACTTTTATTAGTTTCATAGTATCTGTAAATAGTTCCAATGTAAACCTTTCCTGATATCTTTCCCACACTCTTATTAGCATGGGCATTTCTGGAAAGACCTCAATTTTCCTTTCTGTCTCCATGTGGCATGAAGGAAGCCACATCAATTGGGTGATATTTATGTGAGCTGGATTCCAGCTTTGACCCTGGCAATGAATGACTGAGTAATCTGGAATAAGTCACTTGGGATCTCAACTTTCTTATCTGAATCTGAATTATGAGGGAAGTGGACATCAGGATTTGCCATTAGTAGCTTATAGGATTTCCTGTCCCCTCACTTGCTGAGGCTTTTTGGCTCACTTCCTTTTTTTCCCCCCCATGCAGCTCCGCCCAACCACTCTCAAAAGAGCCAGATTCTTGGGTCTGGAGGCTGAGTGATGGATGATGTGTCCAGGATAGAAAGGCTATGTTGCCATGCTTGGGATGCGCACATGGCGAGGGGGGATGAGGTGAAGAAACCTAAGCACAGACAGGGCAAAGTCTGGAGAAGAAGTTGCAGTAAGAATGGATACTGCATGTGCATCATCTTGGGGCAGAGGGGAAGAGGAGACAAGGGGTGAGGACAGAGGGCACTAGCTGGGCTGGGAGACCTATGCTTAGGTTGACTAGGCTCCAAGTCCCCAGGTTGTCATTAGGAAGCCTGGGCCCTTAGACAATACCCCCTCCCTTCCAATCCCTATAAACTCCAGGATAGACTTCTAGCAGCCTCTTTCAGGGCCAATTCTGGTTTACAACCTCCTTCACACTGTAGGATAAGTAAATAGTAATACCAAGCAAGGAGTAGATATCTTGGGGCAAAAGGGCATGAGAACATTGTGAGTCTAAAGTGGGAACAGGGCTATCTCCATCCTCCGCTCACCAGAGGAAGGTCCTATGAATTAAGGAAGCCCATGGGATCTTCTTTCTCTTTCCCAGTTGGAGCTCATGTAAGCCCACCAGTGCCCCATTGGATTCTGCCCCCTTGAAGGTTTACCTCTGCTCCTGGGCTCCACACTTCACAGTGTCCTCATTTTTCTTCACCATTGTAGCCTAAGAGTCCCTCCTTTAGTCAAGGCTGGACCTCAGGAATTCAGGGCTAAATGCTTCCATTCCTTTCTTTAGGCCCATTTGAAACATTCTTTTAAATTGGTGGAGGAGAGAGTTATAAGTAGGAAGCAAATAGAAGACATAGCTTGTGTTACTTTCTGATTTTGCTTGAGATGGGCTGAGCCTCCCAACAAGTGGACTTTTTTTTTAATTTTTTAAACAGACTAAAGTAAAGAAGCCAACAAACAGTGCCAGCAGCACCTGGTATCATGGAGTACATCATGTACGTTAAGGAAACATGGTTCTGCTCCATTTGTTCTTGAAACTCATCTGCCTAGAGTCTTGCTTTTCCGCCTTGGCTAATAGCTGTGACTCTTGACTTGTAGATATCACGTCTGCTTGTCTTGTCTAGTATTTAATTTATTTTTGAACCTTCCTGACAGGACAGGTATACTAATGTTTCCTGAAAGCATTCTTTACTCCACCCCTCCCCATAATTAGGTTTTTTTTTTCTTTTGAAGAGAAAACTGTTTAGAGTATATTTGTAATATCTCAAATGACTATTAAAGAAATCTAACTGCTTTTCCCTCTCTGCCTGTCAATCCAATCCTACTCCTTCTTCTACAGGACATTGTTTATTTAGAGTTAGGGTGTTGTTGAGAATGTTAACTCCTCCATCACTTTATCCTCACTTTGGAAAAACCTGCAGAAAACTTCTCTTGGACCTAAGTGCAGGAAACCTTTTGCTTCTTCTCTTTAATCAGTACATTTTCATAGATAGTAATGTGATTCTTATAACAATCATGTTTCTTTTTTACTTTGACACTGTTCAACTATAGTAATTGTGTAAAACCCTATAGCATGTCTCCTGTCTACTAATTTTCATATCAGGTCTCATCACTACCCATCTTTGTGTATGTATTGGGGGGGTTGATTTCTCTTAATTTTGGAAAAAGATTTCTCTCCAATCTATTTATATTTCAAGCTATTTTTTAAACTTTTTATTTTGAGCAAATATTAGGCTTACAGAAAAGCTGCAAACAGAGCAGAGAGTTCCTGTGTACCTTTCACCCATTTCCTCTTACTTTTAATGTTGTTCTATTGGATATATTTTTGAAAGTCACCTAAAATTCTTTTTGGAACAAGGCCCACAGGTGTGTCACTAATTTGGCCATCTGAGGTTGTGTGCCTGTGGTCCAATGGGTTGGAAATGACTGGTGTGGACATCTCTGGCAGCTTTGACATGGGAAGTTAAGGTTTAAGTTAAAAATAGACTGCATCTTCTAATAATTTGCTCAAAGGTGATTTGGCCACAAGCATATAGGAACTAAAGAATATGATCCAAAGAGAACTGACCAATAGGACAATCTGGTTAAAATTCTGAATTTGTAGAAACTGAATTTTTTAAATATTGATAATCGATATTAATCATAAGGTTGTTTCATAACCCTATATTTGGCTATAAACATTTGTGTCTGCATATCATATCTTCCCCCTACTATTTGGACTTAAAATAATTCCTAACTAGTTTTCGATCAATAGAATATTCATTAAAATTACTTAGAGATCTAATAATTTGTGGCCTTATATTGGAGGTTATGAAACATAGCATGATCCTACTTTTAAGGACTAGACGTGTGTGTGTGTGTGTGTGTGTGTGTGTGTGTGTGTGTGTGTGTGTCCTGGAAGGAAATAACTCAAGATTTCAAAGTTTCAACTAGATAGGTTGAATTTATGTGTTCATAATATCCCTTTTTGCATGTCTATATGCCCTAATTTTTTTGTATTGAGTAACACTGCTTTTACATCACTAGAAAATTAACAAAAGAACTTTAATAAAATAAAGCATGGAAGAAAGCATATGAAAATTCCGTTTTAGTGAATTCCCCTATTAAAGGATATTTAGGTTGTTTTAACCAGTCTACTTTTGTCGGCCATTTAGGTTGTTCCACTGTTGTTGAACAATTCTTTTTTCCAACTTTTCAGTATTGTAAGAAACAAAGAGCATAAGTAATTGGCAACAAGAACAATAACAATAAAGGAACAAAAAAAATTTTTTTAAATGTTACTGTTTTTGGGTTTTTTTTTGAAATTTATTTATTTATTTTTTGGCTGCGTTGGGTCTTTGTTGCTGCACATGGGCTTCCTCTAGTTGTGGCGAGCGGGGTTACTCTTCATTGCGGTGCGCGAGCTTCTCACTGTGGTGGCTTCTCTTGTTGTGGAGCATGGGCTCTAGGCACACAAGCTTCAGTAGTTGTGGCACATGGGCTCAGTAGTTGTGGCTCGCGGGCTCTAGAGCGCAGGCTCAGTAGTTGTGGCGCACAGGCTTAGTTGCTCCGCAGCATGTGGGATCTTCCCGGACCAGGGCTCGAACCCGTGTCCCCTGCATGGGCAGGCGGGTTCTTTTTTTTTTTTACATGTTGGGGGTAGGAGTTTATTAATTAATTTATTTATTTTTGCTCTGTTGGGTCTTCGTTTCTGTGCGAGGGCTTTCTCTAGTTGCGGCAAGTGGGGGCCACTCTTCATCGCGGTGCGCGGGCCTCTCACTATCGCGGCCTCTCTTGTTGTGGAGCACAAGCTCCAGACGCGCAGGCTCAGTAGTTGTGGCTCATGGGCCTAGCTGCTCCGCGGCATGTGGGATCTTCCCAGACCAGGGCTCGAACCCGTGTCCCCTGCATTAGCAGGCAGATTCTTAACCACTGCGCCACCAGGGAGTCCCGGCAGGCAGATTCTTAACCACTGCGCCACCAGGGAGGTGCCAAAAGAACCAATTTTAACAGACAAAAATGCAAAGATACACAGAGCCATCTCATGGTACACATACCAAAATTACCAACACTAAAAGAAGCAGTGATTATGATTACTCACTTTCATGTAAGTATTATTTTTATTAATTTTCCTATTGACCAAATTACTTTAAATTAAATACATACAAACTTTATGTTTGGTCAAATTATATTTGGTGAAATTTCATTTAGCCAAATTGTTTTCAGCCAAATTACCTGCTTCAGTTTGTGAAATCTGAAACATCTTGGCATTTCCAGTCAGGGCTTGATGTGCTGATAATTCATAAGCGTCCCAAAATGTGAGGCAAAAAGGACACTTTCATCAGTCCTGGAGCCAGTTTAGTCTACCTCCTGGAATGTGCCCACCATTCAATAAAATGGGTCACTCTAATCTTTCAGGCATGAGCAGGAGTTACATTCTGCACTGGGGAATAAATGCTCTAACAGGTTTGTGGCTCTGGTGAATTCTGGTCAAATGGAAAGTGACCCTTCCCTCCTTTCATTACTTTAGGTGACTAGTTACTCTATAATGAGCCTCAGGGCCGTAACTGAGTGAGACTTTCTGCCTGGTTCTAGTCTAAGAGTGTGCTATGATCTTACTAAAATCTGAAGTGACACTGGAACTTTGCCATAAAAAATGTTTTATCCTTCAAGATGTTGAGTTTCCAGGAAATTGTCACAAAGCTGTAGTGAATGATGGAGGCATCTAGTGGCTGTTGTCCGCATGTTCACAGCACTTTGCCTTTCGTACATGTTGGGATTTGGGGAGGGGAGTAAGGGACAGGCTTAGGAATCAGTCTCCTCAATGGTTGGTAACCAAAGGTGTCTTAGAAAAGAGAATTACAGGTGTTTGTTTCTCATAGGAAGTTTTGAGTGTGTGTGTGTGTGTGTGCGCGCGCGCACCACATTGCCATTCTTAAAACCCTGCACAGTCTGAGACTGTGATTTCATGGCTTTTTTTGTTTTGTTTTGCCTCTAGTGTCCCCACACTCTACTTGCCCTAGCATAGTTTAGAGCATTTATTTTAAAACAAAAATACCATCTGCATAGACCTAGCAAATTTGTGGATTGGAAAATAGCCCTAACATCTATGATTCTCTTCCTAACTGTGCCCCTCTTCCTGAGAGGGGCTGGGACAAATCATTAATGGCTTTGCTCTTTAGTTTCCCGACCCATCTATTCATCCGTCCTTCTGACAGATAGTCATTAATCACCATGACCCTGTGGGACAAAAATAAGTAGAACCTGGGTCCTTTGTCAAGATACTTGGAATTTAGAGGAAAAGACAAGCAAAAAATCAAAGATTATAATTCAGTGTGGTAAACATATTGGAAATGTGCAAAGAGTGCTAAAGGAGGAAAGAGAAAGAACATCAGATCACACTTGGAGATGGGGAGGAGAGTCAGGGGCCGCTTTGAAGAAAAGGTGATATTTTCTTGGAAGCTTGAACTCTATGAAATGAGAGGGGTTTATTAGTTGATCTAAAAGAAACATCCTACTCTATACGCTTATGTTAACTGAAGAAATGCTCATGTGAGCTCCCCATATAGGGAGAAGCTTACCAGAGCTTCAAGGAAGAAACAAAAGATATAAGTGAATTTGCCTAATTTATCCATGACTGCTTACACCCTGACAAGTGGTCTAGGTCTTAATATCTTTTTCCTAATGTGCTCCAAGAAGAAAATATTGGTTCATGGGATTTTCCTGTCACTTAATGGATTTACCTGTAGTCATTTGGAGGGTACCTGACCTTCACGAAAAGCCACAGTCACCTCTATAGCTCCGCCTCTCAACAGCTCCTTCCTCCAAACATTTCCTTGTGATAAACTGTGTAGTCTTTTTTTTCTAGGTTGAATCATTCAAGTGCTATAATATTCACAGAGAAGCAATCCCCAAACTTTGTCTCCATTTATGGGTACACACAGCCCCAATATTAGTTTTTCACTAAATATCTCTGGTTACTGCTTGATTTTATTTTAAAACAATACCTCGCTTTTTGAAAAGTGATCTGCTCCATATCTGAACTAATTATAGACACAGCTGCAAATCTATAAAAATTGTTTTAAAAAATCGTAAGCAAATGATTTCAATTCCTAGCACACACTGTTGGTTCCCTTCCCAATGTGTACTTTTCCCTCTTCTTTTTCCTAAGAGAATTCCACTTTGGCCCAGGGTGGATGCTAATTAGTCCAAATCCATCATGAGAATTCTGTCCCCCTAGTTAGTGGCAAGTTTAGGAAGGGGAAGTCAGCTGGAGCGGGGGTGGGGGGTTCTGGAAAAGGTTTCCTTCTCCTAAAAGAGACACAGAAGGAGATATTCTCTTTCCTTCCTTGGAACATTGCTGGGTCAGGATGTACCTCTGGAACCACTGCAGCCATGTTGCCACCAGGTGGAGGATGAAGCCCGGCATGGAAGAAGGCAGAGCTGGTAGAATCACCAGGAGTAAAACAGAGCCTGAAGTATCATGCCTGGACTCCATCCTCCTTGGGCCCTCTTAGTTCTATGAAACAATGAATTGCCTAGCTGTTTGAGCCATGATGAGTCAGGATTTTCCATTATTTGCAGCCCAAACACCCTAACTAATAGGCAAGTACGCACTAAAGTTTGTGCACTCTGTTTATAGAACATTATGTCAGGCATTTAGTTCTAGGAAACAGGCTTATCTGATTTCCCAGTTCATGGCAGATTAAAAACAACAGCCCGTTAAAGTGGAGAAAGAGCTGTTAGAGACAGGTAGCCAGACAGAGAAGGAAGAGACATCAAGGCAGAAACAAGAACTGAAGAGGTAACAGTGTGGGATTATTTAATGTTGGAACAAACAAGTCCTCTCACCTGCGTAGACCTTGTGGCTATCAGAGTACATCTCAATGACTAATCCATAATGATGGCCACGAGTCATCAACGGAAGCTTGCTTTCTGTTTAGTGTATTGTTTTAGAAGGGGGTTGAGGCTGATTAATATTTAAAACTATTTCTTCGTAAACAAGGAAAAGGTTAAATGATTAAAGGGGTACGCTTATCTGAAAAGGCACACAGAGAACAACTCTCCCTTGCGGTGCTCAATAAATGAGTGCTGTACATATATGCAAATAGAATCTGTTAGAAGTTAGCTTCATTGAGAGAAAAGGGAGAGGGAAAAATGAAGCAGTATCTTGATTGCTACGTTGAGAGGCTCATTTCAGTTTTGGTCCCCATGAGAAGCCCCAGTAGAAGAGAAGCAAAGCTGGCTATTGAGGACGTGGTGCTGCTCTTCTGAAAGTTACTTTATTTTAGTTCAGTGGCTCTGCAAGCCTGGCTAAGCTGTTTCCTCAGAAGCCTGCCAGCAGGAAGTAAATAAGCTGCTTGACTCTCCTCTTGAAGGGGTTGAACACTCGTAATTAAAATGTGAATAATTGTCAGGACCAACAGCTTGTAAACAAAAATAACTGGAAAGATCATAACTGAAATTGCACCACGCAAAACAGGTTCAAAGTCTTTGTCTACACAAACGCTAAGCCCAACAGTTGATTTAGTCACCTTGGTGAGAAATCATGCAAACCGAGTCATTTGCAAGCACGCACAGGAAACCAGCTGGTTGCTATACGTTGCTGACTCCAGAGACTAAAACTGAGGGAGACTTGTTTACCAAGTTCCCAGGGCATGGACAACTCAGAACACAAGTGTTACAATGAACTCAGGGCTTTTCTGCAATCAGCTGGTGCATCTGTGATCCCACACACCTTCCACTCCCTGGACTGGAAGAGGGGCTTCTGGCTGCACAGCTGTAGGTACAGCTCAGGCCCCACAACCCTGCCCACATCCTGCTGAGGCTGGAGGCACAAGATGAGCTGTCCGCACAGGCCAGCTGTAACTGCACAGGCCAGCTGTAACTGCACAGTAACACCCACCAGGTGTTACTTTGGTTTTAAAATCCCCCTTCATTTGAGGAGGATCCTGAAACTTAAATAATATGCAAATAAAAGCTAAATAAAATGGGAGAAAACCTAATACCTTTTCTATCAAATTACCAACTAATGTGCATGTGTCTTATACATAGTAGGTACTCATAACTTTTAAAATAAATAACAAAAGATATATTAACCTGAGTATGAGGGAAATATATAAAGAATTAAAGAATTTTATTAAGAATGAAGCTTAAGACTATCAATTAATGGTTTTCAATGGCATTTTTTCCTTTCACACTAGTATATTACCATCTATACTGAGAATGTTACTGGTAAGTTGTTGTTAGCCAATATTTTGGTATTTGCTATATGCTCTACATTCACTATTTCATTCTGTTATCACAACAGCATGTGTACAATTATGAAAACCATTTCACAGATGGAGAAAATGAAACTTAGAGATGTCAAGTAATTTGCCTGGGAACACAGATTGAGGAAACACTTGGATTATCAAAAAGATCCATTCCAATGCTAATGCCCTAACCATACATAGTTATTGACAATAGTTACACTGAAGGTTTCTAAGATTTTCTCTAGTTTTTTTAATTAAAGGGACCCAAGAATTTCTCACTTGCATTCTAATATGTTGTTTTGAGGGAGAGATGAGGCTAGAATCATGGCTAATATGTGGAAAATGATGAGAAACTACGATGCTCATGAAATCTTTTGTATGTTTATCACAGTGGAGAAAAGACTGAGACCTGATTTTAGAGTTTCTTATTGGAAATTCTAATTATTGAAACTGAGTTTAGTCCAACAATACAGTACTCTCCAATCAAGGTTCTAAATACTTTTCCTTCTAGTTTTTCATTCTCCTGAAATGCTTACTTGATTTTTGTTTCATTAAAAAAAAAAAAACTGATTTAAAGTTTTTTTATACTCTACATTCACTCATATTTTAGATTCATTCTTTCAAATAGTCATCGTTTATTGCCTTGATAATGTCTAAACAATTCCAAGTCTGCAGAAAAAGGTATGACACCAGCGGCTTGTTTTTTGTTTGTTTTTTGCCGTATGCGGGCCTCTCACTGTTGTGGCCTCTCCCGTCGTGGAGCACAGGCTCCGGACACGCAGGCTCAGCGGCCATGGCTCACGGGCCCAGCCGCTCTGCGACATGTGTGATCCTCCTGGACCGGGGCACGAACCCATGTCCCCTGCATCGGCAGATGGACTCCCAACCACTGCACCACCAGGGAAGCCCCAACGGCTTGTTTTCACACAGTCTTTCTTGCAAGGTCCCACTTTCCTCCTTGATTACCTGCTTTGGATTCACATGATATACAGAGTTTCATTTTGGTGGTCTCCAGGTGGGTTCTACTTAAACTGCCTTTGGGATATATAGCCTAGTTCAGGTACCTGTATTTTAGTATACTGTTTTTCAATGTTAATTTAAGTATATATATTATAATTTAAATATATACTTTATATATGTGTATATATATATGGCTTTTGTAACATATGTATGTTACAAATATATGCTTGCTGTTCCAGCAGTACATGCTCACTGGAATAACGTATTAAATAACAAGAAGCATGTGAAGTTGAAATGAAAAATTTTAGAAATTTTACTGCCAAAGATAATCATTTTTTAAAGTTTAGTGTTTACCTTCCATATTTTGGAGTTAACTTGATATTTTGTGAAAGTTCCCAACTCTCCTCTACTTTGGTAGGAACTTCTTTTCCCTTCATTTTTTTACTGACCCTATTCTGCTCAATTTGATTTCATTTCCAGAAGTTTCTCCTCTGGGTAGTGCCCTGTCCAGGAAGGGAGCTGCTGTCCTCAAATCCACTATTTTGTGGATCTCCTTGTCTCACATCCTCCAGACACCCAGTTGCTTCTCCTCTGCATCCATCTGCACAGACACTGTGGTTTGCTGTCACCTGCTTTTACTCCATGGTCTGTGCACATATCTTGCACCCGTTGTGGTTGCATACATTGTTAGTGGATTTTGGGGTTTTTTATTTAGTTGTTCAGTCTGTTTTTATGTAGAATTATAGAAAGATTAAAAAACCATGTCACTATTACTTCTATCTTCCCAGAATCTCCCTGTACTCTCAGGCTTTCTATCTTATAACAAGTTAAACTAGCTACAGAGCAAGATCAATGTCATTCTTAATTGTCCCCAGACTTAGAAATAATGTTCTCCATGGGATATGTTTGTCAACTTTGGCTGCACATCAGTAGCACCTTGGGAGCTGTAAAAATGCCAATGCCAGGGTCCCATCCTTGAGATTTAATTGGTCTGGGGTGGTGTGCTCCCCAGGTGATTCCAGTGTATAGCCAAAGTTGACAACCAGTAATAATACGAAATAAGGAAAACAGTTTTCAAAGCATTTGCAAGGTCTTTAGCGATCCACTGAGACCAAACTAGTTGCTTTCTGCTCAAGCTGCATGTAAGTGTAGTCCCTGCCCCATTCCTCTCCCATGTGATTCAGGTTAGGCTGACCCATCCCCCAGCAACTGGAGTAGTTAAGTTACCCAGGTGTGCCCAGTCAGGGTGCTCCATTCCTGTCCTGGGATAGACACATGACCCAAGTGGAACCAATGAAGAAATTTCCCACAATATTTGCTAGGGTTATCATAAAAGAAGCACTCTCTTTTCACAGAAATTGTGAGCTGAAAGATCACTGAATCTTGAACTTCCTTAGGCTATCTTTACTCCAAAATCAGGAAAATCTGCCTGAGATTAGCATAGAGAGGAAAGCACTGTTGAGAAATGGAAAGAGTAGACAGTATCCTGATAAGTGTTGATGGAGTTTTTAGGGGTCCAAAATATAATACCCCTCTTTGCCTAAATTCAGAATAATTGAGAGATAGATGGAGAGGTTAGGTAAATGGAGATGAAATCATTACTGAGAAGCTGACTGAGGTCATGGCTTTGGATTGCTGCCCAAAAGAACTTTCTAACGCTCTGCTCCTTAGTTAATCGGACTTACAACCAGTCATGGGCATGGCTGAGATCTTTAGACTTTGCCCTCCACTGCAGACTGCACAAGGTAGTAGGGCAGACTGGAAGACAGACCATCTTATCAGAGAAAATGAAGGGCACTGGGAGAGCCAAACCATGCGCACATGCCAGATACTTTTTCCAATTCCCCAGCTGAGTAACTCTCTCCTAGGCTATGGCTCATGGTTCGGTGACCTGAGGTTCTGCTATATTTTAGCCCCTACTTGCCTCCATTGCATCAGTGTGCCCACAGATCTAGATCACTCCTCCTATGAATGAGGAATGAATGAGGAGTTGGAGAGTGCTAGAGCTCTTCTCATGCTTGTTCATCCTCAAAGAGTCACAACTGCTTGAATTCTTGGATCCAGCTACATATAAAGCCACCTGTACTCCTGAATTTCCCAATTGCGATCAAATAAATTCTCTTTCTTTGTTTAAGCCAGTTTGATGTAGGTCTTTGTCATTTACAAACCTGAAGTTTTGATGAATACATTAGCTAATTTTCTTATATTTAATAAAATCAATTTCAAGAAACATGTATTGAGTGGCTAGAGGGAAATACCATCTTTTCTAGGGCTGTAAATGGGCCTCCTTTGAGGGCACATTAGGTTTAGTATTGGATTTGGATGCGACTGCCCTTTTGAAATCTTTATAACATGGCCTTATGGACAGGCTTTCCAAATTCCTATCACTGCTCCTTCACCCACTCTCTTCCGGTCTGGGGTGGTAAGTTTCAGTATTACCGGGCCCTAGCATACTGCACCGTCCTTTAGAATTCCTCCACCTGCCCATACCTTTTGTAAACAGTCCTTTGATTAAGCCTCCTTGAGTTATTCTACTTGTTCTTTGACTGTAGCGACTTTTCCCATTGGCCTCCTGACTGAGAGCAGATCAGTCATTTTGTTACATTGACCCAGATGTACCTTCTCTGGCACTAAAATGTCCTCAAGAGAGCTGACATAGTCACTTTTAAATATAGCTACTATACAAAGGTCAAAACCTTTGAATGTTTTACCCAAGAGAAACTTTTTACCCACCCCACCCACTCACTCCCCTGTCCTGCAAACAAGGACAACATTTGGCTATTGAAGAAAAATCAATTTTTCAAAAGAAATATTCCCCTCCTTCTTTCCCTGATCAGATTATCAAGAATAAAACAAACATCCAGATAGGAAAAGTATTTGCTCATCTCAGAATTCTCCAAGTGGTGAGAAGACATTTAAAAATTCACTTAGTTAATTTAAACTGTAAATATTGTTTTAAAGTATCACATAAGAAAAGGAGCTTGAGAATAAAGCATTTTTTTTGTGGGGGAGGGATAATGTGCTGTGGCTTTTTGTGTACTATTCTCAGATGAGTGAATTATTTCTTTCTACTTTTTCCCCTCTCTTTTTTCTCTTTAGCCAAGGAGGAAGGAATCAAAAGTGTCATTTCTAATCTTCATTTTTTTTCTCATTTCTTATCTACTAACTTCATTTGCTATTAAAAGAGCACTATACACAATTAAAATTACTTTTTGGAGGGGTATTTTAAATGGTACTGAAGCGCTGCTGAGGTTCTTTTAGCTACACAGTATAAACAAGTCAGTAGCTTTCACCACATTTCAAAATAACCAATGAGAAAACATCATGGAAAAAAGACACATCCCATGCACACAGTATGAAAGGGCATAGAAAATTTATGAGCAGCCTTAACAAGAAATGTGCATGACCGATATGAAGACAATTATATAACTTTATTGAATGTATAAAGAAGATGAATAACAATAATAAAAATTAGCATTTCTGTGTACTTTGTGCTAGGGCCTATGCTCCATGTTTTCCCTGTGTCACTTCCTTATCTATGAAGCTGAGAAGCAGCGCAGTAGCCAGCACTCTCTTGAGCCTGACTTGGTTTCCTTAACTTCTCTGTGCTTCAGTTCTCCATCTGTAAAACCAGGAGAGGTACAATATATATATCACAGAATTGTTATAAGATTTAAATGTCAGTACAAATAAAGTGCTCAGAACGGTGCCTGGCAAATAGCAAGCGACTGCTATAGTTACCTTCACCACTTCTTTCAACAGCCTCATGACACGGGCACCACTTTTATAATCAGTTACAGAGGAAGAAGCTGATATCAGGGAGGCTAGGGGCTTGCCTAATGTCATCCAGCAAGTAAGTGACTGGGATTCCTATGCTGGCTTGTCCAACTCAAGAGCTAGGACTCTGTATTTATTACATGTTTGTGTTTCTAGATAAGAAGGCAATGGTATTTGTTTTGTGACTTTGTAGAGTAATTCTAGAGTTCATCTGGTAAAATTAACAATGTGTTAAAAATAGAGAAATAGGAGATTAGTCATAGATGGTTGCATCAAAATTGTAAATATTTCTATGTTAAAATAGAAGATAATTAGGGTGATGGAAACGTTTTCTATCTTCATTGTAGTAGTAGTTACACAACAGTAATCCTTTTAAGTTTAATTAAGTCCCATGTGTTTATTTTTGTTTTTATTCCCGTTACTCTAGGAGGTGGGTCATAAAAGATCTTGCTGTGGTTTATGTCAAAGAGTGTTTTTCCTATGTTTTCCTCTAAGAGTTTTATAGTGTCTGGTCTTACATTTAAGTCTTTAATCCATTTGGAGTTTATTTTTGTGTATGGTGTTAGGTAGTATTCTAATATCATTCTTTTACATGTAGCTGTCCAATTTTCCCAGCACCAGTTATTGAAGAGGCTGTCTTTTCTCCATTGTATGTCCTTGCCTCCTTTATTGTAAGTCAGGTGACCATATGTGCATGGGTTTTTCTCTGGGCATTCTATCCTGTACCATTCATCTATATTTCCGTTTTTGTGACAGTACCATACTATCTTGATTACTGTAGCTTTGTGGTATCCTTTGAAGTCAGGGAGCCTGGTTCCTCCAACTCCATTTTTCTTTCTCAAGATTGCTTTGGCTATTTGGGGGCTTTTGTGTTTCCATACAAACTGTAAAATTTTTTGTTCTAATTCTGTGAAGAATGCCATTGGTAGTTTGATAGGGATTGCATAAAAAGCTTTTGCACAGCAAAGGAAACCATAAATAAGACAAAAAGACAACCCTCAGAGTGGGAGAAAATATTTGTAAATGAAACAACAGACAAAGGATTAATCTCCAAAATATACGAACAGCTCATGGAGCTCAGTATCAAAAAAACAAACAATCCAGTTAAAAAATGGGTAGAAGACCTAAAAAGACATTTCACTAAGGAAGACATACAGATGGCCAAGAGGCACATGAAAAGATGCTCAACATCACTGATTAGAGAAATGCAAATCAAAACTACAATGAGGTATATCACCTCACGCCCGTCAGAATGGCCATCATCAAAAAATCTAGGAACAATAAATGCTAGAAAGGGTGTGGTGTAAAGGGAACCATCCTGTACTGTTGGTGGGAATGTAAATTGATACAACCACTATGGAGAACAGTATGGCGGTTCCTTAAAAATCTAAAAATAGTACTATTGTGTGACCCAGCAATCCCACTACTGGGCGTATACCCTGAGAAAACCATAATTCAAACAGAGACATGTACCACAATTTTCATTGCAGCACTATTTACAATAGCCAGGACATGGAACCAACCCAAATGTCCATCAACAGATGAATGGATAAAGAAGATGTGGCACATATATACAATGGAATATTACTCAGCCATAAAAAGAAACAAAATTGAGTTGTTTGCAGTGAGGTGGATGGACCTAGAGTCTGTCATACAGAGTGAAGTTAAGTCAGAAAGAGAAAAACAATTAACATATGCTAACACATATACATGGAATCTAAAAAAAAAAGAAAAGGTACTGATGAACCTAGTTGCAGGGCAGGAATAAAGAGGTAGACATAGAGAATGGACTTGAGGACATGGGGTGGGAGGGCGAGGCTGGGGTGAAGTGAGGGTAGCATCGACATATATACACTACCAAATGTAAAATAGTTGGCTGGTGGGAAGCAGCCGCATAGCACAGGGAGATTGGCTCAGTGCTTTGCGATGACCTAGAGGGGTGGCATAGGGAGGATGGGAGGGAGGGGATATGGGGACATGTGTATGCATATGGCTGATTCGCTTTGTTGTGCAACAGAAACTAACACAGTATTGTGATGCAATTATACTCCAATAAAGATCTATTAATTTTTTTTTTAAAGTGAAAAAACAAAAAACCCCACAGTAATCCTAGCCAAAACTCTTAAACTTTACACTTAGAAGGGGTGAATTTTATTTGTGAAAATTATTCTGCAATAAAACTTGGGGAAAAAAGAAGATAACTATTGTTTAAAAGGTAAGCAATCAAGTAGGGGGAAATTTACCCAAATAGAACAAACAGTTAATAAGTTTGCTATAGCACCAACCAAAGCTAGTCAATCATATAACCTATGGTGCAGCAATTCCAGTCTTGTGTATATACCCAGAAATGAGTGCTTATATCTGCCAAAAGACATGTAAAGAATGTTCATAGCTGCCTTATTCATAATAATAGCTCCAAACTGCAAACAACCCAAATTTCTATCAACAATAGGATGAGTAAATAAATTGTGTTATATCCATACAGTAGAAAATAACACAGCAATGAAAAAGAATAAATGATATTTGCAACATGGATGAATCTCCCAAACACAATGGTGAATGAAAGAAGCCTGACACAAGAGTACACACAGGATGTTTCCATTTATAAGAAGTATAATACAGGCTAAACTTATCTATGATGATAACGATTAGAATATTTGGGAGTGGTGACTGCTGACTGGGAGGAGATATGGGGGAGCTTCTGGGTGCTAAAAATGTTCCATATCTTTATGCACCCAAATGTTCATAGTAGCACTATTTACAACAGCCAAGATATGGAAGCAACCTAAGTTTCTATCAACAGATGAATGAATAAAGAAGATGTGGGGTGTGTGTGTGTGTGTGTGTGTGTGTGTGTGTGTGTTTGTGTATAATGGAATGCTACTCAGACATAAAAAAGAATGAAATTTTGCCATTCGCAACAATATGGATGGACTTGGAGGGTATCATGCTTAGTGAAATGTATCAGACAGAGAAAGACAAATACTGTATGTTATAACTTATATATGGAATCTAAAAAATAAAACAAACTAGTGAATATAACAAAAAGAAACAGACACAGATATAGAGAACAAACTAGTGGTTACTGGTGGGGAGAGGGATGAGGGGAGAGGCAAGATAGGGGTAGGGGATTAAGAGGTACAAACTACTATATATAAAATAAATAAGCTAATAAATAAATAAATAAGTTACAAAGATATATTATAGAGCACAGAGAATATAGCCAATATTTTATAATAACTGTAAATGGAGTATAACCTTTAAAAATTATGAATTACTGTGTTGTACATGTGAAATTTATATAATGTTATAAATCAACGATACCACACACAAATGTTCTATATCTTGATCTGGGTGGTGGTTACATGCGTGTGTACATATGTAAAGACTCGTTGGACGGTACACTAAGATTTGTTTACTTTCCTGTATGTAAACTACACCTCAAAAAAAAAAATCTGAATTAATGAAATGGGCAAAGGACTTGAGATCACAAAAGAAATCAACTGACATAACTCTCATGGACACATAGATGCACATTCCATCTGAGTAAGCAGACAAATGCAAATGAAAGTTATTTTTAAGTTAAAATACCTATAGCTGAGCAAGATAGGAAGTTATGAGGAAGATGCTGAGATGAATTTACATGCAAATGATTATCAAGGAAGTTCTTAAATGGGAAGCCAGTAAGGGAGTGGAGGTAGTAGAATAGGGGAGGGGAGCTCTGGAATGTAAATGACACCGCATAGTTTATTCTGTCTCAAGTCAAGTGATCTGGGCTTTCACACTCCTCTACTAGTCAGAAGTTGACTACCTGCTGCCCTGGGGTGAGGGGACAGAACATCAATTCCCCCCATCCCACCCCATTTCTGGCTCCCAGTGCATCCTGCCTAAGGGGCTCCTGTAGCCCAAAGGTAGTTCTCTGAAGAAGGCTGCCAGAAATTACATTAAAGTTAATTGTGCAGAAGCTGGGGGGATGGGCAGATACAAAAGAGGAATCCAGGGAATCTAGGTGGAGTGTTGATGGTATTTCAACAATTGTCTTGATGTCAGGTTAGGGGGATAGCAGCATGAGGTATCATCTTGCATGAGATTGAAATGACCAATTATGACCAGTTGAGCAAGTAGATAAATACAGCCGGGAATGAATGAATGGTCTTTCCTCAGACTAGTCTTTCCAATAAACTTCCCATACTCAGCTCCGGACGCGCAGGCTCGGCGGCCATGGCTCACGGGCCCAGCCGCTCCGCGGCATGTGGGATCTTCCCGGACCGGGGCACGAACCTATGTCCGCTGCATCGGCAGGCGGACTCTCAACCACTGTGCCACCAGGGAAGCCCCCATACTTTTTTTTAAAATTTATTTATTTTATTTCTTTGTTTTTGGCTGCATTGGGTCTTCGTTGCTGCATGCGGGCTTTCTCTAGTTGCGGCGAGCGGGGGCTACTCTTCGTCGCGGTGCGCGGGCTTCTCATTGTTGTGGCTTCTCTTATTGCAGAGCACGGGCTCTAGGTGCGCGGACTTCAGTAGTGTGGCACGTGGGCTCAGTAGTTGTGGCTCGAGGGCTCTAGAGCACAAGATCAGTAGTTGTGGCTCACGGGCTTAGCTGCTCCGCGGCATGTGGGATCTTCCTGGGCCAGGGCTCGAATCCATGTCCCGTGTGTTGGCAGGCAGATTCTTAACCACTGTACCACCAGGGAAGCCCCTAAACTTCCCCTACTTCTAATATAAAATAGGTGCTTTGTTGCCAGGATTAGCCAAAGGGAGACAGATGTAGGAGATTTATAGGCAGAGAGGTAAGGAGTTGATTTGTTCAGAAAACTTTCAGATCCCATTGAAATCTTAGAATTTGACAAGTCATGTATGTGCCGCTTGGTTCTGAAATTCTGTCTTTATTTTCTCTGGCAGGTCTATTTGGTCAGCCTCCAGTCTTGTCCTACCTTGTGCGGTCACATACAGCCCCACTCTTTGCTAGAGTACATTGCAGTTTAAGATATTTGACCTTAATGACATCCTGTGAGGCAGCAGGGCCAGTTGTTTCCCAAATGAGGAAAGTGAGGTTAGACCCTTCTCAAATTTAGCGGCACATCACAGTCACTTGTGAGAGTTATGTAAACTATTGTTTGGAGTGCCTGGAGGTGGGGACCAATCCCTGTTTTTTAAAAAACTCCCAAGGTGATCCTGAAGTACAGCCAGATTTGGGAACACAGGGATTAAGTGACCTTCCCAGGGTCCTGAGGAAAGTAAGAAAACACACCCAGGCCATTAATTTATGTTTTGTTCATCCACCCACCCATTTATTGAGCATTTACATTATGACAAGTATTCTGCTAAATACTGGAAATGCATCAGAGAAGACAGTTGTAATTCCCCTGGCCTCATAAAAGATCATGGTCTGGGGATGTCATTAGGGTATAAAGTGTGAGGAGCTGGGTATTGCATCGTACAGTTCCCTGGATACCGTTCAAAGTTGGGCAGACAAAGCCTGCAGTGAACTTGGGGATGAGATAGACATTGAACTAAGAATTCCAAATATGATAAACCTTATAAAATTAGAGCTTTAGTGTATTTAGGGAATGATAATGTCAATCATCTTCACATACAGGAGAGTCACTGGTCATTTGGGGCCACTGGCACTGTCCTGTGAAGACAGTCGAAACTGCTAACTGGTTTTATATGTATATATACATCAAGTGCTCTCTTTCACTCAAACATTACAGAAGCCCATGGGTAGGCTGCCCCTGACCTTTTGATCTCAAATTCCACAAACCAATTTAGACTCCCTACTGTGGGAATTTTTTGTTGTTTTTTTTTCAGTTAACTAAGCCAAAGACAATCCTGCAGAGAACTTGCCTAGAGTCCAAACAGATATACAATTCACCCGTTACTTCCCATCTTTTTCTAATGATTCAGTTGAGGACTGAAGGAGGTTTTTAAAGATAAGACAGGCAGACATATGGCATTTGGTGAAGTTGAGCACACAGGTTTTAAGGTTTTAAGGCCTTTAGACAAGCATTCTCCCAAAGCAAGTGTGAGCCATTTGTCTGAGTCCTGCAGCAGAGCACCTGGTGAGGGCAACAGGATGGGATTTCTCTTGCATGAGGACTGGAGAATAAAGGCTTTCCTGGATCAGGGCAGCTCCATGGAGAGTCAAGGGAAGAGATGCAGCATGCTTTCCTTTTACACAGCAGCTGCCAACACGTAGACCATTTGCCCCATAAAGTTGGGCTCTCTTGGTGTTTAAAAATATAATCTATTTCTGCAAAGTATCCTTAGCATATTTTTAGCAAGCCTCAAGATAATTTTAAAGAATGATTTAGTCTTCCTAACGCTATTCTTATAGACTCTTGCTGTTCTGATTTATTGTCAAATTTTCTCTTTTTTCATTTTGTATTCATCAAATTCCTCATGACAATCATGTCAATTTCTTTAAATTCTTCTCCTTTTTCTTCCTCTTTGGCATCATTTATGATCTCACTTGGGGGAGGGGGCGGGGTGATTGGTACTACAGGAGTCAGTTAAGTTTTGGATTTCAAAGTATTTCCCTGAACACAGTATAACATCAACAAAGCAAGTAATTAAACTGAGTAGGTGCTGACTGTGGATGAAGCGTATGCCAAGTTGTTAACACAGCAAGTCATTAAGCAAAGTGATTGCTAAACTCAATAAGGCAAGATTTGCCCTGGATAAGCTATCCTGGGATAATACCATAAACGAGTTGACTACATTAGGCAAACTTTCAACCAGGGAAAAGGTTGAAGACAAAAGATAACTTGGCACTAAACAACCTTCCAGAGTTGGAGAACAAGAGGGGACCTCAAAAGATAATCAGGTCTAAGCCCTGTTCTTTTTTTTTTTACTTTTTATTGGAGTATAGTTGCTTTACCATGCTGTGTTAGTTTCTACTGTACAGCAAAGTGAATCAGCTATATATATATACATATATCCCCTCTTTTCTGGATTTCCTTCCCATTTAGGTCACCACAGAGCATTGAGTAGAGTTCCCTGTGCTGCCCTGTTCTTAAATACACAATTAACTGACCCCTCTGGGCTGTATTCCTACCCACTCTAGTTTTCAAAGCTAAACAGAATAAACATGCAACTTATTTATTAAAAATAGTTTATTGCAATGTTTAATACTTTTAAATGATTCTTCCTTCTGTCCAAATGAAGGCTCTCCCTCATTTAAGATGTTTTTCTTGGTCAAATTTCTGGCCTCCTGAAAGGAATTGCTCATCACCTTTTTCATTAAAGGGATTAAACCTACAGGCTCTAGAGCCAGATTACCTTTACCCACAGTTAGTTCTTAACCTCTTCCTTAACTTGCCTGAGTTTCTTCAATGGTAAAATGAAAATACTACCAGTTACCTACCTCAGAGAGTTGCTGTGAGGATTAAATGAGATAATGTTTTTAAAGTTCTTGATTACTACTAGTATATGCTAAGTATTCAATAATGATAATAAAGTATATGCTAAGTATTCAATAATGATAATAATAATTGTTAATAAATGATTCCTATATTTGAAGGTGATAATTGAACCAATCTCTTAGTCTTCTAAGCATTAAAAAATTCAAATTCCCTTTAGAAAACTTCAAAATTGCCTCACTTTTTTTCTGGACAATCAGTCTGAGGCTATTTAACATCATGGGTGATATCCCTACATATTCAAAAAACTAAGAAATTTACTATATTACACTATGTGTTTTTATAATGGTGACCTTGAATCTTTAAAGGAAATATTGCATGATATTCAGTATACTGAAATTCTTCTTACTTTGAGGAAGATGTCAACCATGATACATACTAGTTTTTCCTTTTTAAATCAACCCTTAAAAGAAAAATCAGCAATTAGCCATGTCCTGAGAAAAGAGTGATGAAAAGTAATAGACATGCTCTTTGCTCTTATAGTGCTTACAATCTGGAGGGAGAGGCAGATATTAATAAAACAGTCATAAAAAATGAGGGCCTAATTAATAAGTGCTATAAAGAAATGAAGCATGTTTCTGTGTGCCTATACTAAATAAAAGTCTGACCTCACCAGGTTTCCCTGAGGAAGTAACTCTAGAACCAAGACCTAATGACTCAGTAGGTGAGAACCTGGGACCAAGTGAATGGGGCAGTTAGGCTGTTAGTGGCAGCTGTAGGAGGGAGCTGTTTTGCCTGAAGTGGCCTGTGATGAGAGGTGGGTAGCAGGGAGAACATCAGGAAAAAAGAGGATCAGAAAGAAAGGCAGCCGTGGCTGGGGAGCTGACAGCAAGTGGTGGGGGAGTACCACTAGATAAGGCCAGAGGAGACAGGCCAGTCCCTGCAGGACCTTATAGGCCTTGCTAAGGATTGCTGTCCTTATCTAAAGAGTCGTGGGGAATCACTGAAGATTTTAAGCAGATCGTATAGAACAAGATCTGACCTGCATTTTGCAAAGGTGACTATGACTATAGTGTGGGAAATGGACAGGTAAGGGGGCTGTAATTGTTGCAGGGAGATCATTTAGGAGACAGCGGTAGAAGTGTAAAACGTATTGGTAACTTGAACAGGGGTCTTCAGAGTAGAGATGGGAAGAAATGGACTCATGTTATAAATATTTA
Organism: Delphinapterus leucas; assembly: GCF_059928025.1. Lineage (NCBI taxonomy): Eukaryota > Metazoa > Chordata > Mammalia > Artiodactyla > Monodontidae > Delphinapterus > Delphinapterus leucas. Next base: position 42,937,783 of record NC_143136.1, on the reverse strand, counting down.
CAGGCAGGACATGGTGATGGGTAGATGTGGGGGCTGAGAAGGAAGTAGGAGTTAGAATGACTCCTATGTTTCTGACATGAGTAATGTCAGAAAGAATGAGATACCACTTACTAAGATGGTGAACACTGTAAGAGAACCTAGTCTGGGTGTTAGATTAGGAATTTTACCTCAGACATATTGAATTTTATATAATTAGAAGATTTCCAGTAAGCATGGAATCCAAACAAAAAAAGGATGGAGAGTCCTGATGGACATTTCGTCCAACTGTGGTTATCATGGTTCTTTAGTGACTGTGTTTCTGTTTGCTACATTTAGTATCTGTCTTTCTAGAATAGTTAGAACAAACCTTGCAAACTTTTCTGTAATGTATTGATAGTGCCGTAGGGTCTGGATCAGTCCGGGAAAAGATGTCAGATTGAACATGAGCACTCAAATCCCTTCCTTCCTTCACCCAGCTAAGAAAACAATAGAATAATTTTAATAAAACGCACAAGGACAAAGGGAGTGGGATAGGAAACAACATCAATAAAATTTTAGAAACTAGGAAGCAGAGAGACAAGTACTAACTGAATTAGGATCGTCAATAACGCTGAATCTTAAACTTGATGATAACCAACCCAATTTACAATACGGAGCCCTAAAAAAACTGGAGCAACAGATACTTTAGGAAGTGAGAATGAGGGTGGGGATTACAACACAGGAGATTTAGTGGAAAGTCTTTTTAAGAAGCTAGGAGATCCCTAATTCCCTACTCCTATTCCTTGCAGGCAGGAGACTGCCTCTGCCTCATTCAGTATGAAACTGAAGGCTTATGCCCATGCCAAGAACTAACAGAGGGACTCTAGATTGAGATCAGGGAAAGGAAGAGGACTACTATTTTGAATACCAGGGATTAAATGTAAATATTTAAATTGTGTGTTGAGACTTCCTCAATCTTTTTCCTCCACTTGGTTCCCAGAACACTGTTAGCCAGGCTTATGTTTTCTTGGCAAAAGGCTGGAAGAATTCTCTGGGTAATCTAATCAGCCTTAGAGAAAAGATACTGACATGGGTCCAGTATGTTGGCCTATGTTACATCATCCTGTAGTAAACTCCATGGAGAATCCCCTTCTGCATGCAGCGCATCCTCTTTTCAGTGCCCCATTCTTAAAATAAAACTAGACAGCCAGTGATCATCAGATATGTGAGGAATGCCTATTAATGCAAACAGAAGAAAGCAACTTGAAGGAAACAAGGTCTGCCAAGAGAAAATTTAGAAAACAAACTATCTTGTCTTTAGAGAGATAAGAGAAGATATGAAACAATAACAGGTTAGCTATAAAAGGAATAGTCAGTAAACTCAAAAGGAACTTAGATATTAAAAACATGACATAGAAATGAGAAATTCAATATAAGGGCTAAAAGATAAAGTTAAGGCAATCTCCCAAGAAGTAGAGTAAAAGACTAGCATATGGATAGTAGGAGAGAAAAGATGAAAATTAGAGGAGCTGTATAGGAGGTCCAATATCTAATAATAGGATTACTAAAAGAAAAGAACAGAGGATAGTAAATCATAACAAAAAAATTAATGAAAATATACTACAATCTCAGTTTCCAGAGTGAAGGGCCCACCAACTGCCCAGAACAATGGGTAAAAATAGATGCCCACCTGAGAATCTTATGATAAACTTTCATTGATATAAGCTAGCACCTATAATAATGCCTGGCACATAGTAGGAACACAATAAATTTGTAATGAAGAATAAACAAAAAATCCAGAACAAGAGGGACAAGGAATTCTGACAACTGAATATTAGATATAATGAAAATCACAGTATGACTGTCTTAGTCTGTTCGGGCTGCTGTAACAAAACACCACAGACTGGGTGGCTTGTAAATAACAGAAATTTATTTCTTACTGTTCTGGACGCTGGAAAGTCCAAGATGAAGGCACTGGAAGGTTTGGTGTCTGGTGAGCGCCCACTTTCTGGTTCATAGATGACACCTTCTTGCTATAACCTCACATGGCAGAAGGGGCAAGGGATCTCTTTGGGGTCTCTTTTTTTTTTGCGGTACGTGGGCCTCTCACTGTTGTGGCCTCTCCCGTTGTGGAGCACAGGCTCCGGACATGCAGGCTCAGTGGCCATGGCTCACGGGCCCAGCCGCTCTGCAGCATGTGGGATCTTCCCAGACCGGGGCACGAACCCGTATCCCCTGCATCAGCAGGCGGACTCTCAACCACTGCGCCACCAGGGAAGCCCTGGAGTCTCTTTTATAAGGGCACTACTTCCAGTCTTGAGGGCTTTACCCTCAAGACCTAATCACTTCCTAAAGGCCCCACTTCCAAATATCATCACTTTGGGAATTAAGTTTTAACATATGAATTTTGGAGAGGCACAATCATTCAGTCCACAGCAGACTACATAGAGAGAACAGGCAGAGGGGAAGAGAGCTCATGGTGGAAGTGGGGAATGAGGGAGACAGAGGGCTAAATCCTCATCTTCTGGAGTGGAATGACAATAGAGAATGTCTAAAATGTAAAACCCACAAAGAATTAAAACAAGTTGTTTAGCAATATGGAGGTAAATACCTTAAGAATCAGCTGTTTAGGGCTTCCCTGGTGGCGCAGTAATTAAGAATCCACCTGCCAATGCAGGGGACACGGGTTCGAGCCCTGGTTCTGGAAGATCCCACATGCCGCAGAGTAACTACGTTCGTGTGCCACAACTACTGAGCCTGCACTCTACAGCCTGTGAGCCACAACTACTGAGCCCGCGTGCCACAACTACTGAAGCCCATGAACCTAGAGCCCGTGCTCCGCAACAAGAGAAGCCACAGCAATGAGAAGCCACGCACTGCAACGAAGAGTAGCCCCCTCTCGCCACAACTAGAGAAAGCCCGTGCGCAGTAACGAAGAACCAAAGCAGCCAAAATTAAATAAATAAATTTAAAAAAAAAAGAATCAGCTGTTTAGGTAGGGAATGAAAATAATTACCTCTAGATTGTGAGAAATGGGATAGGGAGGTAGGGACTAGAGACTGTTGTTTTCAAACAAACCTTGAAGAACTCTGACTCTTTAAATTATGTGTATGTGTTGGGACTTCCCTGGCGGTCCAGTGGTTAAGACTCCGTGCTCCCAATGCAGGGGGCCAGGGTTTGATCCCTGGTCAGGGAACTAGATCCCACACACCACAACTAAAGATCCCACACACGGCAATGAAGATGCCACGTACTGCAACTAAGACCCAGAACAGCCAAATAAATAAATAAATATTTTAAAAAATATATGTGTATGTGTAACTTTAGAAAAAATAAAATATAAATTAGACAAATGAGGCCCTGGAAGTGTACTGCTTGGGTACATTCCAGTTCCTAACACTTATTAATAGCATGATGTTGGGTAAATTATTTAATTTCCTCGACCATCAGTTTCTTCATGTGAAAAATGAAAATAGCAATGGTACCTATGCTGTAGAGTAGTTGAGAGGATTAAATTAAGTAAAGCTTGTAAAGCTTAATCTAGCCCCTTGCCTGGTCTACATTCTGGCATTTGGGGGCTTCCTTTTGCTTTGCTTCTTGCCAATCGTGCTTATTTTATTCACTCAGTTTTTCCTTGGATTATCATATTACCATCACATTTCAGATAAGATTGGCTTCCCAGATATTATACCCAGTTCATTTTGCTTGGAATTCTCAGTGCTCTCAAATACATTGAAAGATTATACCAATATCTCGCTAAAGGTCAAAAGCATGTATGGCATGATCCCATCCTCATGAATATGAGGAATTCTTCCAGCATATATCTGGAATGCATTCACCATGCATTTACTCATAATCTGCATTTTCTTCTTTATTTTTTTTTTTGCAGTACACGGGCCTCTCACTGTTGTGGCCTCTCCCGTTGCAGAGCACAGGCTCCGGACGCGCAGGCTCAGCGGCCATGACTCATGGGTCCAGCCGCTCCGTGGCATGTGGGATCCTCCTGGACCGGGGCACGAACCCGTGTCCCCTGCCTTGGCAGGTGGACTCTAAACCACTGTGCCACCAGGAAAGCCCTTCTTTATTCTTTTTTTTTTTTTTCAGTACAATGGACACATGGTACTCTATAAAATCAGGGGAAAAATGGACTTATTTTAAAAACAACTCTTCTATCATAAGTTTACAGTTTCATGTGACTGTGTGAAGTCTAGGTTACTTATGTGCAATGTTCACTCCCTGCCCTATTCATATATACCAAGGTACAAAGTAGCTTTGGGTTTTATTTTCACATTTGCAGTCACTTGGGAATTTTATCAAGGCTGAGCAAGAGATTTGGAAACTCATAATGCATTTCTGAAGAAGCTGCAAGGGTTGTGAAATTCACCAGTCTCTAATCTTCCTGAGAGAATGGGAGCTGACTGGACAAGACAGCTCATTTCCAGTAATGTTCCTGGATAATTCTCTGGAAATAATGGAGAGGGCATGGTAATTGCAGCCCAGTTTTATGCTTTCAGTTAGGGCTGTATGCAGTGGAACACCCACAGAATTTTTTTCTCCCTCTGCCCCAGACATTCACTCAGCAAGCTACACTTGGAGCCGGGAGAGGCCATAAATAGTACAGCCCAGCCCAGTTCCCCGTGGGAACTCAAAAGATTCAAAAACTAAGTTAATGCCAGCGACTGGATACAGATCAAAGAGATAGAGTGAGACTGCCTTTTGTTTAACCCTTGGCTTAATCCTGTGATTAGCTGCGTGACCCACTTTTTTAGGTATTCCACTGCACTTGCCCACCCCTCACAACAATTAGTCAGAGGTCTTCCTCAGTCTGAGTGGTTTTAAGCCTTGATAAATTATGTCTCTGTGAGAGATAGTCTTCAGTCTGTGCTTAAAGACCCACGATCAACACTTAAGAAAATTATTTTGAAAAAGAAATTGCTATGAAATGAAACTGTTCTTAGAGCTGATTGGGACTAAAGGCATAGTCCCAAACACCCTTCATAAGTACCCATAAGCAACTTCTGAAGATGGTCTAATGCACTGATTAGAAGTTACTGATCCTTGAGCATGTCAATACTTAATGAACCATTAAGTAAAGTTAATTATTATAACAATGCAGAGTCAAAAAAATCCATCCTGGTCTTTGCTTTTCCCATGCATTCATAAGGGAGTGGGGGTTAAAATTGGGAAGGAGCGATGGTGGTGATTATATTCCAGAGACTACTCCGAGGCAAACTGAACTTTTACTGTGTATCAGTGCCTCCCTGTCCGTGGCAGTCTCTCTCCACCTAACAACGCATCCATAGAGCTCTCCCATTAAAATGTTGTCCTGTAAAGAATACGATAAAATCAGGCAAAATGATGTATAAAACCTGGTTCCGTTTACAGTGTTCCCTCTTGCAGGGATATTTTCATTTTAGTAGCTCTTAGGACAAATGAGAGAGTCTGGGATCAGGGTTTACTTTGGGGGAGGGACTAGAAGGGGAAGGAATGAGCTTCTTGTACACCCTTGCTTAAATCTGCAATGGACTGAACTTGAAAACAAGAATGCGTGTAAAGCTCTTAGCATAGTGGTTGGCACATAGTGAATGCTCAATAAATGTTAGCTAGTATTTTTACTGTAATTTTATCATATGGATCCTATCACTTAGCTCCTATCACCTAGGGCATTGACTGAACATTCATTGATAAGGGGGTGATAGAATCCACATTAAATAAACTGTTTGGGCCTTGCTCAGAGTCTGTTGGCTTCTGCTCTGGGCTGGTAACTAGAAAACAATGCCGTTAGCTTTCTTGACCCTTACTAATGGGATCCTGTGAAATAGCCAGGGGGTTACAATTTTACAAACTCTGACAGGAAAACTTTTCAAAGTTTTGGACACTTACAAGCTTCCCCAGAAGGGCCACAAACCTAGAGACTTTGCTGAGATGTCAACTTGAACTGAAAGGTTTCTGAGGCCAGTAAGTCAGTTGCTGTGCTGATGAACAAGGCCAGAAACTGCCTGGCATGTGTGTCTCAACTTCCTGATGTTGTTCTCAACTTGTTTCATAGGCAGTCAATGGTGTTATTATTTTGTGTGTGTGTGTCTCCCAGCTGCTAGTTCTGGCAATACAAGTGAAGCTCTAAGAAAATGATTGTTCTCAGCCAGGCAACAGAGTTTTGGTGTAAGTTAGTATGTGGAATGTATAATTTGGAAGTAGTTTCAGTCTATGACATGAATGAGTCTTTTATATCAAACAAACAAGAGATTAAAGTGTTTTAGTGAGCATTCCCGGTGCAAAAATTGTTCATCAAGTGAAAATGAAATTTTGGTGAAAGATGAAAAGGCAGAAATTTAGTCAATAGATATCTTCCCACACGTGAGAAATGACATATGTCTCGGCTTACACATTGCAGCATTGTTTGTAATATCAAAAGACTGGAAATAACTCAAATGTCCATCAATAGGGGATTAATCAAATAAATTACAGTACATCCATCAATGGAATATTATGAAGACCTATAAAAGAGTGAGCAAGATATGTAACACATAAAAAGATCACCAAGATATATTATAAAGGAAAAAAAGCAATGGGCAGAATATTGTAAAAAAGAGGTGGAGGGAAACAATATATACACATATTTACTTATAAAGGCACAGGTTATCTCTGGAACGATGCAGAAGAAAATGGAAACGGTGGTGGTAGAGGGGAATGGGAAACTGGGTGACTGGGGAACAGACATAGGAAAGAGGTCTCCCTAGAGACAATTTACCTTGAAAATTTTTAATCATGTGAACATGTTATTTTCTCAAAAATAAACTAGATTAATTTTTTACTTAAAAAGGAATTAAAGAAAAGGCAGTAATTTGTAGGGTGTGATTCTGTACATAGGAAATGACATGTCTATCAATGGAACAGGAAGAAAGCCAAAAAGCTATTAATATATGAAATTTTTCTGTTTTTCTCAATTTTGTAAATTCAAAAGTTTCTAGAAATACCCTTGAGAAATGTCAAGCAATGACATTGTATGATGAAAATTTTTGGTCATTTATGATCAGTTAAATCTGTGTGTCAAATGGGAGAATAATAATGACAACTGTACTGTTTAATTAGGATTGTATATTTTTATGCTATGTCTTAAAAGACCCTTCATCACAAAATCATGTTTGTAGTGAATATGGTGATTGGTCTGTCAACATACACTTGACTCCACCTTTAAGATAAGCTGTCATATTGGGTGGCCAGTGGTGGCCAAGATTAGTTTAAACCCATCACCATGACCCCATCTCCTTTACCAATGTTTAATTGGTTGAGGGATGGGCAGCCTAAACCAAACTTGAAAAGGTTTTCTGTATGTATTAGTTTTCTATTTCTAGTCTACTAATTTATTGTTAGGTTATGTTTTCATAGCAACTATATTATTTAATGTTTTTCTTCATACGTGTTTTCAGTGATCATGGTACCCAGAGAATGGTCTCTGTAATGGAATTCCTTGATGGACAATAGGTCAGGGCAAGTGGAATTGACTCATTTTATAAAATACTTCCTCCAGGATGGGGCAGAGTCAGCAGATCCCCCAGCACCTGCCCAGCAGTACAGCTCTCCAAGTGTCTGCCCAACACTGAACCTCTCTCCCTGGGACAGCACTGCATATTGATTGACAAAGGTTCTATTCCAGAGGTTGGCACAGTTTTTCTGAAAAAGGTCAGATAGTAAATACTTTGGGCTCTGCAGACCGTGTGGTCTCTGTCACAACTGCTCAACACTGCCCTTGCTTGGAAGCAGCCATTGGCAATGGGTGTGGCACCATTCCAGCACCTTTTCATTTACCAAAACGAGTTTGGGGTCATAGCTTGCTGACCCCTGTTCTCTCTTTTTTTTTTTTTAATTCAATCTCCAAGCAGAAAATTCCATTTGGGGGATGATATCCAGGATAGGTTACATTTAATTAGAGTTATTTATATGTTGTGATGTGATAACCTGGCCTCCTATATTGGGTGGTAGAGACACAAACTCTGGAGTCAGAGAAACTAGGTTGGAATTTCAGTTCTGCTCTGCACTGTGTGGCCTGCAGCCTCTCTCTCCTACCTTTACTTTCCCAACTATGGACTGTGGATCAGAGTCCTATTTTAGAGGGGGTGTTGTAATGATTAAATGAAAGTGTATGTTAACCGCCTGACACAAAGAAAATAATCAAAAAATATTAGTTTCCCTTCCACCCCCACAAAAACACATGTGAACCGGGCAATACCCCATCTCATTCACATATATTTGCAAACGCTCTCTTAGATGGCTAATGGTGGAAATTAAAAATCAATTCTAATTACCTTTAGTTTCAGACGATGCTATTTTTTTAAAATCTGTCCTTAGTTTCTAGGAATCCATTTTGTTTGGTTCTTGCAACCTCTTGCATGTTAACAGCCAATCACGACCTGTCATCAAAGCATTCAAGCAAAGGCTTTAATTCTGATAATTCTGATAACTCCATAGGGAAGTAAAGGAAAGCTATAAAATATACTACTAGATTTTAAAGGGCCACTACTCAAAAGAGATCTTGTGAAAAGACTAACAATTTAGATTTTATTTGATGTTTGCTATGACCATGACTAGGCTTTTTAGAACTGGTTTTATTATTAAATTTCTTAAGGAATTCACTTTCAGTGCCATAAGCAGTGGATTGTAAAAACAATACTTCTTGAAATTATTCCCCTCTGATAAGTTTAATTTGAAAAATATACATGCATATATGAGGCAGTAGTAATAGGAAGTACTTTCATAGCAGGAGAGCGATTCTGTGTGTTTATTTACTTGTATAAACATACTCAGAAACCACAACGTTGAGTATATTTATCACATGCTTTTTTAGTTGGGGAATATTTAAGTCCTCCCATAATTAAAAAATACAAGTTAAAAAAATTTGCTTCCTCACTAGGGAAATGATTAGAATCAATGCTAACGTGGCTATTTAACATCTATAAAGCAACAGTATCATCAAAGAAATAATGTAGCGCAAAAGCAATATAATTTTGGAAAATAATAAGCATCCCAATAGATAAGAGATATTATTGTTTCAAGCATGAGAATTGAGAATAGGGTGACTTGGTCAAGGAGCTTTGTCCTTGACTTCTGGAATCAGAGCTCTTCAATACGTGACTCAATGAATTTATTTCTTGGTTCATTCATTCATTCATTCACCAACTAAGCATTTATTAAAACATCACCATTTGTGAAGTACTATGCTATGTACTAGGAACATAACTCATTTCAGAGACAGATGCATAAGGAGTTGATTACAATATGCTTTATAAGTGTTACTACAGAAACACAGACCAATAGCTAAGAGAGCAGTGCAGAGGGAAGAATTCATTTAAAAGATGGTAGACAAGAGTGCGGGGAGAGAAACGGTCAGAGACACTTCATAGAGAATGCAAACAGCATCCAGCCGAGGTATTTTTTTGAGGATGAAAAAACCAGAAATTCTAGACAGAGTGAAGACATGATGAAAATTTCAAAAGCATAAAAGTCCACTTAGCCTCTGAGTCCAGTTGTGAGTGGTTTGATATGACTGGAACGTGGCTCCATGTGGTGGGGGGAGGGGTGGGGTGGTCCATGCTATATTACAACTCTGGGTCCTTCAACCAGTTGGCCAGTGATCCCTTGGTCACCGTACTAATTTCCTCTCTAAAGTCTATGCTTTGAATGGCTGAAATCCCAGGTATGTTAGTGAGGAGGTTTCAGGTTACCAGGAGCCTCCGATTGTAAGCCTCCAGGTTACAGTCACGCCTCCGATCTTGGGTGATGGGAATTTACTATACGACGATACAAGAGGAAATTAGGAGGCAAGTATGGGAAGTCATTTTAATGGAGCAATCAGGCCTCATGGAGAGCACTGTTTATTGGTCTCTGGGATCATCTAGGAATTCTCATGTCCCAAAAGGAATACCGGGGTGGTCGTCACATAGAAGGATGTTTGTTCTTCCTGCACAAGATGTCCTTTTATTCATTTGATTCGGCTTCTTTGCTCTCTGCTTCTTCCTCCTGCTGTTGCTTCTGCCCTCTGGCTACTTCTCAATTTATCTCATGGATTCTATTTATGAATTGCTTCCACTAACCCATGGAGTCTGCTTAGTCTCTGTTTAGTTTCCTGGCTCATATTCTGCTTTGCTTCATGCATATCTCTCTGTGTGCTTTTATGTAGAAAAGAGTTAACAACAGGTCCAAGACTGCTATCTTTCTAAGACAGAAAGATCTGCTTGCAAGGTTGGCCCTTGACTGCCATCTGAGAATTTAGGTTTCAGTAGGGTTCTGACCATTTGCTAAATGATAAGCATGGCTCACTGTGCCTAAACTGTTTGTACCAACAATATGGTTTATGCTAAAAACCTGCTTTCCTTCTGACAGTCGGGAATTTGATATGTGTTAGGAAGAGGGTACCTATGTGACCCATCCTCAATAAAAACCTTGGGCACTGAGTCTGTAATGAGCTCCCTAGTAGAGAGCATTTCATACCTGTTGTCACAATCTGTTGCTGGAGGGATTAAGCACCTCCTGTGTGAGTCTACTGGAAGAGGACTCTTGGAAGCTTGCTTCCTCCAGACTTTGCCCTATACACCTTTTCCCTTTGCTGATTTTACTCTGTATTCTGTTGATGTCATAGCCTTAAGCATGACTATAAGCTGAGTCCTGTGAGTCCTTCTAGCAAATCGCTGAACCTGGGGTGATCTTGAGGAAACTTGACACATCTTTGCTTTCAGACTCCTGAAGAAAGAGTATCTTACTGACAATCCACTACTTGGTCCTTATTATGGTCTGGCCTCTGGCTACCTCTTCATCCTCATCTCCTACCACTCCTCCACTCCTTGTTCTAGTTATGCCTTGCTGTTCCTCAAACATTCCAAGCATGCTCCTGCTTCAAGGCCTTTGTATTTACTGTTCCCTCTGCCTGTGCCTTTTCTTCCAGATATCTGCATGGCTGTCTTCATTCATGTCCTACCTACCTAAAATAGCTATCCTCTCCCACTCACATTTCTTAACTGTCTACCCCTTCATCTAGATGAATTGTTCATATCAGTTATCAATTTTTTACTTTATATTGTTTGTTTATTGCCTATCTTTCCAAACTAGAGTATAGCTAAATGAAGGCAGTGACATTGTCTGTTTTGTTCTCTGCTCTATTTTTAGTAGCTAGAAAGGTGCTTAGCACATAGAAAAGACTCAGTAAATAAATATGTTTGCAGAAGGAATGAATTAATAACGCATATCTGTTGGGCATATTTCTCATACCAGGCCACATTATATGCCCATGGGCAGCATACTGATGTCTGGCTTTAGGCTGAGCACTGTGGCAGAGACTGCTGATTATCCATCAATATCTACTCTTTCCTTCTTCTGTAGTAATAGAACCCCTAATTTTTGGCTGGGCACAGAGCTATCAGAAATAAAGAGTACAGTTCCCAATCCCCTGTGCTGATAGGTATAGCTCTGTAACTAAGTGCAGGCCAATGGGATATGAGTGGAAGTCAGATGTACAACATCTAGGAAGTATCATTATAAGAGTGGATTCTATTTTCCCTCCCTTTTTTCCTTCCTGCTGGGTGAAACAGACTGTAATATTTGGAGTTTTGGCAGCCATATTGGATCATGAGGCAAACTTGGTGATGGAAGGTATAGTCAATGGAGCAAAACAAGAAAGAAGAGGCCAGAGAATGTGGAGGCCAATACCAATTCTGAAGAACCTACCTCGTGACTTTAACAAGAATCAGAAATAAACTTCTGCTTTAAGTCCAGCCATATGGGGTTTTCTCTCACTTGAAGTTGGCTCTAATCCTAACTAATACAAGCACTAATCTCCAGTCTGACTTGAAGCCAGGTGGCGAGTTGCAAAGTACAAAGCATGATACCATATGAATTATTCACTTTCTTAAAAGGAAGTTGTGGGCATGATAGGAAAGCCAACACACAGAATGTCATCCTGTAGGAAATGTCAGCTGTGGAAAAGCATTATGGTAATGCCCCCCAGTGAATCACACCTTCCTGTGTCCACATACTTTTTTGCAATGTGATGTTGCTATTCCTTCCATGAAGAGGCAGAGCCTATCTCTCCACCCCCCTGAATCTGGGTTGGCCTTGTGACTGACTTGGACCAAAAGAATGTGATAGAAGTAACATAATGCCCGTTCCAGAGTCTAATCTGCAAAAGACTTTGCAGCTTCCACTTTCACCACCTGGAATCCTGAGATCACCAAGCTCTGAAGCCCAGTGTAGCTTACCAGAGGATGTGAAACCTTGTGGAGGGCAACAGAAGCACCCCAGTGCAGAGCCAGCACCAGCTGGCAGACATGTGAATGAGGCCACATGAGTGACTGCAGGCAAGGCAATCAGAAGTTACACCCAGATGGCCAGCCTACAGGATTGTGAAAATGAAATAACTGCTGTTTTAATTCACTAAATTTTGACAAGGTTTGTGATGCAGCAATAAGTACATGAAAACCTAAGTGAATATCTGTTTCTGGCTGCAGAAAGAGCCTACGACAAAGGCAAATATAAGTGAAAAGCACTTAATTAAGTTTGGTAACTTTTTAATTTTTTTGGGCCGTGCTTCACGGCTTGCGGGATCTTGGTTCCCGACCAGATCAAACCCCGGCCCTGGCAGTGAAAGTGCCGAGCCCTAATCACTGGACCACCAGGGAATTCCCAAGTTTGGTAACTTTTAAAGGGAAATATGAATGTTAGATGAGAAATTGGTAGAACTGGGTATGATTCTCTTTTCATTAACTAGTTTTATGACCTAGAAAAAGTTGCTTAGCCTCTTGGTGGCTCATTTTTCTCAGGTGTAATATGAAGCCCACCCCATGCTCACTCACTCATTCATTTACGAAACACTGATTACCCCTAACTGTTGGGAGATATTGTCATGAGAAGTGAAGTGATAGGAGACTTTGACTTTCTACTTACACATTTTCGTATGATTTGATTTAAAAAATATTATATTACTTTTATAATCAACAAAGATCATAAAGGTGTTATGGGCTGAATTTTGCCCCCCCAAAATTGATATGCTAAAGTCCTAATCCCCAGTAGCTCAGAATGTCACTGTTTTTGAAGATAGGGCCTTTAAAGAGACAAGTTAAAATGTGGTTGTTAGGGTCCTAATCCAGTCTGACTGGTACGAAGCAGGATATTAACCCAATCTGACCAGTGTCCTTATAAGAAGAGGAAATTTGGGTGTATGGACACCAGGGATCCATGTGCACAGAGGAAGGACCATGTGAGGACACAGTGAGAAGGTAGCCATCTGGAAGCCAAGGAGAAAGGCCTCAGAAGAAACAAATCCTGCTGACATTTTGATCTTGGGTTTATAGACTCTGTAACTGTGAGAAAATAAACTTCTGCTGTTTAAACCACCCAGTCTGTAGTATTTTGTTAGGGTAGCCCTAGCAAGTTAATACAGATGTTTTCATCTTGAAACAGAACTAGTACCTTCAATGAGCAGATGGTCCTTATGCTTGAGGTGATCATGTTCAAGTTGGAGGAGAGAGACAGTAACTTTTGATACAATGCAATGTGATAAATGCTGCAGCAGAACCATGTAAAGAATACTATGGGAGTCCAGAGGAGGGAGACCTTACTGGTGATGGAGAGGGAAATGATGGCAGGTCCAGTGGGGAGAGTTTAAGAAACCTATTTTGAGGGTGAGATGCCACCTTCAATGTTGAAGGAGGAGTAGGGACTCTACTCCTAACTACTGGCCTTTCTGCTGACCCTCTGTGCTTGGTCTCAGCAATATGGTGCATTAGTCTCAGATAAGGATTTCAAGAATCAGTAAAATTTCAACAAACACACACACAGAAGTTGGGGAATGGGTATACTGATAGTAGTTTTGCCAATGTTCTATCTTACTTTTTTTTTTTAAAGACATTTAAAATGCTATGCATAGAAAATAGAAACAAAAAAAGAAAAAAAAATGCTATGCATAACATTAAAGATATTTTAACATCTCATAATAAAGGACAGTCTCCTACATTGAATACATTTAGCTTTAAGTTTCTTCCATTGTCCTTGGTCTTTGCACTGCACGTGCATTAGTAGTAGTAGACCAGCATTTGACGGCAACTAGAGTTTCAAGACAACTTTTATTACTCAGGTTATGAAAACAATAATTTCTTTATATGGCAGAAACTAGTTTTTCTCCAAAATCCATACTTCCCTTCTTCCATAGAAATAGAAGTTACACTAGGTACATGGCTACTCAGCTAAAGACTACAGCTTCATCCTCTTTTCACAGTTAGATGTGATTACATGGCTAAGTTTTGGCTGATGGGATGTAAGTAGAAGTAATGGGTAAATTGAAGTTATATGTAATTTCTGGATCATCTCTACCTTAAAAGATAAGTGACTTGCCTTGAAGTTCCTCTCTTTTCCCTTTCCTCAGGCTGGAACACTGAATATCCCCACAACCTAACTTTGACCATGAAGCAATAAATGAAAGGAATATGGGTCCTTGAATGACTCTGTGGAGTAGAGACTCCCTGCCAAGCTGGACTGTTCACCTTACTGTAACATGAGAAAACATGTTATTTAAGCCTCTGCATATAGATGTATACTTTTTGGTGTCTCTTTTGGGGGACAGCTTAGTCTTTACCCTAATGAGCAAGTCCTGCTTTCTCTTGCTTTTATAGTGATATTTGCCTTCCAACTTCCCCTTCAGAAGTCCCATGCTACTTCTATATATCCCATCCATATGGGATACAGAAACTACTAGATCACCAGAGACAGACATTTACATAATAGTTTCCTACTGAAGTGTGGAATTCCCCCAAAGGAGAAGGCCAGTTACCTTCTCACCACTTTTACCTAGTTTCTCGCACACATCTCCACCTTGTTCCTTTGATCTACTTAGACTGCAGTTAAGGGAACCTCTCCCTCGGGAGTTCAGCTGCTCAGCCAATGGACACAGCCCATCTTCAGGACTTTCCATCCTGCCTTTATCACTTCCCTTTTTACCTTCTGAGCACTGTTTCTTTTACTTTCCAGAGAACCAGATAATACGCATTCCCTTTCAAATCATAGACACTTTCAACAAATAGTCATTGAACTGCACTCTATAAGGTATAAAATGATGAAATAGGGAAAGTATCTGACTTTCCAGTCTAGTTGGAAAAAATAGACAAATAAATAGGCAATTATAAATTAAAATACAAAGTTCTAAATTGGAATAAGTATAGTGTGTCATGGAAAGACTCAGAAGAGTCACCTAAACCAGTGTTTGTACAGGAGGGAGTGTGTTCAACAGCATAGAGTGAAATAAAGGCATGGAAAAGGTCAAGTAAATGTGTACATTGGCTGCATAAAACTCTACCCTGTTAATTAGTAATAAGACATCATTCTAAAACTTCAAATAATTGAGAGTATATAAAATAAAAAGTGAAAGTTCTTCCTTCCACACACATTAATCTTACTCCCCATAGTGATTTGTTAATTTTTGGTTCATGTTCTTCCAGATGTATAGATATGAAAATAGATATATGAATATATACCCATGTAGGGTTTTATTTTTCAAAAAACCTAATCATAGTATACATGTTATGCAGCGTCCTTTTTTCCACGTGGACTTATTTCCTTATCATGCATCTATATTTACCTAACTTAAAAATAGTTTATAGACTTGCCTACAAAGGATACACTACCATTTAATAAATCTCTTCCTTTTTGACATTTAGGTTGTTTTCCATTTTTTTCCTTCTAATAGTAGTGTTTCAAGAAACATTCTATCTATTGGACTTAGGGATAACTATTAAGAGAAAAGGATTACAATATCAAGATTCTATACATGCCCAAGATATGATATGTATATGAGAAAAAAAATGAGACATTTTTGGTACGTAAAGTACCAGAAAGTTACCTTCTGCTTTTCTTTCTGGGGAATTTACTTGAGGACTCACTCTAGTAAAATCAAAATCAAAGCAAAACTATATCTCAGGGGTATTTAAGATGTATAAAAACATGAATGAGTAGTTAATCCAGCAAAATTTAGAAGACCAGTATAGAAGATCACAGTGTGGGTCCTGAATGGGGAACTTGGATATTACAAAGAAATTTATATTTCCCAAACTAATGTTTAGGCTTCTTTCGATTCCATACAAACCCTGAGAGGGGTCTATTTTTGAATCATGACAAAATTTTCTAGAAAAATAAGTAAGCAAAAATGGTTAGAGAATGTTTATAAAAGGGGCTGGAGATTGGTACTTGCTTTATCAGATGCTGAAGAATTTTAAATATACAATAGTTAAAGCATGTTAAGTACTGAGAACAGACAGATAAATCAGTGACCCAGAAGTGATAATGTGAACTAGAACTTATAAAATATAAAAAGATAATAAGATAATATATTTTAAAGAAGTTACAAACCTAAGGGTAAGGGATTGTTTCTTTAATAATTAATGTAGGGAAAAAGGAACTTTTTGATGGCTATTTTATTAAAACTTTGTATCACAGAATACATATGGATAGATTAAAGGGTTAAAAATTCAACCATAAAAAATTAGAGAAGCTATAGAAGTTCATATCATCCCTTTATGAGGAAGGACTCCCTCAAGCCAAAAAGCAATGAAAGAAACCATAGGAAAAGACAATAGATTTTACCATAAAAAAATATAAAATTTCCATAGTTCAAAAAAATATATAGATAAAAGGAAAAGGCAAATCCCAAACTGGGAAATATTTGTACAACATACGTTGCAGAAACCAGGGTTACTGTCACTTGTCAAAACTCTAATTTTGGTTAAATCCAATTCTTAGTCTAGTCTGTGCCTAAACCTTCACAGATGAGTGTGCCTGAAGAAAAATACAAAACCATGTGTGCTGGTCTAACTGTAAATTATACTGCTAACTGCTTTCAAGGAAGACTTTAGTCCTGTTCTTTTTTAGTACATGTATTTATTTATTTATTTATGGCTGCATTGGGTCTTCATTGCTGCACACGGGCTTTCTCTAGTTGTGATGAGCAGGGGCTACTCTTCGTTGCGGAGCATGGGCTTCTCATTGCAGTGGCTTCTCTTGTTGCAGAAAATAGGCTCTAGGCGCGCGGGCTTCAGTAGTTGTGGGACGTGGGCTCAGTAGTTTTGGCACACGGGCGGCATGTGGGATCTTCCCGGACCAGGGCTAGAACCCGTGTCCCCTGCGTTGGCAGGTGGATACTTAACCACTGCACCACCAGGGAAGTCCCTAGTCTTGTTCTAAAACTGTAATATCAATACATTCCCCTAGCTCACTCACTCTCCCATGTTCCCTAACAACTATTTAGCACTGTCTTCTCACTTTTCATCATCTCCTCCCCATCTTCACTCTAAATTGGTGATCTTGCTTACAGTGGCAATCAGAAGAGAATTTACACACACCACACCACCATACCCACTAGTATTTCCCCTCCTGTCACAGAAAAATCTACCATGCTCCCATTAACCCCTTCACAAGGGCACTTGCTCCCAACCCTCTCAACTATTCAAGGACACGAATTGTCTCCAGAAATTCCCATTTCTCCCTCTCTCTACTGAAACACTCCCTTCAGCCTCAGTCATGATATTATTTTTCACATCTTAAAAAAAAACTCTCTTCTGTCCCACTTTTCCCTCAAGTTTTTGCACCATTTCTCTCTGCTTTGCAACATACCTTCTAGAAGGAGCTATATACATTTTTTTTTTTTTTTGGCTGTGTTGGGTCTTTGTTGCTGCATGCAGGCTTTCTCTAGTTGCAGCAAGCAAGGGCTACTCTTCGTTGCGGTGCGCGGGCTTCTCATTGCGGTGGCTTCTCTTGCTGCAGAGTATGGGCTCTAGGCATGCAGGCTTCAGAAGCTGTGGTGCGTGGGCTCAGTAGTTGTGGCGCATGGGCTCAGTAGTTGTGGCGCATGGGCTTAGTTGCTCCGCGGCATGTGGGATCTTCCCGGACCAGGGCTCGAACCCGTGTCCCCTGCACTGGCAGGTGGATTCTTAACTGCTGCGCCACCAGGGAAGTCCAGGAGCTATATACACTTGCTTTAACATTTCCAATTCCTCAACTTCTGTTCTCTCTTGAACTCAACCCATTGAGATTTTTACCCCCACGAACTCTACTGCAACTGCTCTTGTCGACATCACTAATGACCTTCGTTTTTCCAAAAGCCAGTGATCAACTCTCAGTTTTATCTCATGTGATCTATCAGCAGCACTTGACACAACAATCACCCCTTCCCAGAAACATGTGATTCACTTGGCATCCAGAACACCATTCTGCTGACTCTCTTCTTCCTGCCTCCCTGTTTTTCATGTCTAAAATGGCCAGGCTGATCTTCCCACAACCCCCAAAACTGTTCCATCTGTAGTCTTCTCCATTTCAGTGAATGACAACTCTGTCTTTCCAGTTGCTCAGACCATCAGTTTGAAAGTCATATTTAATTCATCTCATTTTATCATACTCCACTTCCAACCAGACTGAACCTGTTGGCTCTGTCTTCAAAATATATCCACATGCTGATCACATTTTACCATTGTCACTGCTGCCACCCTGGTGCAAGCCAGTGCACATCTCCGGGATTAATACATAACCTAACTGATTTTCCTACTTCCACACTTGCTCCTTTTGTTCTCCACCCAGCAGTCAGAGTGATACTGTTAAGTCCGATTAGCACATCAGGTCTTTGCTGAACACGTTCCAAAGCCCTCATGTACGATATGCCCCCTCCTTATCCGCATCTTCTACACTCTCTCCTAGCTCACTCCACTTCAGTCCCAGCAGCCTGCTTACTGTTCCTGGAAAAAGCCAGACAGCTTGAGCATTTTCAATGGCTCCTTTCCCTCCTTTGTAGCTTCAGTCAAATATCATCTTCCTCACCCACTCTTTTTAGCCATTCCTGCTAAATCCCTATGCCCTCCTTTGCTTCATTTTTCACCTCAGTACTCACCACCTTCTAATGCCCTATATAATTTTACTGATTTATTATGTCTCTTGCCTGTTTACTGACATTAGAATGTAAGCTCTACAAAGTCAGGGATTTTTGTTTGCATTATTTTTTACTGATGCAGTCCCACTGCTGGCACATAGTAGTTGTTCAATAAAGATTTGTTGAATAAATTAATGAATTATGTTCAATGAACATACAAAGGGCAAATGGGAGTGTAAATCTCTTCAAAATTCCTAAAATATAACTGAACAATACTGTTGTCCCTTGGTATCTGCATAAGATTGGTTCTAGGACCGCACATGGATACCAAAATTTGAGGATACTCGTCCCTTATATAAAATGGCAAATACTATGTCATTTCATATAACCTACGCACACACCCCCATATATTTTAAATCATCTCTAGATTACTTATAATACCTAATACCATGTAAATGCTGTGTAAATAGTTGAAAATACAATGTAAATGCTATGTAAATAGTTGCCCTGCACAGTCAATTCAAGTTTTGCTTTTTGGAACTTTCTGGAATTAAAAAGAATATTTTTTTCCATCCAAGGTTGGTTGAATCCCTGGATGCAGAACCTGCAGATATGGAAGGCCAACTGTACATATCAGAAGTCTTACTTATATACTGAGTAATTTCACTTTTAGAAATTTATCTCAGTGTAGGATTTCCCAAGCTAGTATAAAGGAAATAGGTACTGTTCCAGAATATTAATGGGTATACGAAAAATAAAGAAAATATTCTGAACAACAAAAACAAAAATCTCTTCTAACCTGCTCTGGTTCTCAGACTTGGTTGCACATTATAATTACCTGAGGGGTTTTAAAACATACTGCTGCCTGAATCCCACCTGCAGAGATTCTGATTTAATTAGTTTGGACTTGTCCCTCCTGTCATGATATTAGCAGCCTATGATTAGTACTGAGAACCATTAATTCATTAGAGGTTGTAGATGGTAATCCTGTTCACATCTTTGGGCCTGTATTTTTCCACATACAAAATGAAGGCATTAGAGTACATTATCTGTAAGCATCCTTCCAACTGGGATACTCTATGTTCATACAGGAAAATCTCTTATTTAGGGCTTATAGGAAATATTTGCTGTCTCTTTCTAGTGATTTGTTGGTGTGTGTGTGTATGTGTGTGTGTGTGTGAGTGTGTGAAAGAAGAGCACATGTATCAGCTTTATAATGCTTGAAATAAGAAAGGTATATATTTTTCCTCTAGAGAAACCGAGATAATCAAAATTTCATAAAGAGTCATCAAGCCCTCCACTCCAACAGGTGTCAGGCATGATGTTAGGGGAAACTGTCACATACTTATTGTAGGGCCAACTACAGCAAGAAACAGGACTCTGAAACCAGGAGCGCTGTTTTTTTAAATTGTCATTTGTTTATTTATTTTTATATATGTCTCAGTCTGTCAGGGCTGCTGTAACAGAATACCATAAACTGGTGGCTTATAAACAATAGAAATTGAGAAATATAAATATCTCACAATTCTGGAGGCTGGGAAGTCCAAGATCTAGGCAGTGGCAGATTTGGTATCTGGTGAGAGCCCACCTCCTGGTGCAAAGACATCTGTCATTTGCTGTGTCCTTACATGGTGAAAGGGGCAAGGGAGTTCCTTGGGGTCTATTTTATAAGGGCATTAACCCCATTTATGAGGGCCCTCTGCCTTCTATTCCTAATCACCTCTCAAAGGCCCCAGCTCCAAATACTAAAACGCTGGGGACTAGATTTTAACATACAAGTTCCGGGGGACAGAAACATTCAGTCTATAGCAACATAATACACTGAGAAACATTAGCAAATATCAAATAATTCTTTTTAAAGCATCTAGGTATATAGTATGAAAAGGACTTTTGATCCTACAGAAGCCTTCTTATGCTCACTCTGTGCTCATGATTTCTAGTATTTTTTACAATATCCTTTTAAGTATAAGGTGTATGATATATACTCCAGTTAGATAAATCTTCCACCAATAAAGAAATAATTTTGTTTTATTAGTTTTGAGTTTGGTCAGTTGCCAATAATATTTTGTTTTTTCAGCTGAATAAACGATAAATTCAGGCAGCTATTTACATGTGTGGCACACTTGAAAGAAACTTTTTAGAACACAGAAGCCAAAGTCATTTGCTCTGTCATTAAAAAGATAATGTAGCTGAGTTGAATTAAGCCATTTAGGGATGCATTTCTTCCCAAGGGAAACTACAAAGCTTATTCCTCACAAGCTAACTTCATTGCCCCCACACAATTAGACACTGAAGATCAGATAAAATGGTACTGCACTTATCGCTGTGAACTATAAACCTTCAAAAAAATCCAATTACCCATTTCGATAACCAAAGAAATGCACTTTTTAGAGGGGCCCTGAACCAGGATGGCAGAGTAGAAGGACGTGCTCTCACTCCCTCTTGTGAGAACACCAGAATCACAACTAACTGCTGGACAATCATTGAAAGGAAGACAATGGAACTCACCAAAAAAGATACCTCACATCCAAAGACAAAGGAAAAGCCACAATGAGATGGTAAGAGGGACGCAATCACAGTAAAATCAAATCCCATAACTGCTGGGTGGGTGACTCACAAACTGGAGAACATTTATACCACAGAAGTCCACCCACTGGAGTGAAGGTTCTGAGACCTACTTCAGGCTTCCCAACCTGGGGGTCCAGCAATGGGAGGAGGAATTCCTAGAGAATCAGACTTTGAAGTCTACTGGGATTTGATTGCAGGACTTCGACAGGACTGGGGGAAACAAAGACTCCACTCTTGGAGGGTACACGCAAAATAGTGTGTGCATCGGGACCCAGGGGAAGGAGCAGTGACCCCAGGGGAGACTGAACCAGACTTACGTGCTAGTGTTGGAGGGTTTCCTGCACAGGCCGGGGAGGGTGGGGTGGCTGTGGCTCACCATAGGGACAAGGACACTGGCAGCATAAAATCTGGGAAGTCCTCCTTGGTGTTAGCCCTCCCAGAGTCCCAACCAAAGAGTCCAGGTAGTCTCCAGTGTTGGGTTGCCTCAGGCCAAACAACCAGCAGGGAGGGAACCCAGCCCCACCCATCAGCAGTCAAGTGGATTAAAGTTTTACTGAGCTCTGCCCACCAGAGCAACAGTCAGCTCTACCCACCACCAGTCCCTCCCATCAGGAAACTTGCACAAGCCTCCTAGATAGCCTCATCCACCAGAAGGCAGACAGCAGAAGCAAGAAGAACTACAATCCTGCAGCCTGTGGAACAAAAGCCACATTCACAGAAAGGCAGACAAGATGAAAAGGCAGAGGGCTATGTACCAGATGAAAGAACAAGATAAAACCTCAGAATAACAACTAAATGAAGTGGAGATAGGTAACCTTCCAGAAAAAGAATTCAGAATAATGATAGTGAAGATGATCCAGGACCTCGGAAAAAGAATGGGGGCAAAGATCGATAAGATGCGAGAAATGTTCAACAAAGACCTAGAAGAATTAAAGAACAAACAAACAGAGAGGAACAATACAATAACTGAAATGAACGCTACACTAGAAGGAATCAATAGCAGAATAACTAAGGCAGAAGAACGGATAAGTGACCTGGAAGACAGAATGGTGGAATTCACTGCTGTGGAACAGAATAAAGAAAAAAGAATGAAAAGAAATGAAGACAGCCTGAGAGACCTCTGGGACAACATTAAATGTAACAACATTCACATTATAGGGGTCCCAGAAGGAGAAGAGAGAGAGAAGGGACCAGAGAAAATATTTGAACAGATTATAGTCGAAAACTTCCCTAATATGGGAAAGAAAATAGACACCCAACTCCAGGAAGCACAGAGAGTCCCATACAGGATAAATCTAAGGAGAAACATGCTGAGACACATAGTAATCAAATTGGTAAAAATTAAAGACAAAGAAAAATTATTGAAAGCAGCAAGGGAAAAACAACAAATAACATACAAGGGAACTCCCAAAAGGTTAACAGCTGATTTCTCAGCAGAAACTCTACAAGCCAGAAGGGAGTGGCATGATATACTTAAAGTGATGAAAGGGAAGATCCTACAACCAGGATTATTTTACCCGGCAAGGATCTCATTCAGATTCAATGGAGAAATCAAAAGCTTTACAGACAAGCAAAAGCTAGGAGAATTCAAACCAGCACCAAACCAGCTCTACAACAAATGCGAAAGGAACTTCTCTAAGTGGGAAACACAAGAGAAGAAAAGGAACTACAAAAACAAACCCAAAACAATTAAGAAAATGGTCATAGGAACATACATATCGATAATTACCTTAAACGTGAATGGATTAAATGCTCCAACCAAAAGACACAGGCTTGCTGAATGGACACAAAAACAAGACCCATATATATGTTGTCTACAAGAGACCCACTTCAGACTTAGGGACACATACAGACTGAAAGTGAGGGGATGGAAAAAGATATTCCATGCAAATGGAAATCAAAAGAAAGCTGCAGTAGCAATACTCATTTCAGATAAAATAGACTTTAAAATAAAGAATGTTACAAGAGACAAGGAAGGACACTACATAATGATCAGGGGATCAATCCAAGAAGAAGATATAACAATTATAAATATATATGCTCCCAACATAGGAGCACATCAATACACAAGGCAACTGCTAACAGCTATAAAAGAGGAAATCGACAGTTACACAATAATAGTGGGGGACTTTACCACCTCACTTACACCAATGGACAGATCATCCAAAATGAAAATAAATAAGGAAACATAGGTTTTAAATGACACAATAGACCAGATAGATTTAATTGATATTTATAGGACATTCCATCCCAAAACAGCAGATTACACTTTCTTCTCAAGTGTGCACGGAACATTCTCCAGGATAGATCACATCTTGGGTCACAAATCAAGCCTCAGTAAATTTAAGAAAATTGAAATCATATCAAGCATCTTTTCTGACCACAAGGATATGAGATTAGAAATGAATTACAGGGAAAAAAATGTAAAAAACACAAACACATGGAGGCTAGACAATACATTACTAAATAACCAAGATATCACTGAAGAAATCAAAGAGGAAACAAAAAAATACCTAGAGACAAATGACAATGAAAACACAACAATCCAAAACCTATGGGATGCAGCAAAAGCAGTTCAAAGAGGAAAGTTTATAGCTATACAAGCCTATCTCAAGAAACAAGAAAAATCTCAAATAAACAATCTAACCTTACACCTAAAGGAACTAGAGAAAGAAGAACAAACAAAACCCAAAGTTAGCAGAGGGAAAGAAATCATAAAGATCAGAGCAGAAATAAATGAAATAGAAACAAACAAAACAATAGCAAAGATCAATAAAACTAAAAGCTGGTTCTTTGAGAAGATAAACAAAATTGATAAACCATTAGCCAGACTCATCAAGAAAAAGAAGGAGAGGACTCAAATCAATAAAATTAGAAATGAAAAAGGAGAAGTTACAACAAGCACCGCAGAAATACAAAGCATCCTAAGAGACTACTACAAGCAACTCTGTGCCAAGTAAATGGACAACCTGGAAGAAATGGACAAATTCTTAGAAAGCTATAACCTTCCACGACTGAACCAGGAAGAAACAGAAAATATGAACAGATGAATCACAAGTAATGAAATTGAAACTGTGATTAAAAATCTTCCAACAAACAAAAGTCCAGGACTAGATGGCTTCACAGGTGAATTCTATCAGTCATTTAGAGGAGAGCTAACACCCATCCTTCTCAAACTCTTCAAAAAATTGCAGAAGAAGCAACACTCCCAAACTCATTCTATGAGGTCACCATCACCCTGATACCAAAACCAGACAAAGATACTCCAAAAAAAGAAAATTACAGACCAATATCACTGATGAATATACATGCAAAAATCCTCAACAAAATACTAGCAAACAGAATCCAACAACACATTAAAAGGATCCTATACCACGATCAAGTGGGATTTATCCCAGGGATGCAAGGATTCTTCAATATATACAAATCAATCAGTGTAATACACCATATTAACAAACTGAAGAAGAAAAACCATATGATCATCTCAATAGATGCAGAAAAAGCTGTTGACAAAATTCAACACCCATTTATGATAAAATCTCTCCAGAAAGTGGGCATAGAGGGAAGCTACCTCAACATAATAAAGGCCATATACGACAAACCTACAGCAAACATCATTCTCAATGTTGAAAAACTGAAAGCATTTCCTCTAAGATCAGGAACAAGACAAGGATGTCCACTCTCGCCACTATTATTCAACATAGTTTTGGAAGTCCTAGCCACAGCAATCAGAGAAGAAAAAGAAATAAAAGGAATACAAATTGGAAAAGAAGAAGTAAAACTGTCACTGTTTGCAGATGACATGATACTATACATAGAGAATCCTAAAGATGCCACCAGAAATCTACTAGAGCTAATCAATGAATTTGGTAAAGTTACAGGATACAAAATTAATGCACAGAAATCTCTTGCATTCCTATACACTAATGATGAAAAATCTGAAAGAAATTAAGGAAACACTCCCACTTATCATTGCAACAAAAAGAATAAAATACCTAAGAACAAACCTACCTAGGAATACAAAAGACCTGTATGCAGAAAACTATAAGACACTGATGAAAGAAATTAAAGATGATACCAACAGATGGAGGGATATACCATGTTCTTGGATTGGAAGAATCAATATTGTGAAAATGACTATACTACCCAAAGCAATCTACAGATTCAGTGAAATCCCTATCAAATTACCAATGGCATTTTTTACGGAACTACAACAAAAAATCCTAAAATTTGTATGGAGACACAAAAGACCCCGAATAGGTAAAGCAATCTTGAGGGAAAAAAACGGAGCTGGAGGAATCAGACTCCCTGCCTTCAGACTATACTACAAAGCTATAGTAATCAAGACAATATGGTACTGGCACAAAAACAGAAACAAAAATCAGTGGAACAAGATAGAAAGCCCAGAGATAAACCCACACACCTATGGTCAACTAATCTATGACAAAGGAGGCAAGTATATACAATGGAGAAAAGACAGTCTTTTCAGTAAGTGGTGCTGGGAAAACTGGACAGCTACATGTAAAAGAATGAAATTAGAACACGCCCTAACACCATACACAAAAATAAATTCAAAATGGATTAGAGACCTAAATGTAAGACCAGACACTATAAAACTCTTAAAGGGAAACATTGGAAGAACACGCTTGAACATAAATCACAGCAAGATCTTTTTTGATCTACCTCCTAGAGTAATGGAAATAAAAACAAAAATAAACAAATGGGATTAAATGAAACTTCAAAGCTTTTGCTCAGCAAAGGAAACCATAAACACGATGAAAAGACAACCCTCAGAATGGGAGAAAAATATTTGCAAATGAATCAATGGACAAAGGATTAATCTCCAAAATATATAAAGAGCTCATGCATCTCCATATTAAAAAAACAAACAACCCAATCCAAAAATGGGAAGAAGATCTAAATAGACATTTCTCCAAAGAAGACATACAGATGGCCAAGAAGCACATGAAACGCTGCTCAACATGACTAATTACTAGAGAAATGCAAATCAAAACTACAATGAGGTATCACCTCACACCAGTTAGAATGGGCATCATCAGAAAATCTACAAACAACAAATGCTCGAGAGGGTGTGGAGAAAAGGGAACCCTCTTGCACTGTTGGTGGGAATGTAAATTGATACAGCCACTTTGGAGAACAGTATGGAGGTTCCTTAAAAAACTAAAAATAGAACTACCATATGAGCCAGCAATACCACTACTGGGCATATACCCTGATAAAACCATAATTCAAAAAGAGTCATGTACCACAATGTTCATTGCAGCACTATTTACAATAGCCAGGACATGGAAGCAACCTAAGTGTCCATCGACAGATGAATGGATAAAGAAGATGTGGTACATATATACAATAGAATATTACTCAGTCATAAAAAGGAACAAAATTGGGTCATTTGTTGAGACATGGATGGATCTAGAGACTGTCATACAGAGTGAAGTAAGTCAGAAAGCGAAAAACAAATATCGTATATTAACGCATATATGTGGAACGTAGAAAAATGGTACAGATGAACCAGTTTTCAGGGCAGAAATTGAGACACAGATGTGGAGAACAAATGTATGGACACCAAGGGTGGAAAGCGGTGGGGGGATGGGGGTGGTCGTGTGATGAACTGGGTGATTGGGATTGACATGTATACACTGATCTGTATAAAATGGATAACTAATAAGAACCTGCTGTATAAAAAAATAAATAAAATTCAAAAATTAATAAAAAAAGAAATGCACTTTTTATGGAAAATAACCTGTTTTGGAAAAAAGGTCATTGTATGTAACAGACAGTTGGTTTTAAATTCCAGCTTCATAAGTTAGTATATAAAATGAGAAAACCCAGTTCACATGAATTATTAAGTAATATATAAATAAGTATACAGTGCTTTTAAGGTAAAATGCCTGGTACATAGCAAATCCTCAAGGCATGTCAGCATTTACCATTCTAGAGATGATTTGTGTTTAAATATTACTAAACATTACTTATGAGGCTTTTGATTAAATGTTTTAAAGAAGATTAAGACCTTTTTATTTTTGACTTTGCCAGTTATGCTACAAAGTGGATTATCTCTGTAATGTGAGAACACTGTAGTTCTTGTTAATTTTTTTTATTGTTAGTTTCACTGCACAATATATCTAGTATCAAATAGTATTTGGCCAGGTATTTTATTGATGTTGTAATAGTTTAAAATAGACGAATAGTACAAAGAAAGTGAAAATGACCACTGGGGTCCCAGAAACCAGAACCTGCTAGTGAGCACGGGTAGTGGGTGGTGGGCAAACTTATGCACAAGATTCTAATGGATGCCCTTCGGTATTTTACTGGATCTGACCAAGCAATATCTTCTTTACACGGAGTAGTGGTGTTGAGCTTCTGGGCATAAACCTCTCATCATCTCAGAATAAGTCTGTGTTTGGGCTATGAAAATGTGGAAAGCCCACAAACAGTCTTAGAAGCAAGACCACGAAGTAATCCTGCAAAGACAGTAAAGCAGCAGCAATATAGTCATTACGCTCTAACTGGCTGGGCATTGATGGATCTTTGTTTATTTCACTGAATGGTAATATTAGGAAAGATTATTTAGGTGCTCTTCTAGACATCTCCTTTCCTTTTTTTTTTTTTTTTAATTAACCACCACCCTTGAGGAGTGATCGAGGATAGTTTAAACCAACTGACCTGGGTTGAAGAGTTCCTAAACTGCCCACACCATCTTGTTTCTCAAGACTGCCTTTAGTTTTGGTGAATGAGAAAGCACTTGTTGCCATTTCCTTTCTGAGAACTGCTGAGTTAGGAGGAAAGGAAGTGAGAGATGTTCGACTGAATTCTGTCCTGTGGGGGAAGTGCAGGGCTGGGCTGGGCTGTGCCTCTGAGCACAAGCTTCTACTTTTGTGGGGCTGGCTTCCCAAGTGTCTGGTTCCTCTTTCTAAATGTCTGTAAAATTGGTTTGAGCAGTCCTACCTAATCCCCTTTCTGGGAACAAATGACCCAGGGTTCAGGGAGTGGCTAACTTTCTTTGCCTAAACTCTGGGCCAGATTGGGAGTCTATGGGAGCCCTGACGTTGGATGTGGTTCTGCCTTAACTCACATGTTTCATCATTGTTTTACTGGATATTGAAATCATGCTTATAATATTATGTTACACCATTTTCCAGCATTACGTCAGTGTCTTTGGCACACTGGACCTTATTTGTCCATGAATTGAAAGCTTCTGCTTCCTTAAGAATGTATTGACTCCCCTGTTAATGTTGTGATTATCGTTGAAACTCATTTCTTGTGCTGTAATATTATCTATGCTGTTTGTTTGCAGGTGTTTGGGAAGTGGTGTGGTTGAGCTAAAAATATTCAGAAAGATTCAAAGAAAAAGTCTTCTGCCACACAAATTCTCTGATAGTCTTCTCAACGTATCTGTTACCATCTCAAATAGTTAATTACATGATTCTCTAAAGCCCTATAGATATATGTTGCTGCTAATACTTGATTTAGTCTGTTTTTGACTCATAATTCCACTACTGCAATTTAAGTCTAAAAATTACCTTTAGGCCGGAAGGCTCTGCGGTCAAGATTGCCTAGATTCAAAACTCAGTTTGGCCTTCTCCAGCTATGCGGTCTCAGGTGAATTTCATCATCTGTAAAATGGGTATAAAAATTAGCAATCACCAAGTAGAATTGTAGAAAAGATTAAGTAATCACAGCTTAAGCTACTATTGTCTCCTTTTCTTTAATCATAGAAAATAGGCAAGGGGAAAATATTTATTATCTACTATTTGCTAGGCACTATTATGAGCCCATGCAATCCTCTGTGAGGTAGACATCCTTTTATTTTCAGATGATTAAATTATGACTAGAAAGCTTAATCAACTGTCCTAAAGGTCACACAGCTAGTAAATCGTTCACACCTAGGTTTGCTTCTAAAGCATATGTCTTTTTCACTACACAACATAAAGAAAACTTTATTCATCTTTTCCCTCCCCAGGTTATAATGTTTCAGGGTCTCCCACCGTTGTCACACAATTATTTTGTATGTACGAAAACAACTGCATGACTTGATAGCTCATGAAATGACATGGAGGAAACTTAAATACATATTACTAAGTGAAAGAAGTCAGTATGAAAAGGCTACATACTGTTATGATTTCAACTATATGACATACTGGAAAATGAAGACAGTAAAAATATCAGTAGTTGCCAGGGGTTAGGGGAGAGGGAAGGATGAGTAGGTGGCACACATAAGATTTTCAGGGCAGTGAAACTACTCTGTATGATACTTTATTGGTGAATACATGTTATTGTACATTTGTCAAAAACCATAAAATGTACAACACCAAGAACCAACCCTAAGGTAAATTATATGGACTTTGGGTGATGATGTGTTAATGTAAGTTCATCAGCTACAACAAAGGTACCACTCTGGGGGGAATATTGATAATGGGGAGAGGTTATACCTGTGTCGGGGTAGAGAGTGTAAGGGAAATCTCTGTACCTTCCTCTCTAACATAAAACTACTCTAAAAAATAGTCTATTAAAAAACAAACAAGCATAAAGAAAAGCAACATGGGTAAGCGATGTAATCTAGAGAAGGGTAAGGAAAAATAATACATTTGCAAAGGAATTTAACTACTTGTCTATCTGCCTAGCATTATAGAGTGAAAAGTACCAAGACTAGGTTGGACAACTTGTGTTGACGCCCTGCTTGCTCACAAAGTTCCTGGGTGACCTTCAGCAAACTACCTCACCTTTCTGGATCTCAATTTTAAATATGCTTAAAATGGGGCGGTTGAGTTGATCTCTAACTTCCTTTCCGGCCCTAAAATTCCTGCCTTACAGCTAAGGACCCATCCCTACCTTTTTTTTTCTTTCAACCCAGACCAGCCACCCTAGCCTGAACCTTGTTCTTACTCTACTGCATACTTTTTGGCGTACCCACTGGGTCCTAAAACACAGCAACCGTTCGCAGTGACTGCGAAACTAAAGGGCAGGGGGGCGGGAGGACTGAACTCTGAGGGGAAAAAAAAAATGCATGAAAACCCAGAAGACTGACAGCAAGTGATAGAAACCTTTAGATGGAAGACTAGGCAGGGTAGAGCCGACGCTGCGCAGCGACGGCGGAAGCTGGAGGAGGGTGGGGCGGAGCCGAGATCCGATTGGACGGCTGAGGGGGCGGGGCCCGCGCTGACATGCCGGGGAGGAAAGAGGGAGGCTGCGCTGGCGTCGCCTGCCTGTTTCCGCCCCTTGGCTTCCCCGGAGCCTGGAGGGCGGGGCTCGCCATGGGACGTCACAAGAGGCGGGGCGACCCGGGGGTCCAGCCGGCGCGCGGGCGCGTTCCGCAGTCGGTGTTTGGTACTCTGGGTGCGTGGTAGTTTGGTTTCTGCTCCGGGTTCGCTGTCACAGCCCGTCACTCCCCGGAGCCCGGGACAGACAGGGCAACGCCCGTGTGTGTGTGTGTGAGCGGGACTCAGGGCAGAGGCGTCCTCTCGCTGTCTTTTTTTCTTCCTTTTATCCAAAGAAGGGGGCAGTTCTCGCGCTTGCCTTCCTGTCGCCCCGTTGGGAGCGGGGTTGGTGTGCGGAGTGGTTCGTCTTTTTTTGTTTTAAACTTGTGAGCGTTTTTGGTTTTGTTTTTATTTTTTTCCTCCCCTTTTTTTAGGCTCAGTGCCGTCTGGACTGGTTTCATTGGTCCCTGACTAACCGCTTTCTGCCCCTTCTCTCGCCACCCCCGCCCAAGGTCGCCCCTCTGCCCTCGCCCCTGGCCCGGGGGGTGGGAAGCTTTGTCAGGCTCCCTGCCCACTCGAGTCTCCGCAGCGTAGCAGCACCTGCTTCAGTATGAACGGGGTCAACGACCCCCCTCTTTTTATAAAAGATATTAAGCCCGGACTGAAAAACTTAAATGTCGTCTTTATTGTGCTGGAGATAGGTAAGTGGGGTCCGCAGCCCGCCTCGCCGCCCTGTGTGCGTCCCGGGACAGGAGGGAAGGGCGCCGCCGCCGCGAGCCGGGGGCTCCCGTCCCCCTTTCCTCCCTTTCCTCTCCCCTCCCCCATCCACGTGGCCCCGTTGGCCCGAGCTGGGGCCGTAGCCTACCTGCAGCGAGAACCCGGGGCTCGACCTCTTCCCTCCTTTCAGGTGCATTTTGATCCCGGAGGAGGAGTTAGCTTTTTGGAAGTCCTCATTATCTAATACATCCCTCCCCATTTTGATTTTTAAATCCTCACAGGACGCGTGACCAAAACCAAAGACGGCCATGAAGTGAGATCATGCAAAGTAGCAGATAAAACTGGCAGCATCACTATTTCCGTGTGGGATGAAATCGGAGGTCTTATACAGCCAGGGGATATTATTCGGTTGACCAGAGGGTAGGTGTGCATAAAAGGGTTGGGGGATCAGAGTGCCTCCCAAGTAGGAGTCTGCGGAATCGGAATTGGCTGATGCCCGGGACCTTGGCAAGTTCTAAAATTTCATCTTTTCTGTGGGCCGCCCCGAGGATTTTTAAGCCCCTTCAGTGTTAACCTTAGGTGATGGACGGCATTGGGATGTAACACCTTCGCCTTTAAAAGCAGTCAGTTTCAGCCGAATCTAAACAACCCCACCCTCAGTTTACAGATTAAGTAGATTTTTAAATACTGTTCTGGGATTACTGAGTCTTTTTAGTAGATTGTTAAAACTAACATAATCAGTACTTCATCTTTTTCATAAACTATTTAATATAGTTGTCACTTAGCTTTTTTTCCAACCTTTTCCCCTTTTTAATGACTTTTGAGATCCTGCCCGTATTTTATTTGTATACTCATTTAGACAGTGTGGACGTAAATCGAGATTGTAGCTGGAGAATTTAGTAGGTTTTGTAGTGTGTCAGATTTGTACTCGGATGTAAAAGTTGAGAGAGGAAGTTTACAATATCTGGAAGTCACGTTCTTGAAAATAATTTCTTGTGCCTACTGCTGTAAGGTCAATGTTGTACAAAAACAAAATGATGTGCAGAAAATGTTTGGCAGAAAGATGTCTATGATACCTCTGTCCAAAAGAGTTAGTTGGCAGATTGGCTTTTAAAAATAATTTACTACAACCTTTTTTTTTTTGATTAGTAATTAGACTGCCTTTAAAGATTTACCAAGTATTAGGAGGATAAAATGCCAGAAAGGGGTCTTAAAAATAGATTTTGGAAGCTTTGTGGTCAGTAGAATTGTAATAATTCATTGGTCATAACTGTAGGAAAAGTGGGTGGAGATTGACGTTGGCAAAGTAAATAGAATCTCAGAAAAGTGTTGGATCACCCTGAAAGTAGGAGCTTAGAGCCCTTTGATAGTATTTTACAGGTCTTACAACATCTTCAGGAAGTGAGGCATAGTATCATCAAAGAAGGAAGTGAGAGTCAGGACATTTTTTTTCTTATACACTGACTCATTATGACACTGGCTATGTCTTTTAAACTTCCACATCTTTAACTTGCACAAAAGAGAATTTCTACCTGGGAGGATATGGTAAGAATTAGCATAATTAAAGTTTTTTGGCTGCCAAAGTATCTCATCCAGTGATTAGAAGTTATTTTATACACTGTAAACGGCATCTCTTTTCAATTATTTCGTATTTTGTAGTCACGGAAAATACATAGATGTGTCCATGAAAAAAACTGGAAAAACTAAGTCAGTAGCCTTATAGTATCTATAGGATTTTAAGGAGTATAGTTACCAAGGAGTACAGTTTAAAGGAAAATTCAAAACCAAAGAAACTCTACTGTTACTTCAGTGTAACCTTGAAGTTATTACAGTTTTCAACTTCCTTTTCTGTAAAATGGGAATATTTATACCTTACTAAAGTAACATATCTAGCAGAGTCTGGCCCATTGTAAGGCCCTTAAATTCTGGTTGAATCTAGCTTTTGAAGAAAGGTATACAGCTCAATAATGGTAATTTGAATATTGGGATGCATATCAGAAAACCCTGCAAACATTGATCTCATTCCTGAAATAAGTGAAAGTTAAATGTTTTAGTTGTAGTGACTTCAAATTTTCTCTCAAAATAGGCATTAATTTTTACTTTAGTAAGGTGAAATATTAGTGCACTGTCTCCTAAGTCACTTTTTGTGTAACTTAAAAGTGGTGAATGGAGTCTTTAATAAATAACCTTTACTAAATGAAGAGAAATATATAATGTGAAATGAGAAAAATTTTATTAACCTGTATTAAAAGATGAACTATCATTATACTTAAGCAATATTTGGTTATAATTTATCTTTCTAAATCATGAAGTTACCATAGTAGTTGTACAAAGAACCACTGAAAACCAAGCCTTGGGTTTATTTTATAATATTGATTAATTTACATTTGTCTTAGATTTGTGAATAGGATTATTTTATCTAATGATGCTTCCTGCATTCAAAATTGTTCTCAGTAAATAATTGTTCAGCCAAGTTGTTGCTAAAAACTGGGAATTTGGAAAAGCAGATAAGCGAAAGATTTGTGATCATGGTTTTTTAGCCCCTTGATTAAATTTTACTAAATTTTCAGTAGCTTAGGAATAACACATACTAGCCTATGTGTTTTATGGAGGCAAAGGAAAAAATATATCAGTATCTGGTAGACCAAGTACATGCGTGTAAAAGTAAACACTAGGATGTTGATTTTATATGCCCTGTGTTTGAAAAGTAATTCTGCTTGAATCTCTGCAGTTTGAATGTTCTCCCTTTCTTAATTGACTAAAGATGTGATCTTTGGAGTATAACAATGCTTGCTTTGCAAAAAGATTTCTATTTTCTAGAGTTAGTTATTGTTTATATAATTATGTCAAAATTTGGCGGTAGAGTTTTCTTTGCATTATTCCTTAGTAAGTAACAAGTTAATCAATGGTAGATACAGGGTTTGAGCCCCGCCTGCACCCCAATACAAAAAAAAAGTATAAAGATTTATTTGATTTAAGTAGAAGGAAATATACATATTTCCATAGAACTGATGTTTCTTTTCTTTCTAGGTATGCATCCATGTGGAAAGGATGTCTGACACTTTATACTGGAAGGGGTGGAGAACTTCAAAAAATTGGGGAGTAAGTATCAAGATGCATTTCATATAATTGAATAAATTACAAATAATATGTACAGAATAACTGGTAGGTATAAACTATCAACCTATTTGTTGACTTTTTGACTGTAAACTGAATGCTTGCAGCAGCTTAACTTTGCATGTATGTGCTAGTTTAACACCTATCAGTACTGTTTCCTGTGGTTGAGAATGTCAGTTTTTCCTGGCAAAGAGCATTAAGAAGCTGCACTTGAGACAATCCCCAGTGGGACCGTTTCTGTAGGCTTTGGGAATGTATATCTTTCAGATGTCACAAATGCCATTTGAAGTAAGTTCTGTATGTAAAAGGACTTGCAGCAATGACATTTGAAGTCCTGTATTTATCCACAGTCTAGGTACCGTACAGGCAGCCACAATGCAAGCTTCTATAAACTACTACCGTGGTAATCTCCACCCTGACTTGGAGGAACCATCCTCTCTAGGGGTGTAAAGGTAATTCAGCCTCCATGCTGGCCTAGACATTTGGGATGTACTCATAAAGTATGGTGTAGGCAATGAGCCAAATCATAAAATCCATTCTGTTTGGTTAATGCCTGACATCAACTTAATGCCTGTCAAAATAGAGGATATCTAAAGAGAGAAGCCACAAATGGCACCACAAATAAATAAATAAATAAAAGAAGGAAGGAAGAATGTGTTCTACACTACAGGAATAAGATACTTTGGGAAAAATAAGCAATCTTGCTAGCTTTTAAAGATCAGAAACTGGTAACACTTTGCTTTCGCTTAGGAGGAAAATTAGGATTCACTTATGTTCGTACTTAGAGTAGTAGTAGAGCAATGTGTTATGAGAGGTCTTAGCATCAATATTACAGAAAGATTGAGGATCCTGTTCTGACTTTCATGTATACAGAGGTATTTATAATAATGGAGGTCAGTTATGTGAAGAACCACTGGGGGTCACTCAATACATAGTGACTTTCAGTCCAGGAGTTACCAAAACTGATTCTGATTTATTTGTGGGTTTTGTGGGTTGAGGAGCTAAGAAAATGCTTGTGTGTAATGTTTATCAATATACACCATAGTCAGCTGATAAGAAGCATTGGGATAAACCGTGTCTTGATAGCCAGTTGTCTTTATTCATGCCTGCAATATCCACTTTTAACCTTGAATGATTATCTTTGCAGATTCACAGTGATTGGTCAAAGAGGGACGGGATGAAAGTGTGTGAGTGGATCAGTGCAAATCCATCACCATTGCTGGAAAAACTCTGGAACCCTAATAAACATGGTTCAGAGGCATCAATCAGCCTATGTGGAAAAACAGGACAAAGATGTGTTTCTGTGTCCCTGATCTTTGATAAGGACAGAAGAAGAATTAAAATACAAAATAGAATGTTTTAAACATTGTAGGCAATCAAATATTTGATTTTTTTTTTTAATGAAACATAAGCATTTAGAAAGTTTTTGTTGTAAATGAATAGAGTTAGTTAACATATTGCTGTTTGGTAATTCATTTGACATCTACAGTCTTTATTCCTGAAAGTTATGCATGTTATGTAAAGAAAGGTTGATTATTTCAGAAGTCATTCAAATTGTCCTTTATTGTCTTTCAGATTTTGTATGGTTTATTCAGAAGTGCCAAATTTCAGTGAACCTAACCCAGATTATCGAGGACAGCAGAACAAAGGGGTAATTAATCCAAATGTATTGTCTGTTTTTATGATTAGGCTAATTTTAACTACGTACTATAAATCTGTGGCTAGGTTGCCAAGCTCTTCATACCCTAAGTATAATGGAGACAATTTTTAAAAGAATCTTTTTAAAGATTCTTTAATGGAATTCTTTTCCATTTTATATGGTTTGTGAGTGAGTCTGTATAGGTATCTGTAGTATCGTATATGAAATGTACAGTCAGCCCTCCATATCCATGGACCATTCAACCACCTGGGATTGCACTGGTTGAATTTGCTTATGCAGAATGTTCCTATACAGAGGGCTGACTACAGTATGCCACATTGCACAAGAAACTTCAACATCTTCAGATTTTGGTATCTGGGGGGTCCTGGAACCAATCCCCCTGAGATACTGAGGGACGACTGTATGTGCCATTTAGCAGTTTAGCACTTTTGAGGAGCAGGGAGTAATATCAGGAAGGTGTAAGATGTAACAGAAGCTTTGAAAGGTCTGGAAACACTCCTGAATATTTTAACATTGAAAGGACTTGGAGAAATCTTTTTAAATTGTTTAAAAACCCTTGAAAGTTTAAAAAAAAACAATGGCTACAACATGTTATAATAATATGGTTTTTTGAAAATCTTCATTTGATTACATTAAGGCATTTTTTTAATAGGCACACAGTGAACAGAAGAATAATTCCATGAATAGTAATATGGGTACAGGTACATTTGGACCAGTGGGTAAGATTTTTTTTTTTTGGTATATTTGTGATCAGGTGTAAGAATTAAGGGAATCTGTCTTATGAAAATATAACTGATTTTTCTAGAAAGCAGATTCCCTCTTAAGCTAATTTATTGAGCACAGTCTATATTTAAACATTTGGGCCAGTTACTGGGTGAACGTTGGCTAATAATAAATCTAAGTTTTGGTGATTCATTATGTTATTTTCCATTGATTTTTACAAAATTTCTGTAATCTAGTGATTATTGATAATAGATGCAGAATAACTGGTTATTTTTGTGTACTGAAAGCAGTTTATCTTCAGATTGATGCTCACCTTAGTTTTTCACATGCTCATAGCTGCCTCTTTAAAAGATTGGCCTTTACCCCTCAAATACTCTCAAAGGTCAGTGGTTCTTACATCCTTGTTAAGGGTCTTTTGAAGCCTTTATTCTTAAAGACCAGAGGAAAAGTCTTTTGTGACTGGAGTTCATTAAGGTGGCTGAAGTTTTATTTGACCTGTTGTCTACATGTTTGAGCACAGCTGATGATCATTATGCTGTAGGACGCTTTGGTTTTTCCTTTAAAAAGTTAGAATTACGTGTCTCTTTTAAAACATTGTTAACCTTATTTGAACCAAATGCCAATACTTATATACCATTTTGCTTTTGCTTTTTCCCTTATAATGTAGGTAGTGCATTAACTATGCTTTTTTCCTGCTTTATTGATTTCTCATTCTATTACCCAAGTTGTTCTTTTTTCCTCTCCCTAGTAATGCAAGCATCAAGTTAATATATTTACAGTAATTATACATTTGGGAAAACCTAGGACTCAAGCTGAGTTTTTTCCAGTAGTTTAAAAAAATAAAATAAAATAAATAAATAAAGGAGTTTGTTTTCCATAATACTTGTAAGCATTAATAGCATGTGTTACAACTTCAAATAGATATACTTCTATTTGAAAATGGTGATGATTTTTTATATTCTTTTTTAGGAAACGGTGTTCAAACTGGCTCAGAAGCAAGGGGATGCCAATTTTCATATGCTGGTAGAAGCAATGGCCGGGGACCTGTAAATCCACAGCTACCAGGAACAGCTAATAATCAAACAGTCATGACCACAATAAGTAATGGCAGGGACCCTCGGAGAGCCTTTAAAAGATGACCTATGCCAAATACACACATGTAGTTTTTAAACTACGTGCCCTACTTGAACACTTACTGCACTTTTATTTATTGTTAACTGTGAAAACTGTCCTTTATCGGTTTCCTTTTATGTTTTTGGTTTGTTAACAAGAGTGGTTTGTTTTTTATAGCAGAACTATTAAGCGGCTCGAGTCTCCTATTGAAGAATGGGAACACTGAAGAATAGGGGCATTTAGTTTTAGAGCAAAAAGATCTTTCGATATCCTCTAAAATACCTGCACCCATTTCATGGGTGAGTTACTTACGACATCAGCATTTTAGCCTCTATGAGTCTATTTTCTGTATAAACTTTGTAATTTTTAAAATAAGGCTTAGTGGGAGATGTTCTTTTGGCTTAAAAACAGATATGGCCAGCTAAAGCAATAACCACCAAAAAAGCAAAAACATGGTTAATGCTAACAGCAATTTTTGAGTGTTTGTGACTCCAGGAATGATTGACTTCTCCATTGAGTGACTGCCATTAAGATTTTCCAGGGACTGAATCATCGTAGACTCTTGTTCTGTTACCAAAAAACATATTCTTTATCAGAATTATGGAATAGAATGTGATCTGTATTATAACAAGAAATTTTTAGAAGAAAGCTACATTTACTTTATCTTAGGGTAGTCCTGTTAATACTTACCAGCTTTGTGCATTACACTGAATGGGAATTTAAAACTGAGGCCTTGAATGTTTATTTTCTTAAACTACTATGTCAAATATTGAAGTTTAATTTGAGGGAGTTATGAAGTCATAATAAACATTGATCTAATTTTTACAAATTATGGTAGATAAATATTATAGTGAAGGTAATTCAAATTGAATTTATGTAGAAAAATG
The DNA here is from genome assembly GCF_059928025.1 of Delphinapterus leucas. NCBI lineage: Eukaryota > Metazoa > Chordata > Mammalia > Artiodactyla > Monodontidae > Delphinapterus > Delphinapterus leucas. Next base: position 42,898,930 of record NC_143136.1, on the reverse strand, counting down.
TAATCTTAATTTATGGCGTCCTAGGTACTTGCAGAAACGCAGCCTGGAGTGAAATTCCTAGGTTCTTACTTTATTTGAGGGTATGTGTGTGTGTTTATTGTCAGTTTCTGAACACAATTCACAAAGCCTTATCAGCAACAGTTAAGAAATGGCTCTCTCAAAGAAGCAAATACAGCTTTATTTAGAAATGTAAAGGTAGAAGTTATTTATGTGTTGTAAGTGGTGTCCAGTTCCACTTTTTACTGTATGGTGGATAACTGGTAAATTTTTCCTTTGTTGGAATTAAACTCTTCTTCAACATTATCTCTTGAATAAAACTTGCGTTAATGTTAACAGACCTACCTTACTTTTGCTCTTTTAATGGTTTACAATGGAGAGCCAGTACCTTTTACTGTAATTGTAATGATGACTTCAGCCTGGTGACTACTTAGCTTTGTATTTGTCACTGTGTCTTTTTTCCCCACCTCAAATAACAATAATTTAAGTGGACTTTGTTTTCTGAAAGTGGCATAGCGTTTAAATATAAAAATTTGTGCCGGGTATTTGTTTGCTCTAATCCAGTGTGTCTAACAGGTATTTCAGTATGTCACATATTAGGCACTGTGTGGATAGTGTTAAGGGGTAGACGAAATAATGAATAATCTCAAGAAGCTTATTGTTTATAGTATTTCAGTAACTGCGGATTATATGTTATAGAAATAAGTTTTTCCTTTATTCGTATACTGATGATTCTAGTTAATTTGGCTTTGTGACTAGTATTTTTTTAAGATGTTCACAAAATTACAGATGTTTGGAGTAAAAAAAAATTACAAATTAGTACATAATTTTTTTTTTTTTTAAACCTCAGTAGATGTAGGAGCACTAACACTGAGTTATTTGTGGGAGACTAGTGTTAAAGGTCATTTTAAAAGAAAGGATTTTGGAGTTCTGGAAGATTAAAATAATCAGGTATGGATTGCTGAGCTTCCAATCCTGGCCTTATTTTCTCTTCACCTGTGATGTTGGGCAAGTTATTCCACTTGAAACCTCTGTAAGCCAGGTTCCATAACTATAAAAACAAGTGAGTAATATTACCCCTTTGTATAGTTAAGATTTTCCTGTGTGAATGAGTAGAATGACTTCTGGCTCATAATAAGCAGTCAAATGTTTGTTGTCTAGTCATACCTCGAGAACAGAAGAAAATGCAGGGTTAGGTGTGGAAGTATTGTTACCCTTTATTGTGTTGAGATTAAGTAGAGAAAGACCTTATCTTTTACTTTTGTAATTGACATTTGCCTCAATCATTTAACCTTGTTGTTCTGTATTTTTTATCATTTATTAACAAATTTCTTTTTTCTTAAGGAAAGCCTTCAAAACCAAAGCAAGGTGAGTTACAATCCGTAATGAATATTTGCCTTCCCAGCCTGCTTGGACAGTACTCATCAAGAAGTTAAGAGGAAGAAAGTTTCCTACCTTCCTCCTTCCTGGTGCTTTCAGCTATCAACTTTTAAATAAGTTTAAACACCTACTGAAAACAAAACCCATTTAGTATAGAAATGCACACTGCTAGGTTTGGGTCCCACTTTATTTTTACAAACCAGTTCTGAAGTGGATTGAAGTCTCATTAGGCAGGTGGCCCCTCCTGTCTAGGCAGGTTGTTTGGGAGTTGCTACAGTACAGACATGGAAAGATGAAACCCATAAGCACAGATGATGATGTATAATAGTGAAAGCTGCAGTATGCTTTCCCATGGACACTTAGACTGGTTTTCCTATAGTATACCAACTCAATTTTGCTTTGTTCCTGTAGTTTTAGTAATTGTGTTTTAAATTTGAGGACAGTTTAGCTTTAGGCTACCCTAAATATTTGTATCACTGAGTATTTGTCACTTGTATTTTTATCATTTAACATTTTAAGGGTGTTTAATTTTCTGGGTTGAGTAATAATGCCAAGGGAGTGATACTAAAAACAAATAGATGTGAGGTTAGTAAAAAAGTAATCTTATGATATATAAAGAACATTTAAAGTATAGGAAGTTTTAAGATAAACTAAAAAGTTTTCTCAGAAGGTGCAAATTGAGAGTATTTTACATCAGTCTTAAGACACAGTAGCAGTTGTTAGTTTATGTGGATCTGACATTCCAGTTTACTTACTGACGTGTCTTCCCTTTTCTTATACCTTAATAATACCATTAAGTATCATAATGTACCATAATGACTGATTGCTCCAAGCACTTTTAGGCTGCCATGACTCTTAAGAGACTTTAATGTATTCACAAAAGTTCTAGAGACAACAAACCAGAAAACCATGTGAAAAGCAGTATCAACATGGAACACTTTTCCACACCAAAGTCTGTTTTCCTCTAGACTTGTTCTTGGGAAAACTTGCCCTATGATGGCCTTTTTTTTTTTTTAATAGCCTATTTTCTTTCTCTTAATTTGTTTTATCCCCTGTCTTATGAAGGTGAACATTTCTAGTAGAAGAGGGTCACAGTCGATCTCTGGTATGGGTTTAATGACAGGGGTAAAAGCAGATATACTTGGCCATAGTGAAAATCTGTGTATTGAGGTTCCAGCCAATTATTAAGTAAGTAGCCATAATGACTAACAGTTAAGTTATGCTTCTGAGGAAATCTAATTGTGACCTTGGAAAAACAGCACTATCATGAATGATGATATGTTAGGACCCGAGGGAGAAAAACATTCTACTTTCCAGGTGTATTCAGGTTTTTTCCAAATTCCTCAAGGTTTGCTTTGTTAGGGATGCACAAGAATTTGTCTTCCAGATCTGTGACCACATTTCTCCAGGTTTCTGAGCTAAAAGGGTATAATGATGTTTCTTAAAGCACTAATCACAGGCAAGAGAATCAAGTCCAGACTGACAAGCCCCTTATTTAGTATGTTTCCTCGTTAAGAACATTATGTCCAAAGATGTTAGGAAGAGCTGTTTACCACAATGAGATAGATAATCAGTATGATGTAAAGAAGATGAACATTTTAACAAGTTTGGTTAGTAGACATTTAATCACTTAAGTCTTTTTAAAGGTCTTGATAGGTAATACACAATCTTACTGTGACTCCCAAAGTTTTAAAAACATGCCTCCTGAAAACTTAGGGACTAGATGTTGAATTATATTAGAGCCCAGGTCTCTTGAGACTGTTGACACACCACAGTCCTCACTGTCATACCATGTGTATTGTCTAACAGCCTCAACTGAAGGACCATTGACATGTCCTTAAAAATCAGGTCTTTAACCATTTTCAAAAATTTGAGTACATTTTAAAAAATTTCACGCCATCAAAATTTATGCTTTTGGACATAGAAGAGACAGTCCAGTTTTTTGGTCCACAAATTGAATAGATGTTGAATAAAACTTTCAAAGAATGGTTTATAAACCTATATGAGATTCTCCCCAGGAACTTGTTAAATGTATGGATTATTTCTCTACCAGAAGGAGAGTTTATAAGTGTAGGTCTGGGAGAGCTGCACTTGAAACAAAGTCCCTGAAAACTTTTGTCCCCTACCCTTGATCTCTCCCATTAACAAAGAAATAATTTTGAAGTGTATGTACACACATACACGTACCAGTTTATCTTTGTGAGGCCAGAACATACCAAGGTTCTGTATTATAAAATGTGGAAGAATTGTACTTGGAAGCATATATCTATGAAGGTCAGAATTGATGGGTAAAGCAGAGTAGTTCCCAGCAGAATGGAGTTTTGAGTATGGCCTCTGGATGTGAGCTGAGCACTGAGTTTTGAATTAGGTTCAAATAGAATATTTTAAGGTCAGATTACCCATAGTGGAATTGCCTGGCTTCCTTTGGACCTATATAGATCAAAGTGAAAATAAGCCTTTTCACCCTAGGTTTCTGTTAAAAAAAAAAAAAAAGATTTTATTGTTGCTTATTTCAGCAAATCTGTTTGCAGCATCTACCTTCCTCCTATCCCCCAAAGCGTTCCTCAGTTTCCTACTTTATTATGTAGAGAGATGCTGGTGGGGTTGGAGGCATGATAAATATTACTGAGAATGCCTACAGAACCTACCACTTACAGATCTTAATCCTGTTCTGTCCAGAGAGATGGATACCATAAATACTTTACATAAAGAAGTAATATACCAGGTATGATTTGACTGCCATGTGGGGCTAGTCTTTTGTTTTAAATATTTATAACCCTAGTAGGGAGCTGAGTAAGACCTCTGACCTAAGTCTCTGGATTAATTAAGATAGAAAACCAATAGAAACAGGGTAGTCAGCACGATTAGTGCCATCTACTGGGTGATTACTATATCGTTTCAGCAGTATAGAAATCTGGCTTAATGTGAGGAAAAGCTTCCATTATTTCATCATTGGATAGGAGTTTTTGATGGTTTAAGCATCATGTGGAAGATCATTAAGGAGAAGCTGGGCTATCTGTTTAATTCTAGTTTATGAACAGGCAGTGCCGACATCAAAAATAAATTCCCCCCAGTTAAGCAGGTTTATTAAACCCTGAACTGCCCCTAAAGCTACAGAAAATACGGGAATAGTTGCCAAGTTTTGTATGCTTGTTACATTTAACAATAATACTGGTGGGACGTGTAAACTGTTAAAAGTACCTTTGGGTGGGTGGTGGTTTGGTAAAAACAATTGAAGTAGAACACGAACTGCCCTTATAAATTTTATTCCTTTACTAGTGGTAGTTTGTCAAATCCTGGCCAAGTGACTGCTGTTGTTCTTGGAGCTATGTTAGCTTTGCAGAACATAACCTATTTTAAATGCCAGAGACAATGTGCTTTGGTGGAAAGAACTGGTTTTGAACTGAGGAGATCTTGGTTTGAGGCCTAGATCTACTATTTACTGGCTCTATAATCATGAGCTTCATTATAAAATGAGGATATTGGGGCTATATGCTGGCAGGGCTATGAGAACTATGTGAGTCAATGTATGCAAAGCATCTGTTCTGTATCTAGGGCTTAACAAATGTTATGTTCTTTCCCCGTGAGCAGTGGAAATAAGAGGCGAATATTGGTCATTTCTCCATGCCATTAGTAGGAGACGGTCTTTTCTATAATTTAAAATCTGGAATATTAAGCAATTTATATAATTGCAATTAGGTTTTTAAAAAAAAAAACACAAGATTTTACAGTCTTCTGGGTGCAGAAAAGTACGTGTGCTGACAATTTACCACGATTATGAGGATAGCATGTCGGCTTGAGTCTTCATCATGAAGTCTGCCCAATACCTGAGTACCCTGTGCTGTTTTTCCATTCACCTTTGTCCAGAGGGTGAGGGCATGATTATGAAGGTACAGGGGAAGAGGAAGGATGTGTGGGCCAGGGTTTGTGTCAGGGAGGAGGTCAGTGGCCAAGGGGAGAGCAGAGGGTGCTGGAAGGAATTCTATCTTCCCAGTGACAGTCCTCAGGATTGCTGTGTATCCAGAGTTTGCTGGTTTGCTTCTGATAAAGTATTAGGTAACTTTCCCCAACGTTTTATTATGAAAAATTTCAAACATGTTGAAAGAATTGTAGTGTAAACACCTGTGTACTCACCAGCGTGATTTTACCATTACCATCTATGTCTTTTTTCTTTTTTAAAATTTTATTTATTTATTTAGTTTTGGCTGTGTTGGGTCTTCGTTGCTACGAGCGGGCTTTCTCTAGTTGCAGCGCGTAGGGGCTACTCTTTTGTTGTGGTGCGCGGGCTTCTCATTGCGGTGGCTTCTCTTTTGCAGAGCACGTGCTCTAGGCACGCAGGCTTCAGTAGTTGTGGCACCCAGGCTCAGTAGTTGTGGCTCAGGGGCTCTAGCACGCAGGCTCAGTAGCTGTGGCGCACAGGCTCAGCTGCTCCGCGGCATGTGGGATCCCCCCAGACCAGGGCTTGAACCCGTGTCCCCTGCATTGGCAGGTGGATTCCTAACCATTGCGCCACCAGGGAAGCCCTATGTTTGTTTTTATTCATCCTATCCTGGACATCCATTAGTCCATTTTTAATACATTTCAAATAAATTGGAGACATCAGTGCACTAAATATTTCTCTATTTCAGCATGCCTGTTCACTAGATTTCAAGGTTTTGCTGTTTTTAGTGTAAAAATTACAAAGAAACGCACAAATCTCAGGTGTACATTTGTGAGTTTTAATAAATGCTTATGCCACCTGTTTAACTCCAGCCCCTATGTAGATATGGAACATTGCCATCACTCCAGAAACTTCCCTCATGCATCTTCCCAAGCAAACCCCCCTCCCCATGGCTCCAGTGGCAGTCACTTTTCTGATATTTTAAAAACCACTCTTAGCTTAAATAAAGGTAAAAGTTTCACATGTGCCAAGGGCAGCTCTAGACTGCCTCACTGAGCTATGTAACTCCTGTTCCAGCCATGCCAGAGTGCTACCAAACCCAGCACCCTCACTCACCTCACAAGTGTAATTCCATGACCTTGGTATTTTTTATTCTGTCTTGTTTCAATTTAGCTCCAGGACTGCCCTTACTAATATCTATTTTTTTCCCCCTCAAGATTTACATCTGACATCCTAGATTCTTGGGGTAGAAACTGCTAGAATGAAGACCAGCTGAGTAGGAGGGCTTGCAGTCCCACGGGTGTGGCTGGAAGGAGTTGGCTACCTGGAACATACCATCTGCCCCAAGCAGCTCTGAGTCAGGAGTTGGAAGGGGAACCTCTGGCAGGACATGACATGAAGTCTCTGGGATGGAGTTCCAGGCATGCAAGAGGCACCTTGGAACTTCAGTGTTTGCAGGTCAAGTGCTCAGCTATTTAGCACATTTTGAGTCGAAAACTCTGATTTTCTTAAGGTTTGAGCTGACCAGAAGTGTCTTCTGCTCCTTATGGTTTTGCCTTTTCTTCTCACAGGTAGGGATTCAGAGTTGTTATACTCAAGAGAGTAAAAGTTCCTTGCCAAGCATAGAGCCCACCACTCTCAGTCTATAGGGAAGCATCCCTGGATGAAACACACTAAAGAAAACACAATTGTGTGTTCTTTCCCAGTTCGTGCACACATGTTTATATACACACATGTTAATCACTGCCAACAAAGCTTTTTCTGCATTAAGCTCCGCATTTCCCAGTCTTAGGTATTTTCCTTTTTTCATTACTTGGTCTTTCCACTTCTCTGATGGGTGACCCATAATTTATTGAGCACTTACTATGTGCCAGTACTATGCTAGTGAGTTCCCTATATTATCTCATTGATTCTATTAAATGACCCTGTGACGGAGGTTTTGTTATCCTCACAGATTACAGATAAAAAGACTAAGATTTAGGAGGATTGACATAATTTGCCTGAGATCACACAACCAGGAATTTGTACTTTCAACTACCTAGCAATATGGAAACTGGGAGGCTTCTGCTGACTCACTGGACAGTGTGGACAGGAGATGAGGTTTGAATTGGTTTTAAAAGGGAGTGTAAATTCAGCTGTAGGTAGAGGCGGAGATGGAGAACAGGAATACAGAATTTGACTAATTCACATTTTCACTTGGAATTAGTCATACTTTAAATGTCAACTGAATATATACCCAATTAGTTAAGGAAATTTAGTTTACAACAGAGGTGGTATCTTGATAGGGAAACTGGAATATTTAGATCCCCTCCTCCCAACACACACAAATATTAGAAGAACATGGGTGAATTCCCCCATTATTTGGGAATGGATAAAACTTATTCTAACAATGGCTCAAAATCCAGAAACAAAGGAAGGATTGCACGATTAAAAAAGCATAAAGACAAATGATAAATTGGGAAAAATATTTAAATTTATATCACTGACAAAGAGCTAATAGTCCTAATATATACAAAGCTTGTAAAAGTAGAGAAGACCAATCACTCTGTAGCGATTGATAGCGAAAAAATGGACAAGAAATATAGGCAGTTCACAGATAAAATCCAAATGGCTCCTAAGCATATGAGAAGAATGCTCAACCTCACTCATATTGAGAGATGCAGATTAAATTGCCACTGAGATACCGTCACTCACTTTTAGATTGACAAAGATATTAAAGTTTGAAAACATACACTATTGTATGGGCACTGACACTATGAGAAACAGGCACTTTCCTTCATAGTGGGAGGGAATACTAATGGTCTAATCCTTAGGGTTAGGAGGTTGGGGGATTTGGAAATTTTACATTTGAATTCGCCCTGTGACTCAACAACCTTGTCTTTGGAGTTCTATCCCTGTGACAGATTGCAAATGACTGCTAGAATACCTCTGCCTGTGTGCGTATCTTTGGGTAGTCACCCTCTTCCCCATAACAATGAGCTTGTCTGAGTACCCTAGGACAGTAGCAAAGTTAACGCAAGCAGAAGATTGAAAAGTACTTGTGCACTGGGTCTTGTTTTCTCTTGACGTGCTTGGAACCCTGAGAGTGCAACAAGAACGTATAAGTGAGTGCTAGCTAGCCTACCAGAGGGTGAGAGGCCACTCGTGGCTTCTTGGCCAGCAGCTGACCGACCTCCCAACATGTGAGTGAATCTACCTTGGACTCTCCAGTTCCAACTGAGTTGACAGCTGACTTCAGTCACATGAGTGAAAACAGCAGAAGGAAGGACAGGGCTGAGCTCTGCCCAAATTGCTGACCTACAGAATGTTGAGCTAATAAATGATGTTGCTCTATGCCACTAAGTTTTGAGGTAATGTGCTATAGATAGCAAAAGCTAACTGATACAATACTGAAGATACTCTGATACAAAATTGAAAAGACATGTTCACTGAAGCATTGCCTATAATAGCAAAAGACTGGAGACAACTCAGATGTCCACCAGTTCAGGGATGGTTGAATACCGTGCATTCACTCAGGGAATACTAAGCAACGGCAGCAGACGTCTCTACATTTACGAAGTGATTTTCAGGATATACTGTTAAGTGGAAAAAAGCAAGGTACAAAATAGTACATATAGTGTGCTACCTTTTTTAAAGAAAGGGGAATGTGAATATTTTTGCTTTTATCTTTAAAAATGGTAGAATTGACAAATTAATGAAAAATGATTTCTTAAAGGAAAGGGAAGAGGACATGAATGGAAGCTAGACTGCACTAAATGTTCTTTGTTTTGTAGCTATAACTTTAGAATTATGGAAATGTTTTGCATATAGCTGTATACAAACACACACATATATAAAATCATGAGAAGACCCCAGCTGAGCACATGTGAGACTCACTGGGAGGTTGGCTGAGATGCCAGCAGAACTCACTGGGAAGCCACCCATTTGGGTGCTGCCAAACTCTCTGGGAGGTTAGTGCCCCTATGCGGCTCCTGAGCTGCGGCTGCCTGCGACTATAAGAACAGGCAGGGGAGAGCACAGTGAGGCCTGGAAGAGAGACCCCTTCCGCCTCCAGGGTCCCTCTGATGTCCTCTAACGATAAAGCTTAACATCTTGCCAGCTGGCAAAAGAGAAATGTTTCTAGGGTCCAGCTCCAGAATCACACATTGGAACAAAGAGGGGTGGGTTTGGAGCTGCGGAATGTTAAACTGATAACTGGCACACATACTGAGGTATTTATAGATGAAATAATAGGATGTCTGCAATTTGCTTCAAAATAATTCTGTGGGTGGGGTATAGATGAAGCAAGATTATTCACATGTTGATAACTGTTGAAATTAGGACTGGTTTATAAAGGTTTATTATACTCTTCTCTAATTTTTATATATGTTTTTCTCATATATATATGACTATATATATATGACATTTGTTTTCTCATGTATATCATGTGTATCTCATATATATGAGATAAACGTATCAATGCATATGCATGTATATATGTATGTATAAACGTTTCCTACTCATTTTCATTATAAAACGAGTTTAAAAATGTGAATGCAAACACAGTATCTGTTCCTAGGAAGCCTACATTTTATATTGTAATCTAGTAAGCTAGGACTGCTAGAATTTGGGAGAAGCCAGCTATCAGCCATATGCAATCTGAGTATGCCCTGACTGGGAAGACAGAACTGTCACTCTGGCTGACAATGAGAGAGAAGGGGATTTCCCTCCTATTGGCAAGTTTGGGGTGGAGCTAGGAGGCCAATACAGGTAGCAACATGTTCTTAATATTGAAAGGGGCCAAAACAGTTGCCTTAAATGAGTTAAGGTGTGTCAGCACTTAAAACAGTGCTTAGGGTGTTCTAAGTGCTATGTAAGTGTTTGTTGTTGCCGTTATTTCATGTTAATGATTTTCCCATTATCAACTAACCTGAAATATGCCCTTTGCTGACAAGGCCCCCTCCTTCCCTCCTGCGGTAGTATCTTCAAGACTCCTTATAACCCAGAAATTCAGACCTTGAACTGTTGAAGGAGAGAGCTGACTAGTACCCAAGAGTGTCTTGGTTTCCTCTTTTTCTTGCTTTTCTAGGGGAGAGGCAGCCAGCAGTACTGGTTACTGCAGCAAATGCAGCAACAGTAGAGGCTACTAGCAGTGCTGGGGGCAGAAAGGTGGCCACGGCAAAAGTGCAGGTCACAGCGAGGGCAGCAGAGCCTGCAGCACACAGTGGGGCCCTGGACCAGGGCAGGGTACTGATGGGGCCCCGGAGGAACTCAGTGCCCAAAGGGGCATTGTAGGCACCATGTAGGTAACTTCCAGAGCACAAGGAAGTAGATGAGACATCTGGCCACATGGCAAGGGTGGGGTGGGGTCGTAGATGCCAAGGGGTTTAACAGTTAGTGGGACGAAGTTGATTAAACCTTGACTGGAGATTTTGGAGGAGGGTGTTTCATATACTGCCCCCTCAGTGGTGGCGGTATGTGCATGTGTGTGTGTAACGCCCACGTGCGTCTGTGCGTGTGTATATGGACATCTTTTTGCATGCAGCAGTGGCAATAGGAGATTCAATCCCCCAGTAAAAAGGAGTCAAACTTCATATTTAGAGTAAATAGACAAATAAGTGAACATTGCTGGGTAATCAACCTGATACACATTTTTTTTCTCTACAGTGGAGTTGCATTTCATACACACACACATTTAATTTATGGGAATTCAACTAAAGGTGCTTGGCTTAGCAAACCAACAGCCTACCCAACAATAAAAAACAAGGTAAAAGTGAGAGAAGGACAAAAATATTTATTTTAATCGTGCATCCACCATGACACCAACAAATGGTGCTCCCCTGTGTGTCTAGCTCTTGTGTGATTCTAAGGAGCATCTTGCTGCTCCGTGGGATTCTAGCCCTTAAAGGCATGGTTGTGTTTTTTGTTTTATGAGTTTTTTTTTAATAGAACATGCACTCTAAATGCAAACCAGCTACCTTATTCAGAACTCAATGAAGAATACCAGCTTCTCACTCTCTCTTCTTACAAAATTAAAAAATGTTGAAAATTATATTTTTCACTTATATTAAGTGGAATCATTTGAAAGTGATATATATTACCGAGTAGGGCTGTATACACAAAATTATGCATTCCAAATTAGTTTAAGGGAATAACAAATTTAGCTGCTACGTGATTTTATTTTACATGCTGACTTTAGTAGACCTATCCCTGCATAAAACATGGCTCCTCTGTATGATTTCTGTTACATATAATGAATCAAAACAAATGTCTCATTTGTAGGTATTGAATTAGTGTGGCACAGAAGGTGTGTCAAAATTCAATGTTTATCATTTTATTTCATACAAAACAATAGATCCTTAAGAGCAGGGTGGGTTGAGCATTGAAAAGTGAAGATGAAGTTTAAATGTAGCCTCTAGGGAAGGAAGGGCCAAGGGATGTTGGAAAACAACCCTTTTCATATCCCAAAGGGACTGAACAGTAACTGGTAGAAATGTGGTAGAGTTGCCTCAAGGACGTGAACTTGGCTATGTAAATTGCAAAACCCAAGTCTGGTTTACCTGGTCTTGTGTGACAATGTGAATATTATAAACTGATTATCATATTTGAGGCATCTGTGCCCACCCCAGCCCTACATTTTAGCCATGCTAAAATGGCTAAAATGGCTAATGGTCCTTCTTCACAGCAAGTGGGCTTGGGCCCATCTCTGAATCCAGAGTAATGGTGTGAAGAATCCAAAGCAATCTTGTGGCCACCTCTCTGTAGGACTGAAAGTGCCTTGTTCTTTTTCTGGAATTATCAATTCTTCTGCGGGTTTAACCTGCCTGGATTTCTTGTTCTCTGGAGGCAGAAGAGCCTCCTGGGAGGTGAACTCAAGCTGGGGCTCAGGAGCATTGGCTCTGGGCAAGCTGGTGAGACGGCCTGATACTTGTGTTTTGAGGGGGAGAGGAAGGTGGTGGGAAAGGGTAAGAAATTTCCTGGGAGGAAAGGATCTGAGCACATGGAATGTGACCCAGAACAAAGTCTTAGTCATCAGAGCTAAGGGAGGAACCTCTGAATACAATGCATCAGCCCTCCAGTGTGGGTTAAACTCAATATGAACTCTTTTGGTTTTAAGTTTTTCTAGGACTTCAAATTATCTCCTTACATATAGTGTGGAATTATGTGGCTTTTTAAAGAGTAGTTTCAAAAGTATGAATGTGAAATAAGTTTATTATGCTCTAAAACTTTAACTTGTCTTATCTGTGAATAATTTAAGCCTCTTGTTATGGGGCAGAAGTATGAGGTTTTGGCTTTCCTGTTGTGTATACTTTAGACTTTGGAATGTTAATAATGTAACTAATTTTTCAAAATAAGAAAATACTTTGGAAGATTTCCCAACACATTTCAAGAATGGTTTGGGAAGAAAGTTTGTTTTCTCAGTTTGTTTTATGTGATTTCCACACAAACTTCCTAAAGCAAAATCAATATGCAATAAATCCTGGAGCTGGTGCCGTCAGTTTCTCACTAATAAGTACATTAGATCGAATCCCCTGTCCTACTCATGTACTCTCCGTACATTCTGTTTCCAGGTACATTTTGAGAAAACCAAACACAAAAATGTCTTGCTGGGGCTTCCCTGGTGGCGCAGTGGTTGAGAGTCCGCCTGCCGATGCAGTGGACGCGGGTTTGTGCCCCGTTCCGGGAGGATCCCGCATGCCGCGGAGCGGCTGGGCCCCCGTGGGCCATGGCCGCTGAGCCTGCGCATCCGGGGCCTGTGCTCTGCAATGGGAGAGACCACGACGGTGAGAGGCCCGCGTAAGAAAATGTCTTGCTGTGTGATCATTTCTGTCTTGCACTATCCTCTTACCTCTTGCAGTTTTTTTTTTCCTGCTTCCAGTAGAAGTTCTACAAAGCTGCATGGTATCTTTTTTGTTTTTTAACTTTACAGGAAGGAAGGAGAGAAAGTCAATTTACGAGAATGATTGGCTGCTTTTCCTGATTATAGAGGAGGGAGAGCAAAAGATGTCAGCAAGCAAGGCTCTATCCTCTGTTGTTTAATTCTTACCTCCATTTTCCCTCTTTCAGATTGGTGTCAGGGTTCACCACAGTTCCAGAGGAGGTTGACCTGACCATCAGCAGGGCTACTTAGAGGCCTGGTCCTTCTTCACAGCGAGTGGGCTTGGGCCCAACTCTGAATCCAGCCATGCAAACACTGCCCATGAAGCCCTAGCAGGTCAGTCCACTGGCTTCTCTTTTCCTTTCTTCCACAATCACACACAGAGCCTTGCTTCAAGCTTCTAGGAATTAATAAGGGAAGAGACAAACATTAGCCTACCAAGATTCTAATTAACTTTGATGTGGATTTATGTGTAAAGTTGGATGAGTCACTGATTTTTAATAAACGGGAGAGAAAAATCTTAAAGATTAATGTAATAGCTGAGAACACAGGAGGGAGAACTTTGATGCTTGCTTAATTCTTTTCCCCAACCCACATCATTTGGAGAAAAAAATATCAAAGACCTTTACAAAAGGGGGAAAGGAAAGGGGATTATGCAAATTAAAAGTTCACAGGACTAAATCATTACTCTTGTGCAAATGAGCTTCTCCTTCATGTGCTTTTCAGGAGTGTTTTAGGGCTATATTTGCTGAGGATACATTCCCGAGGATAATGAGAAATGGAAGCATGGTAAAAAAGAGACTGATTATAAATCAACTGATCTTTCTGTGTGTTACAGAGTTCTATGTATTGAGTTTTCCCTCTCCTCCCACCTAGTCCAGGCAGCTGTCAGAAACCTAGACCAGTATGGCTACCTTTCCAGCTGTCCTTAGAGTGGTCTAACCTCTTCATTGGCTTCAGGGCCATTGCTGTCCTGCCCCCTCTTTTGCCCTGATTTGGGGACTAGCGCAGAGCGAAGGTTTCTGACTGCTAACAGAAGCTTCTCACTCTTGGGTGAAATGGTTAAAACCAGCAGGTCTGTGGGTTCCTAGGCCACTCACTTTCCAATTTGATGGAATGTTCCAGTGTTGAGTGTCATCAAGGTTAAATAATTTAGCCTAAAGCTCTCTTTGGCCTGATAATAGACAGCTGCAATGTATAAAGATATATTTTGAGTAATACAGATTCAGTATCCAACTTTTTCCTAAATGGTAAACTGACATGGTGAGAGATATGAAACAATGCACAAGGCCTTACTGTGTCTGATTAACTGTGGATGTTTCCGTAGCTTAGACAGCTGGTTTGAACAAAATTGTAATTTCACAGCCTTACCAAAAAAGTCATTAATCTTTTATCATTTTATAAAGTAAGAACTTAGTATATATTTACTGATAATGAGAGGAATATGTAGGTTGACATAAGTTATTGAAACTTTATTTCACATTGAGTTCTGTGGACAAATATTTATAAATAACCTCCTGGGATGTGCCTCTTTTCTCACCTGTCATAGTTTTGCTTAGAATAAATTCATGAGACTATATGCCACAGAGACTGCTGAGGGAAGTAACTAATAGTAGTGAAGACTTTGAAGACTGACTTCTGGCTTTACCTCTTATTAGCTCTGCAACCTTGTTTAAGTCCCTTAACAGCCCAATTTCTTCAGCTCAAAGATAGAGATAATACCACTCCATCCTAGAGTTCTGTATTAAATGAAATAACGTCTTCAATGTACACAGGCCAGTGTTGGACATGTAGGAAAACACTTAATAGCAGAGCTATCATTTCTAGAAACAGAGTTGCTGGGTTAAGGGTATGTATATTAAAAATATTGATACAAATTGCCAAAGTTAATCTCAAAATTTGATTATAAAGTTGTGGGACTCATGAATGAATATATGATAATAAGAGATAATAGGGATGCCCATTAATGTAAGAATCTGCCCCTAGTATTCACCTGTTTGTTTTGTATCTGTTCTCGCTTCTTCTGATAACAGCGTTTGATTTTCCTTGGGAGAACTACATTTCCTCCATTCTCAATCCGTGTAGTGCAGTGGGGCTGACCCCATCCTGTGGCTTCAGCAGGGAGGAGGAGTACATGAGACAGTCCTGGGTAATCAAGACAATGTATCCCCGTGCCACAATGATTGGTTCAGTAATGGGCATATGACTTGAGCTGGCCCAATAAGAATCCACCGTAGCATATTTATTGATAGTATTGGGAAAGTGACACCATCTTTTTGATGGGGTTGCTAAGACTGAGCTGCTGGTCGTTCCTTCTATCTGGAAAGAATCTGCTGGGGAATAAAGCATGAGGAAATGCAGAGCTGAGATATGTTCATGTTTGAATACTTGGGTATAGCTATGTCACGTTTTGAATTACATGAGTCAAAATATTGCCTTTATCGCTCAAATCACTTTGTGTCGGGTTCTTACTGAAAGGTGACTACACCCAACAGATCATATTATGTCCCTCAAGGTCACATCCTGCATAAGAAATAAGCAGAGTTTCTATCACATTAAATGCCAGAGACATTTATGTTCCAAGATATTTCTGAATGATGGTAGGTCACAAGTCAATATGAGTTATGCGATGCTTGTCTGAAGCTGTCATTGGATTAAGACCTACATTGGACAGGTTTAGGTTTCCTTCAAAAGCATGACTGCAGCTGTCGATACTCGTTGATTACCTGGTAACTAGCCATGGTTCTATGAAAGTATGTATGTGTCTGTGAAGGTAAATACAGGGAATTTTTTTTTAAAAGTTGAATGATTTGTTAAAATGAAAATCTGCAAACTGTATCTATTGGTGTTAATTTCTAAGACTTCTTCCTGGTAGGTTTGCATTACAAAACATAAGTATTGTCTGTATTTAACTTTTTCATTTGGCCGTAGTGAATATACAAAGCTGAAATGCAGGGTCCTGTTGAGGGGTCACAGAAAGCAAAGCCAAACAGAACATAAAGACCAAACTTGGGAGAACTTTGAGCACTGGTCCAGAGCATTCGCACTTCACTCTTTGTGTAATGAGGGTCCTTAAATATTCTGAGAAAGTTTCTAGAAGATTAATAGGCCAATGATATGCAGATGAGAGAAGAGAGGAAACAGGAGGCAAGGAAAGAAATTACTGGACTCACAGTAATTCAGGTTGAGATTTTTTTTAAAAAGTGGCGCAGTGAGGGCTTCCCTGGTGGCGCAGTGGTTGAGAGTCCGCTGGGCCCGTGAGCCATGGCCACTGAGCCTGCGCGTCCGGAGCCTGTGCCCTGCAACGGGGGAGGCCACAACAGTGAGAGGCCCGCGTACCGCAAAAAAAAAAAAAAAAAAAAAAAAGTGGGGCAGTGGGAATGGAAAGCAAACAATGGATGGGGGAGGCATTGAGAAGGAGGAGAAAATAAGACTTGGCCACCTCAAGAAGAGTCAAAGATGAGCTTTATCATTAATTTTTTAAAAAGATAAGTTAGTGTGGGGAACTGATTTGGTTTGGTGGATGTGCTGTGGGTAAGGTAATTAGTTTGGTTTTATATTTATTTGTACTCTTTTCGATTTGGATTTCAGTTCTCTTAGAAGTTGAACACAGTATGTAGAGTAGGAGGTAACCATGAGGTGGCCCTGGCAGTTGAAAACTGCTCTCCCAGAGCTATATGTAAAGAGAAGTATGAAAAGCAACTTTAAGAGCAATAATCTTTATCCATAGCCTGTGACTGTATTAACTCATCCAAAGAAAGAATTACTCATTAGAAAGGGGGTTATTTGGTAATGAAATAAATAAAATGGTGAGCCATGAAGATAAAGTTTGGAAGTGTCCAAAAAGCATTGTTTGGAATGGTCTGAGGCCTTAGGCAGTCTGGTGTGATTGGCAGATATGACCCAGCCTGTTGATGGATGGATGTACCAGGCTATTTTAACCTTATGACACTTAATAATTTGTTCTAATTTTATGCTCACCAAATCAACCTAAATATAATTTGGCTCCCCATATGGTTTCTATGCTGGGAGAAAAATGCCTTTTGAGTAGCAGGTTCTTTTTCATTGTCTGTCATTAAATTGATATTCTGGGTAAGAAGCACACATGTCAACCATGAGTTTCCACAGTTAAGTCATCATCCTCATGAACTGCGCAACCCTGAAGCACAGGCAAAACTGGGTTTCCCTATCTGTAAGGCTGAGGGCCAGTGTCTGCCTGGTGGAGAGCTACCAGGTCAAAGCCTCACGGTAAGTAGGTAGCTGACCTTCCCCCTGGTATGTTTTGACATTTCTATGATCTCTTCTCTTCAAGCATATATACTCCCTGACCCAGAAAACACCAGGCAACAGGGAATCAACAACAAGGGCTTAAATCTGCAAGAAGATCTGCCACAGGCTGGAAGAATTAATAGCTGGGACATTTTTCCACTTGGGGAATTTTAAGGCACCACCCAAATCCTATTTACTTTGTTTAGTTTTGCATGTGTGTGTGTATGGGGTGTGTGTGTGTGTGTGTGTGTGTGTGTGTTTGTGTGTGTGAGATCATAAAAGTTACTCTTAATCATTATAGAAAACAATCATGAGGAAACAAAGATGAATAAAAACAAGTTAACACCCCTTCCCAGAGGCAACCATGGTTTGCATTCTGGCGTATTTCCACCTAGGCAATTTCTTTTTACTTTTAATTTATACTCAATTTAAAAACCTTCATTATTCCACTGTAGATTAGAAGTAGCAATCTAAAGAGAGGGAAGAGAAAGAAAAGTCATAAAAAGTAGATACAATTTGTTAAAGCTCATAGTGTTCTGGATCATTTCATGGGCCATAGCCATGCACAGCTCAGTAATTCCTGGGGTCAGTCTCTGTACTGTAATTGGTACAATAATAAATTTTCAGCATGATGACCTCAAATCCTCATTAAATGGTTAATTTATATTCGGTATACTTCTGTTAATAGTAGAAGATATAAAGAATACACTTCTGAACTATGTCCTTCAAGCCGGTTAATATGTATAAGGAATGAAGTAAATCCTTAGCTGTATGGAAACTTGATTATACAGAATTCTTTTTCTATGGGCTCCAAATAGACAAGATGTAGCTAAAACTATTGGTTGCCTCTCTGGCATCCATTCCACCCTTCTTCCATTAGTTGGCAGCCATACTTTTGGTGGGGCTGACACAATTCTAGCTCTCCAGAGAAAGGCACTGCTTGGCTTAAACTAGTCATGATAATCACATCCCCTTGCCGCAGTAACTGATTCAGGAAAGAGCCTGGAGCTGTGACCTAAACCAACAGCTCAAAGCATTTCTCTGGCCACAGTGACCATAGATGTTGACCATAGGTAGATGTTGACCCCAATTCATCAGTCAGGATAAAGCCATTAGCTTCTCTTCAGCGGCTGTGGAAGAGAGGCTCTCTTCTCCTGTAATCTGAGATGTACATTTGAGTCCTGGAACTGCGGCAACCACTCGTTACAATGAGAAAGTCCACCTGAGGATTTTTTTTAAGGCAGCAGAAGAGATGATCTATTGTACACGTGTTACACTCAGCCAGACCTGAGAATACAACTAGTCCAGAATGTCACAGAACCAAGAGAGTTTGTTTTGGTGTGTGCAAAGTGGTCCTCTCAGCGGGGACTGTGGCAACAAGATGGCTATGGAAGTTCTAGATCCATTGAAACAAGTTCCAAGCATGCAATCTAACAACTTGTACCATTGTGCCTGGCCACCTGCCTTCCATATTTCTGCTCTTGTGGCCTCTATGGGTGTTCAAGGTAGTGGTTTACTTGGACCTCTAACTCATCTTTCTTTTTTCTTTTGGGCTTCAGCCTGCACATCTGCTTCTTCCTCCGCTTGGCTCTCATGGCGTGGAGGTTTCTAAGAAGATGGTGCTAATGCCAATAGCCTGCCTGAGCATTAATTCAACCCATGGAAGAGGGCAGAACTGAGACAGAAAAAAGAAGCCAGAATCCTGAAACTCACTCTACACCTGGGCTTGAGCAAATTATTTTAATTTATATTTAAGCTATTTTGATTTGCATATCCAATGCTGTGCTTTGTTGGAGGTGAAGGTAGGCCATCAACACATAAACGTCCGGAAGTTCTGCTAGAGGCATGCATCTAATGTTCCAGACACCAGTCTGGGCTGGGCTTGAGTCACAATTACGAAGAAGATAGCATATCACACAGGAGCTGCTCAATAAATAAATATTGGTTGAGCGTGGTTAGAGTAGTCAGAATGGGTCAGGACTCGGTAGGAGTAAAGATAGAGAGTAGAGGTCTGAAGACTCAAACTCCAGTAGGTGTAAGGAGGAAAAATTGCAATTAGTGAAGGAGCCACTGAAGAGATAGGGTGAGAGGCAGCATGTTGCCCCATCATTGTGCCTAATAGAAAAAGTTTCCATTAAGAGCTGGTGATCTACAATGTCAAATGTTTCAGAGGTACCAAGATAATCAATGAACAAGATGAACTTGGTAATTTGGAAGTAATTGGCGACTTGGTGAGATGCACAGAAGCAAATACTAAATGACTTTGAATTTTATTAGATTTGGGATAAATATGGTGTAAACAAAGTTTCCCAGAGACACTGGCCCAACAAAGTACAGCGTCATAGTGACAGACACAAAATGGATTTTCTTTGGTTCTGCTTCTATTTTCTTTGTAGAAAAATCCAGAGATTTAAAAATTCTTTACACCTTTTTTGGGAACTCCAGGGTGTTTTTTTTATGTTTATTACAAACCACTGGTTGCTATGTGGCATTCACCATTTTCCTACTGTCCTCCTCTGACTCTCTTGGGGGAACAGGTGATATTGGCAAGGGCACTGGGCAAAGAAGAGAAGTGACTTCTAGAAGACCAGCCAGCCACCAACCACTTTCCACAGCTTGTGGCCTTCACTCTGGGAGTTTCACTACCATCAGGGCATAGCTAGTCCTCAGCTCTGGGGCTCAGAAATCTCATTTTTCCAGCACCCCAAGAGAGTGCCATTAACCCGGCTCTCAGAGGCTTGTCTCCTGTGCATAAATTTGTCAAGTTTTAGGAAGCATTATAACTGTCAAGAAATGAAAATTCCTGGATTGTTAGAAGATTGGTGAGCAAGGAATCCAAATATTAGGAGGGATTTGATTCAAGAAGTATCCCCCAGCTGGAACAGATTGGGGTACCGTTACCAAGAAGTTCAAAATGTTAGTGTTCAGTCAGAATTCCTTTTCCTCTAGGTAACACTTGCATAGTTATTTGTAAACATTTTCTTCCTCTGGGATCCTGTTTTTTTCTCTGCTCAGGTGGCTGATCATCTTCTATTCGTGTGGTTTTTCTTTCAAACATGAGTCTGATATACTTGATTAGGGTTCTACTTACAACCAATTACAGTTCTGCCTCGTTGAGACTGCTCTCCGCCACCTTGATTGGAGTTTTAACTGTTCACAAACATTCCCTTCATACATTTTTAAAGACAGTCTTTGAAGCTTATTCCCATAGTTGAAAATGTGTATCCAGTGACTTCAATATTTTCTCGTTTGTTCATTCATTCATTGCTCATCCATTTATTCTCGCATCCATTCCATAAATATTCAGCGTATGCCTCCTCTGTGTCAGGTATTGTGGTAGACGCTGGGATAATAACGACTTGTAATAGAGTCACAGTTTGGCCCTTCTCAGCTTCTGACGATGAGTACTGGGAAAGAGTTCACTCTAGGCCCTGGGGATGGTGATAGTTCCTGCTGCTATGGGAGCCCAAACATCAATGCCTATGGGACTGTCCACTGATGTCCATCAGTGACGGTCACTTTTCCTTGTTGATGCCTCCATTGTCTTAGTACCTAGTATTGGGCACTGCCAGAGGTGGTAGTGAGGCCTCTGGGTCTGTCCCTAAGTCTGGCTCAAGGCAGCCAGGACTGTGAGAGCATATGCATAATATACCTTGAGGGGGCCATGTTCTGATGCTGCAGAGGCTAATGGATTCAATGCTAATCACTCTGCTGTCTTGAACTTCTGTCTGTTTTAGCATTTCTTACTTTTTCCCCCCAACCCAGTTTTATTGAGATATAATTGACACATTGTGTGAGTTTAAGGTGTATACTGTGATGATTTGATAGATGTATATATTGTGGAGATACATAAGGTTAGTCACAATAAGGTTTGTCAACACATCTTTCACCTCATATAATTACCATTTTGTTGTTGTTGTTGTGAGAACATTTAAAATCTACTTGCATAAAACCTCTCAACTATAAAATACGGTATTGTTAACTGTGGTTACCATGCTATGCATTATTCCTCTCATAACTAGAGGTTTGTATCCTTTGACCAATATCTCCTCATTTCCCTCACCCCCCAGCCCCTGAGAACTACAGTTCTCTACTCTCTACTTCTATGAATTTGGCTTTATACGATTCCACACATAAGTGAGATCATACAGTATTTTTCTTTCTCTGTCGACTTATTTCACTTAGCATAATGCCCTCAAGGTCCATCCATGTTGTTGCAAATGGTAGGATTTCCTTCTTTTTTACAGCTGAATAATATTTCCATGTCTTGGCTATTGTGAATAATATTGCAATAAACATGGGAGTGCAGATAGCTCTCTGAGACAGTGATTTCATTTTCTTTGGCTATGTAACCAAATGTAGGACTGGTGGATCATATGGTAGTTCTATTTTTAATTTTTTCAGGAACCGCCATACTGTTTTCCATGGTGCCTATACCAATTTACATTGCCACCAACAGTGCACAGGTGTTTTCTTTTCTCTGAGTCCTCACCAACCCTTGTATCTTGTCTTTTTGATAATAGTCTTTCTAACACATATGAAGTGATATCTCGTTCTGGATTTCATTTGCATTCCCCTGATGATTAGTGGTATTGAACATTTTTCATGTACCTGTTGGCCATTTGGAAGTTTTCTTTGGAAAAATATCTATTCAGGTCCTTTGCCCATTTTTAATTGGATTATTATTATTTTGCTTTTGAGTTATACGCATTCTATAGATATTTTGGATATTAACCCCTTATCATATATACAGTTTGTAAATATTTTCTCCCATTCCATAGGTTGCCTTTTCATTTTGTCAACTGTTTCTTTTGCTGTGCAGAAGCTTTCTAGTATGATGTAGTCCCACTTGTTGATATTTGCTTTTGTTGTTTGGTGTCATATCCAAAAAATACTTGTCAAAACTAATGTCAAGGAGTTTTTTCCCTTTATTTTCTTCTAAGGGTTTTATGTTTCAGGTCTTGTGCTTAAGTCCTTAATCTATTTGAAATTAATTTTTGTGAAAGGAGTAAGGTAGGGGTCCAACTTCATTCTTTTGAATGTGAATATCTAGTTTTCCCAATACCATTTATTGAAGACACTGTCCTTTCCCCATTGAGTATTCGTGACTACTTTTTCAAATATTAGTTGACTGTATGTACATGAGTTTATCTCCAGGCTCTCAATTCTGTTAGATTGGTTGATGTATCGGTTTTTATGCCAGTACCATATTGTTTTGATTACTATAGCTTTGTAATATAGTTTGAAATCAGGAAATGTAATGCCTCTAAGTTTGTTCTTCTTTCTCAATATTGCTTTGACTATTCAGGGTCTTTTGTGATATCATACAAATTTTAGGATTTTTTTTCTATTTCTGTGAAAAATGCCTTTGAAATTCTGATAGGATTGCAGTGAATCTGTAGATTTCTTTGGGTAGTATGGACATTTTAACAGTGTTAACTCTTCTAATCCATGGACATGGATATCTTTCCATTTATTTGTGTCTTCTTCAATTTCTTTCACAATTTCTTATAGTTTTTGGTGTGTAGATCTTTTACTTCCTTAGTTAAATTTATTCCTAAGTATTTTATTGTTTTTGATGCTGTTGTGAATGAAATTTATTTATTTATTTTTCAGGTAGTTTATTGTTAGTGTATAGAAATAAAACTGATTATTGTATGTTGATTTTGTATCTTGAAACTTTACTGAACTCATTTATTAGTTCTAACAGCTTTTTGGTGGTATCTTTAGTATTTTCTATATACAGTATTATGTCATCAGCAAACACACAATTTTACTTTTTTCCTTTCTGATTTGGATGCCTTTTATTTCTTTTTCTTGCTTAATTTCTCTGGCTAGGACTTCTAGTACTATGTTGAATAGGAGTGGTGGTAGTGTACATTCTTGTCATGTTCCTGATCTTAGAAGGGAAGCTTTCAACCATTCACCATTGAGTATGATGTTAGTTGTGCTTGTCATATGTGGCCTCTATTATGTTGAGGTATGTTACTTTTATACACATTTTGTTGAGATTTTTTTTTTTATTATGAAAGGGTATTGAATTTTGTTGAATACTTTTTTTGTATCTATTGAAATGATCACGATATTTATCTTTCATTTTATAAATGTGATATACCACATGTATTGGTTTACATATGTTGAACCATTCTTACATCCCAGGAATGAATCCACTTGACCTGGTGTATGATCATTTTAATGGGTTATTGAATTAGGTTTGCTAATATTTTGTTGATAATTTTGGCTTCTATATTTATCAGGGATATTGGCCTGTACTTTTCTTTTCCTTTCATTTTCTTATCTGGCTTTATTATTAGGGTAATGCTGGCCTTATAAAATGAGTTTGGAAGCATTCCCTCCTCTTCATTTTTTGGGAAGAGTTTGATAAAGATTGGTATTAATTCTTCTTTAAATGTTTGGTAGAATTCATTCATAAAGCCATTTGGTCCTGGGCTTTCCTTTCTTGGGAGGTTTTTGATTACTGATTCAATCTCCTTGCTCATTACTGGTCTGCTCAGAGTTCCTATTTCTTCATGATTCAGTCTTGGTAGGTTGGATGTTTCTAGGAATTGATCCATTTCTTCTAGCTTGTCCAGTTTTCTGGTGTATACTTAACTTATTCATAGTAGTCTCACAATACTTTGTATTTCTGTGCTATCAGTTTTAAGGTCTCCTCTTTCATTTATAATATTATTATTTTGAGTCTCCTTTTTTTCTTGGTTACTCTAGCTAAAGTTTTGTTAATTTTGTTTATCTTTTCAAAAAATCAACTTTTAGTTTTGTTGACCTTTTCTATTTGTTTTCTATTTCATTTATTTCTGCTCTGATATTTGTTATCTCCTTTCTTTTGCTAATTTTGCACTTACTTTGTTCTTCTTTTTCTAGTTCCTTAAGGTGTAAATTTAGGTTGTTTATTTGAGATCTTTATTTTTTTTTAATGTAGGCATTTATTGCTATAATCTTCCTACCTAAACCCGCTTTTGCTGTGTCCTATAAGTTTCGATATATTATGTGTCCATTTTCATTTGTTTCAAGATATTTTTCATTTCCCCTTTGATTTCTTCTTTGACCCATTCGTTGTTTAGGAGTGTGTTGTTTAATTTCCACATATTTGTGAAATTTTTCAGTGTTTCTTTTATTATTGATTTTTACTTTCATACCATTGTGGTCAGAAAATGTATTCATTATGATGTTAATCTTTTTAAGTTTGCTAAGAAAATATATTCAGTATGATGTTAATCTTTTTAAGTTTGCTAAGGTTTGTTTTGTGACCTAATACATGATCTGTCCTGCAGAATGTTCAGTGTGTGCTTGAGAAGAATGTGTATTCTGCTGCTGTTGGATGGAATATTCTGTATATGTCTGTTAGGTTCATTTGGTTTAAAGTATAGTTCAAGTCCAATGCTTCTTATTGATTTTCTGTCTGGATGATGTATCCATTGTTTGAAAGTGAGGTATTGGAGTCCCCTACTCTTATTGTATTGTTTTCCATTATTCCCTTCAGATATTTTACATATTTGCTTAATATATTTAGGTAATCTGATATTGGTTACATATATTTATATAATTTATTGTTATAAATATTTGATAAATTAACCCATTTATCATTATATAATGACCTTCTTGTCTGTTGTTACAGTTTTTGACTTAAAGTCTGTTTTATCTAAGTATAGCTTTTGCTATACTTACTCTCTTTTGCTTTCTATTTGCATGGAAAATCTTTTTCCATCCCTTCACTTTGAGCCTATGTGTGTCCTTAAAGCTGAAGTGCTGAAATGAGTCTCTTGTGGGCAGCAGATAGTTTGGGGTTTTTTTGTTTGTTTGTTTTGTTTATTTTTTAATCCGTTCAGCCACTCCATGCCTTCTGATTAAAGAATTTAATTTAGTTTACATTTAAAGTAATTATTGATAGGTAAGGACTTGCTAATGACATCTTGTTAATTTTTTTCTGACTGGTTTTTAATTATTTTGTACCTTTCTTCCTCTCCTGCTGTCTTCCAATGTGAATTGATAATTTTCCACAGTGGTATACTTTGATTCCCTTTTCTTTATCTTGTTCATATTGACTAAAGGTTTTTGTTTTGCAGTTACCCTGAGGTTTACATGAAACCTCTTACAGGTATAACAATCTATTTAAAGCTGATTGCAACTTCAGTTGTACTAAAAAATTCTACCCTTTTACTCCCTCCTCAACTTTTATGTTTTTGATGTCACAATTTACATGTTCTTCTGTTGTGTATCCATTGAGAAATTATTGTAGCTAAAGCTATTTTTAATATTTCTGTCCTTTCACCTTCATACTAAAGTGATTAACATACCTCCATATTACAGTATTGAAGTATTCTGAATTTGCTATGTACTTACCATTACCAGTGTGTTTTATATGTTCATATGTATTCATGTTATTAATTAGCATCCTTTCATTACAACTTACAGAACTCCTTTCAACATTTCTTGTAAGGTACGTCTAGTGTGATGAACTCCCTCAGCTTTTGTTTGGGAGTCTTTATCTCTCATTCTGAAGAACAATGTTTGCTGGGAAAAGTGTTTTTGGTTGGAATTTTTTTTTCTTTTAGAACTTTGAATATATCATTTCACTCTTCTGACCTGTAGGGTTTCTGCTGAGAAATTTGCCCATAAACTTATAGGGGTTCTCTGGTAAGTAACAAGCTTATTTTCTCTTGCTGCTTTCAAGGTTCTCTCTTTGTCTTTTATTTTAGACAGTTTTATTATAATGTTTCTTAGAGGAAATCATTTTGGGTTTAAATTTATGAGCTTCATGAACTTGTATGTCCAAATCTCTCCCCAGTTTTGTGAAATTCTCAGCCATTATTTCTTTAAGTAGCTTTCTGTCCCTTTCTCTCTCTCTTCTCCCACTGGCATGCCAGTAATGCACAGATTGTTTCTCTTTATTGTGTTCCATAGATCCCATAGACTCTCTTCGTTCCTGTTCATTCTTTTTCCTCTTTCCTTCTCTGACTGGAAAATTTCAAATGGATAATTGTTAAATTGTTTATCTCTGTTCATTTATAGCTCTCTGAACATGTTTATAGCAATTATTTTTAATCTTTTATCAGGAAATTAATATATCTCCATTTTTGGGAGGTCAGTTACTGTAAGTTAACTGTTCCTGTGGTGGTGTCATGTTTCCCTAATTCTTCATGATGCCTGTAGCCTTGCATAGGTATCTGCACATTTGAAGAAGCAGTCACCTCTTTCAGACGTTATAGACTAACTTTGGTCTGGAAAGTACTTCACCTCAGGGTGGGTGCATGTTGTAGCATGCTGAAAACTGGGGTCTAGTGGTATAGGTCACCAAATGTGGGGGCTTGTGGTGATTCTGGCTCTGGGAGGTATAATGTCTTGTTGGCTTAGGCTGCTGAGGTCCATGGCATTGACAACTGTGTGGTCCTCGGCAAGCACTGAAGGAGTTCTGCAGTGGCTGTAAGGCCTGTTTGGGTCTTTAGCAGGGCCTCCAGTCACCAGAACAGGGCATCAGTGGTGGTCAGCACTGGTGGTGTGCATACACTTGACCATGGAGGCTGACTTCAGGTGCCTGTATAGTGGCAGGGGCTGGATACAGACATATACATAGTGGTTGCGGCCGGGGCCAGCAGTAAGTGCTGGGGCCAACTGTGGGCATGCTAGTAGCTGTGGAGGCCCTGGCTGCCAGCGTGCACTCGTATGGCTGTAGGTATCCCCACAGGTATGCATACGGTAGTGAAGGCCAGTGATGGGAGTTGGGCCAGGGGCAAACAGGTGTACAGCTGGAGGGGTTAGCTACAGGTGAGCCAGCAGTGCAGGCCAGTGACAGGAGACTGTGTCAGGTCTGGGCCCACAGTAAGCTTTGGAGACCCTGGCTGTCAGTGTGTACTCCTGTGGCTTCAGTGTCTCCCTATGGGCATGTGCATGGCACTGGAAACTGGTGACAGGAATTTGGCCAGGGTCTTGCAGGTGCACAGCTGGAGGGGGTAGTCCTCAAAGCACATACAGTTCTGGGGGCCAGCTGCTAGCGTCTAGGCTGGTGTCTCACACTCACACAGTAGCAGAGGCCAGCGCTGGCTACCAGTATGGATCCCATGTTTGTTGGGGAAAGGGGAGGGAAGGGTTGGAGAGAGAGCAAGGAGAGAGCTGGTGTCTGCAAATGGAAAAATCTTTGGGGGGAAACCTCAGTGGTGAGATCTGTAGGGGGCCTGCGGCAGCTGTGTTGCCTTGGTTTCTTTAGCAGTGAAAGCTGCTGGGGTCCTCTGCAGAACCAGTCACTGGGAATCTGCTCTGCATGGCTCCCCCCACTTCATGGTTCCCCCACTTCATGGTTCCCACTGCATGTCTGATCCTGTTAGCCTCTTCTCTTCTTCCTTGTTTCTAGCCATCTCTACATGTCTCAGCTTTGTTAGTCTCTAGATAGGACGAGACTGAAGAGGGTCTTTCATGAAGCATCCTGAAAGTCTGGGGAAGTTGGTCACTTACCTTGTTCCCGCTTTCCTGTTGAGGGGCACTCTTTTGAGCCAGAGAGTTCCCTCTTGGTACTGTGCAATGTCAGCCTGGAGGATAGGATGATGTAGGGAAAATGAAGCTATTTTTTCTTCCTTTTGTGTGTGTGTGGTTATTCTCAGAAGGAATTTTCTTCCACTGTGTTGCTGAAGTTTCTTAAGTGGACTTCTGAGCTCTCCCGGAGCTAATTTTGTTCGTGGATAGCTATCTAATTGTTGATTTTTGTTGGGGGTGGAAGCTGGGGTCTCCTACTCAACTGTGATGGTGACATCACCTGCTTTCTCACTCTTTTATTGTAGCCCTTTTTTCTGGGACTCACCACCCTCACTCCTACCACTAAATTGTGCATCTTGACTCTCGCCTTAGAGTGAGTTTTTCTGGGGAAATTCTTTTTTTTTTTTTTTTTTTCCTGCTGCAGATATACTCTTGATTTACCTGCTCCACCATTCCTAAATCCCCCAGTAAGAAAACCTTAGGGTAAATTGATATACTTCTAACAGATTATGCACCTATAGTAGATTCATTAAACTCTATCATACACACACACACGCACACGCACACACACACACACATAGAACAGTAATCCAGGGCCTAGTGAAGGAACTTCACAGTAAGAAGGAAGGACTAGAGGGAGGGAATAAAAAGGGGAGGGAAATGAAAGGGGAGGAAAACAAAAGAGGAGGAATGGAATAAATAATTAGTTCTGGTACAGAATTCAAGAAATTGAGTACATAATAAATCCTTAATAATTTAAGAGGAATGGATGGAAGTAAGTAACAGTTTTAGAGATTCTGATAAATTTTTTAGAGAGTGTATGTTATATAATCTAGAATGTATGAAAAGAAACACATTATGATGGCCAAGATACAGTGTAACTAGAATATGTAGCATGATGTTTAAGGCAAAATCCTCAAATACATTTACACATTTACTTCATGTGTCCAGGGGTAGAGATGTCATTTCTTAGGAAATTTCAGGTGACGAGGTTGTGCCAAATTCACGTGAACTGTCTGTGAAATTCGTGGGAAAAAAGTAGCAGTAGAGAAGTTGCTTATCCGCAATGTAAGAAGGCTGCAGCATCAGCTGGAAACCTTGTGTCTGTGACGGGCTTTTCACATCGCTGAGAGGCAGAGCCCCATGCTGTGAGAGGCTGAGGCCCCTGCTGGGACATGCCGTCTGCACATTTGCTGGGTTTCTTGTGTTGCTGGGCTCTTTGTGTTTTGTGGTGCAAGTCAGAAGCAGCGGAATATGTGAACCGGGGACAGGTATATTAAAGATCTCCTGTAGCTTTTGGCCTCATGTATTTCAACTACTTAGAAACAGTAGCTCCAGGTTCATACCTTCTGTCCTTTATGTGTTTAGTCAGTTACAAAGCATGTCTTCGCTTTGTAAAACGAGAGCCGGAAGGCTGATTTTTACGTTCAGAAAAAAGGAATGTGTCAGACTCATTGTTATCAGGAGTCTTATACGTGTGATACAGTGTCCCGTGGCTGTAGAGGGCCAGGCCGTTTCTTCCGGAGCTGAAATCTTTAGTATAAGTTTAACTGCATGTCTCTAAGCAAAGACCTTCTTGTCCAGCTATAGAGACAAAAAAGTTTGCAGAGAAAATGATGTGTGTGGACTGCTCTCACTATGTCCTTCTTCTGCCTCAAGACCTTGATCCAGATAAAGTTAGATGAGGGTGACCAAGGTAGAAGGCAGAAATGATCTGATAACAATGGAATCATGTGCTACATGGATTTCCAAAATAATTTTTAAAAGTATTATATTAGTCATGTTGTTTCTTTCAGTTGCATGGAATATAAATTAAACTTGAGGGCTTCCCTGGTGGCACAGTGTTTGAGAGTCCGCCTGCCGATGCAGGGGACACGGGTTCGTGCCCCAGTCCGGTAAGATCCCACGTGCTGCGGAGTGGCTGGGCCCGTGAGCCATGGCTGCTGAGCCTGCGCGTCCGGAGCCTGTGCTCCGCAACGGGAGAGGCCACAACAGTGAGAGGCCCGCGTACCGCAAAAAAAAAAAAATTAAACTTGAACTGTTTTAAAAAAACTAAATGTATTGACTCCAAGGTACACGATCAGGCAAGGCTGGATCCTGGTGTACAAGGATTGTTGTCAGGAGCCTGGCTCATTCCATCCCTTGACTTGTCTTTTTCTTGGTGTTGGCTTTGTTCTTAGACTCTTTCCAAACAACTGAAGCTTTACGTTCTATCACCTCAGCAACCCCAGCAGACTGTCTCTCTTTCCTTATAGAGGCAGAAACGGTTCTCCAGCTGATGCTCATTGGTCCAGGTCAGGTCATATATCCATTCCTGAACCCAACATTTACTCTGATGGATAGAACCTGGGCCGTGTGCCCACTCTTTCCCCTCAGTCAGATTAGGCTCAATGCCACCCACACCAATGATCTAAGAGTAAGAGAGGGATGGCTCTGAAAATTGTATGAAAGAAAAAAAACCCCAGGTAACTTAAACAAATGGAAAGATATTCTTTGCTCTTGGATGGAATGGCTTAACCTCATAGAAATGTCAACTCTCTCAAGTTAATATATGTTTAAGGCAAAACCAATAAAGATACCAGTGAACTCTTCCCCTAGAGCTAGACAAATTGAATCTAATTTGAAAAATAAACAAGCAAGAACAAGTAGGCAAACCCTAAAATGAAAAGCAATGAAAGAAATTATATTTTAATATCCCATTAAACTTTCCAATATTACCTATTATAAACAATACAGGAAAGTATATTTTCTACACGTCTTCTTGTGCAAATGTGCAAGATTTTTCTTTAAGGCAGCTCCTTAGAAGGGAAATTAGTAGGTTTAGGGTATGTACATTTACCAAATTAGTTCTTAAAAAAATTTTTTTTTAGTTCAAAAGGTTTAGGGACTTCCCTGGTGGCACAGTGGTTAAGAATCCGCCTGCCGGGCTTTCCTGGTGGCGCAGTGGTTAAGAATCTGCCTGCCAATGCAGGAGACACCGGTTCGAGCCCTGGTCCGGGAAGATCTCACATACTGCAGAGCAACTAAGCCTGTGCGCCGAAATTACGGAGCCTGCGCTCTAGAGAGCTGCAAGCCACAACTACTGAGCCTGCGTACCTAGAGCCCATGCTCCACAACAACAGAAGCCACCGCAATGAGAAGCCTGTGCGCTCACTGCAACTACAGAAAGCCTGCATGCAGCAGCGAAAACCCAACGCAGCCAAAAATAAAAAAAAACATAAATAAGAATCCGCCTGCCAATGCAAGGGACATGGGTTCGAGCCCTGGTCCGGGAAGATCCCACATGCCGCAGAGCAGCTAAGCCCGTGAGCCACAACTACTGAGCCTGCGCTCTAGAGCCCGTGAGCCACATCTACTGATGCCCGTGTGCCACAGCTACTGAAGCCTGCATGCCTAGAGCCTGTGCTCCACAACTAGAGAAGCCACCAAAACGAGAAGCCCACGCACCTCAACAAGGAGTAGCCCCCTCTCGCTGCAATTAGAGAAAGCCTGCGCACAGCAACGAAGACCCAATGCAGCCAAAGATAAATTAATTAATTAAAAATTTTTTTTTAAGTTTTAAAAGGTTAACTATAGTGTGACATACATATTTCTGTATAAATGTTTTATAATTACAATTTATATCATTATTGGAAATACCGAGACTAATAGGACCCATCCCATGGAATGAGAGTTAATTGAGTTGAGTTTACTCAATAATTAGTATTGGGCTTCCCTGGTGGCACAGTGGATAAGAATCTGCATGCCTATGCAGGGGACATGGGTTCGAGCCCTGGTCCAGGAAGGTCCCACATGCTGCAGAGCAACTAAGCCTGTGCACCACAACTACTGAAGCCTACACATCTAAAGCCCGTGCTCTGCAACAAGAGAAGCCACTGCAATGAGAAGCCTGCGCACCGCAACGAAGAGTAGCCCCTGCTCACCACAACTAGAGAAAGCCTGCGTGCAGCAACGAAGACCCAACACCAAAAAGAAAAAAAAATTTAATATCATAATTATACTAGAGAAAAACCTAAAACTAACAGGCATCGTGATGGTGTTAACTGAACTTCCAATCTCTCTTCAGCAGGGAAGTCACATAACTCTTCGCTGGCCCCTTGTGTTCTTCAGTCATCTTAGTTCTTTGTGACCCCTGATTTTCATTTTGGTTCTTCTCCCATCCTTTTTGAATTGATTAATCCCTTGTATCAATGCCTTTATTACTTAAAAGAGTTTTCAGACTCTGAGTTTTTAAAAATTCACACTTGACTGAGTTTTCTGTTTCAAGCATCTAGCACAGCACTTGACAAATAGAAGACCTTCTGTTCAACCGATGTCTTTGTCAATTATAGTTTATAGCTCTAAATATCCCTGACCTTATTTGCATAGCTCCATGCAAAGTTCCATACTGGAACTTCCAGTGCATATTTGGAAATAGTATTGACAGATGGTTCCAACAAGAATACTAAGATCAATTGAGGAAAAAAATAAATTGACCACAAACCCAAATTACACATGCCATCAGGAGCAGTTTGTTGCTGACAATCCATATTACCTCTTATGCTTTACATTAGATAGTTTTTAATCAAATCAATGTTTATTTTTCAAAAACACACTTTGTTTTCAAACAAGTGGATGATATAGCCCAAGAAGGCAAATTCTTTTTTTTTTTTTTTTGAGCCAACACTTAATCTGCTGTGTTAATTGGTCCATATATTAATCATGACCACTGCTGATCTTGTAAAGGAACTTCTCTGCAGTACACTCCAGAACATTTTTTTTTCTGAGAATTATGCAAACTGGAGTAGCATTTTACAGCTGAATTTATATTTACCAGTGAATCTTAATGTTCACATATCTTTATATGTCTAATAGTTATCCATTACTGTGTAACAAATTACTCCAAACCTTAGTGGCTTTAAATGGTCACTAATTTATTTTATTATCACTCATAGTGTTTATTGTTTTTGCCATTCAGGAATTCATGAGTGTCTTGGCTCGGTGGTTCTGGCTCAGGGTTTCTAATGAGGTTGAGTCAGTTGTTAACTGGGGCAGCAGCCATGTGAAGCCCTAACTGGGGCTGGAAGATGCACTTCCAAGGTGGCTCACTCACATGATTGGCAAGTTGGTGCTGGCTGTTGGCTTCTTGCCATGTGAGCATCCCCAAGAAACTGCCTGAGTAATGGTCTGCAGAATCGTGACCCCTGTGGCAAGCAAACTAGAGTCTCTGTGTAGAATTTTCAAAATATCACTCTTATTCTGGGATTCTGATTATTCACACTGATAAGGATGGTGTGGGAACAATTTAGAACTAATAGTGTACATAATAGGAAGAATTACATCCATGTCATGATTTTCTGAACTCATAGTCAATGGCATTTTGTCTGCCAAATTTAGGGTGTTATTCAAGGTCATTTTCAGGACAGTCCAGTGAGGTGGGTATTATTATCACTTCAGATTTACAGATCAGAAAACTGAGAAAGCAACTGCTCAGATAATTGCCCCGTGGAGCTAAAATTTGAATTTAGGCATTGGACTCTGAAACCTGTGCTCCTAAAAATCAAGCTATACTGTCTCCTCTTTGGCTCTTTTTTTTTACAAAATTAAAACTTCATTTTATTATGAGAATTTGAATATACAATAAAGTAGACAAAATATTTCCTGAACATACATGTACTCAGTACCCAGCTCCACTGACTATCAACTTATAGCCATTCATGGCTCATCTACACCTCTCTCTCCCTTATTTATTTTGAAGGAAATTTCAGATATCATGTCATTTCATCCATGAATATTTCAGTATGACTTTCTAAAAGAAAAGTGCTTTTTGAAATAAACATTATTGGATGAAAAAAAGTAACACTAATTCCTTATTATCAAATATTCAGTCAATGTTCAAATTTCCAATTGTTTCATAAATGTCATTTCTTTTTAAAAAATATTTTCATTTGAGTCATCGTTTGAATAATGTCCACACATTGTGATTGGCTGACATGTCTTTTAATTTTATTTTTATTTATGTATTCCTCTCCATCTTTTTATTTTTTCTTTTTATCACTGATGAACATGTATTTCCAAGACTTGACTATTATAAACAAAGCTGAAATAAATGTCTTTGTATTTATTTTTCTGGGAACTGATGTTTCATGTTTTTATCTATTTTTATTGGCATATTTAATTTTTTCAAACTGATTTTTAAGAGTTCTCTAAATTAAAGAAATTAACTTATTTTCTAATATGTATATTATATTTTTTTCCAGCTTGTTTGTATTTTGACTTTTATGGTGTTTTAAAGTTTAAAATTTGTGTGTTGCCAAATTTATCAAGTGTCTGGATGTCTCTCTCTCTCTCTCTCTCTCTCTCCCTCCTGTGATGGTCCCAACCATTTATAATTGATTTCAAGATTTTATAATTTATTAGATGTTGCAAAATTGTAATATTCTATAATTATTTCATCCCTTCTTTATTTACTAGCTAGCTGCAATACTTGTATAAAGAGAAACACCCTTCATCTGCTATTTGGTTACCCAGTGATTCAGTTTATATAAGAAAGAGAGAAAATAAGAAAAATCTCAAACAATCTAACATTACACCTAAAGGAGCTAGAAAAAGAAGAACAAAAAAAGCCCAAGTTAGTAGAAGGAAAAAAAAAAAAAAAGAAAGAAAGAAAAAAAAGAAAAGATCAACAGCTGAAACTAACAGGTGGTTCTTTGAAAAGATAAACAGAATTAGTAAGCCTTTAGCCAGACTCATGAAGAAAAAAGAGAGCTCAAGTAAATAAAATCAGAAATTTAAAAAAAAAAGCAATCAGAGAGAAATTAAGAAAGCAATACCATTTACAATTGTATCAAAAAGAATAAAACACCTAGGAATAAATTTAACCAAGGAAATAAAAGGTCTGTACTCTAAATCTATAAGGCATTGATGAAAGAAATTGAAGATGACACAAACAAATGGAAAGATACACTGTGCTCATAGGTTGGAAATTAATATTGTTAAAATGTATTATCCACAGCAATCTACAGATTCAATGGAATCTCTAACAAAATACCAATGGCATTTTTCACAGAACCAGAACAAATAATCCTAAAGTTTGTGTGGAACCCAAAAAGACCCCAAGTAGCCAGAACAATCTTGAGAAAGAGAAAGTTGGAGATATCACACTCCCTGATTTTAAGTTATATTACAAAGCTATAGTAATCAAAAAGTATGGCACTGGCCCAGAAACAGACACATAGATCAATGGAACAGAATGGAGAGCCCAGAAATTAACCCATATTTAACTGATCAGTTAATCAAAGGAGGCAAGAATATACAATGGGGGAAAAGACAGGCTCTTCTATAAGTGGTGTTGGGAAAACTGGGTAGCTACATGCAAAAGAATGAAACTGGACCCCTTTCTCACACCATATACAAAAATAAAGTCAAAATAAATTAAAGACCTAAATATAAAACTTGAAACCATAAAATTACTAGACGAAAGCATGCAGTACACTCTTTGACATTGCAGCAATATTCTTTTTCGATCTGTAAGGTAAGGGCAACAAAAGCAATAGTAAACAAATGCAAAAAAAAAAAAAAGAAAAAAAAAAACCCCCACCAAACTAAAAAGCTTTTACACAGTGAAGGAAATCATCAGTACAACAAAAAGGCAACCTACTGAATGGGAGAAGATATTTGCAAATTGTATGTCTGATAAAGGGTCAATATCCAAAATGTATAAAGAACTCTCACAAATCAATATCAAAAAACAAACAATTTGATTAAAAAATAAGCAGAAGACCTGAATAAACTTTTTCCAAGGAAGACATACAGATGGAAAAAAGACACATGAAAAATTGCTCAAATCACTAATCAACAGGGAAATGCAAATCAAAACCACAATTAGGTATCACTTTGGACCTCTCAGAATGGCTGTTATCAAAAAGACAACAAATAACAAGTGTTGGTGAAGATGTGGAGAAAAGGGAGCCCTCTATCGGTTGGTAGGAATGTAAATTGGTACAGCCACTATGAAAAAAGTATGAGGATTCCTCGAAAAATTGAAAATAGAACTACCATATGATCCAGCAATTCCACTTCTGGAAAAAAACCACTAATTCAAAAAGATATATGTACCCCAATGTTCATGGCAGCGTTATTCACAATAGTCAAGATATAGAAGCAACCTTAGTGTCCACTGATAGATGAATGAATACAGAAGATACGGTATATTTTATTTACACAATGGAATATTATTCAGCCATAAAAATTATGAAATCTTGCCATTTGCGACAAAATGGATGGACCTGGGGGTATTATGCAAAGTGAAATAAGTCAGAAGAAGACAAATACAGTATGATTTCACTTATATGTGGAATCTAAAAAACAACCAACCAACCAAATAAAACAAAACAGAAATAGACCCATAGATACAGAGAACAAACTGGCGGTTGCCAGAAGAAAGGGAGGTGGGGGGGTTGGGTGAAAAAGGTGAAGAAGACTGAGAGCTACAGAATATATAGCTCCAGTTATAAAATAAATGTCAAAAAGATATAAGATACAGCATAAGGAATATTGTCAATAATATTGTAATAACTTTGTATGGAGACAGATCATTACTAGACTTATCATGGTGATCAATTAGTAATGTATATAAACGTTGAATCATGATGTTGTACAACTGAAACTAATATAATATTGTATGTAAACTACAATAAAAAATAAAGGCTAAAAATATTGTAATAGATAAAGCAAAAAAAGAAAAAGAGAGGGAGGAGAAATGCTAGATTATTTCTATTTATTTACCAGCTTTCAAAATAATGACTTGATATATATCTACAAGATGACCAACTGGATTTTTAAATCATTATTATTAAAGGATTTAAATAAACTGATACGTTTCAATCTATTAAAGATATTATTCTCAACATGCTTAAATTATCCCATCTCTGGCCAATGAGAACCTCCTTAAGTTGGCTCCAGAATCCTTCTGATATAACTCTAGTAGTTTTTAAGAGTTTTTTTCCTATGAATATGAGAAAATATTCTAGACTTACCTTGTGGATCTTCTGCCCCAGTCTTGGACTCAGGCATTTTTTCCAAGGGTCTTACACAGAGATGCAGCAGGATATTTTAAACTTTTGAGTGAAACACAGCAAAAATCAACATCTGTTGGATAGGATGTGAACTACCAGCACAAGGTAGATTCCATTTTCAACATTATGTAATGCTATAATATTTTCAGTGATGGCATATATTTGCAGTCCTAGGTTTTTGGTGGTTGCTGGAATAAAAAGCAGTGCCTCTGAAAATCAGTGTGGAACAGGAAAAGAGAGTGGTGTGTCCAATCTGATTCCAAGGTTTGAGAGGCTCTGCAGACCCCAGCAGGTGCATTTATCCTATTAGTAATTGTCACTGTTAAAGAATGAGATAAATTCTTTTTTCAATTTATGTGTATTACTTTTTTTCAAATGACTACTAAGTTGTTAGGAAAGAAATACTTAAATTCTT